>NC_136976.1:38095999-38575999 GCF_032717465.1 Coenobita brevimanus
TGGGAGAGATCTAAGGGGTGATCATGTGTAGCATGTGACAAGCACTTTACACTGAGTTTGCAAATACTCTGATCTGTACACAAGAGGAACTCAGCAAATACACTACATTTGCAGCAGGCTCTCTCTCAGCATCTGTATCATACAGTACCTATACATTTAGGCATAGACATCATCATACATATTAAAGTCATACATTTGTACACATTACAATATTACCCCGGGTAGACAAAGTGTCTCCCGACATGTTACAGAAGCAGAGGTTATTAAAAGATAATCAAAATATTAAAGTAATATTGATAACATAACTGGATTTTATGAAAATGGTATGATAATATGAATAGTAGGTGGCCACTGTACAAATAATAAGAGTATACTAGTTTATAAAAAGATATCTAAACTAAATTAAAGAAGTCCACATGGAACTCGGCATCAAAGAATAAAGGAAATAAAGGAAATATAATTAGTGTGTACAAAGAAAGAGAATGGTAATCAGATCAGTTAATAATATGATGGGCTAAGTGTAAATATTGTTGTTACATCCCCGTCCCACACTACCACAGGCTCCAACAGCAGTAGTTCAGTATAGGAAGAACGATGCCCAGTGAGTTGGTCTTCCTATGGCCAGCCTTTCGGTGTGCAATAAGATTGGCTCAAGCGCCGTAAACACTGGCTTCTCAGGTTCGCGATCTTTATTCACCAAATAATCACACTTAATGCTTGCCAACGACACTTCACTGTTTTCACAAGTACCGGAGCTATACAATCTTGTACTGACACTGAACTGCACTGAGGCTGTTATGCTGAGTGTTTTTAGGCCGACTCCTCTTACTAAAAACACTAGCTACTGAGCGGGGTCCTCTTTCCGGACCGGAAGTAATGCACTAACAAAGGAACAGGACATAAAAACTAGGCAGTCCACCTTTAACACAGCTATTACCTTAATTCTAACACCGTGACAATATTACATAGAATGATATTATAGACAGAGGATACAGATATACAAAGTTACGTTAGTACAACACGGGATATTCACACACACTATAATTATACTTTACAATAGGTTAAGGGTCCATAAGTGAATGAGACTAACTTGCATTAAAGTCCAAAAGGTCTTAGTGTACTGGTGCAATCGAGATGTCTGGGCTTGATGAGCCGGGGAGGGATTATTACTATAAAAGAACAAGGGGAGCAGATCACTATAATTCACTGTTTGGGCTCGGCGTGGCACTCTCGCCCGCACGTACACTGGCAAGGGGGGGGGGGGACTCCTCTAGACTGGACTTGGGAATAGCACTAGTTGTACGGGCCCAGAACTTATAGTCTTTTCCAAGGGAAGGTATTTACGGACACTTTTTGGTGTAATCCCGCTGGTTCACTTTGTCACTGGATCACTGTCTCTGTCTCACTATAGGAAAGGAAAAGTCACTAATCTTGCCCGGGTTTCTGGGGCGATATCACTCTGTCACTATAAGGGGACCTCCGGGGGCTCTTCCCGTGGCGGGAATCACCGTACCCGCTGGGGGGAGACTCGACCCGGGTCCGATGTTGCAGGGAGACCCTCTTGCCTGGGGTCTCGACCTGTTGTAGGTCCTCACCCTGGTCACGGTGCAGGGAGACCCTCTTGCCTGGGGTCTCGACCTGTTGTAGGCCCTCCTCTGGTCACGGTGCAGGGAGACCCTCTTGCCTGGAGTCTCGACCTGTTATAGGCCCTCCTCTGGTCACGGTGAAGGGAGTCCTGTCTATGTTGGCCCTAGGGACCGGGGCCAAACAGGTGTAGCAGACGGGTCTGACGTCGTAGGGTCTGCGGCAGGGGGAGGTCGGCGTTGACGGGCTGCTGGGCTCGCCTGGGGGTCCGAGGGCTGCGGAGGTCTGCCGGGGGACGCGCCGTCAGGTGTGGGCTGCGGCCTCGTCTCCTGCTGGTACCTGGGGAAGACAAGAATTTCCCGGGGGTGGGAGGTAGGTCCCGACTGGGACCAGGCCTCTGTTCGGGTGACACTTTCGGGGCAACTCTCCCAGGTGGTGTCCAGCTACCCCTGCAGGAGTTAGCTGACTTTAGAGGACACACGGAGGCCGTGGTCTCTCTTGTACTTAGGGAGGGTAGCACAGAGGCGACTCTCTCTCTTGTCTTCACAACTGCCGTGGCACCAGGTTGATCGGTCCTGGGACCCACTTGTGGCTTTGTGTGAGGGTCTCTTATCCTTGGTGTGGCTAGGGGTGTGGGCCCCGTATAGTCCACTATCGGGCCTCCTGCCCTGTTTGTTATAGAGGGTTCTTGTCCCTCGTCAAAGGACCTCCTGTCCTGGTTGTGGCAGAGGGTATTACGCCTTCGTGGCTCACGGTGGCAGAGGGTACTAGCCCCTCGTGGCTCACCAGGGTTGTTGCAGCAGAGGATGGTACTTCCCCGTGGCTCGCGGTGGCAGTAGATGTAAACACCTCGTGGCTCACCTAGGGACCTCATGTCCCGCTGGGGTGAAGCTGTGGTCGTCACCACAAAACTACTAGGGACTGATATTGTATCAGTCCCACCCCACTGCTGTCGATGGTTAACCCGCCGTGTAATTTGTTGCGGGTCTAGGCTCACCTGGTGTTGAGGTAGTTGCGGGAAGAAGGGGCACAGGTCAGTGGTGGTTGGATGACCTGCTTGTCCCGGGTCACTAACCTGACCGTTATCTCCTCCTCAGGTGGTGGGGTGGTGGTGGCCCGGTGGTGGTGTGGGGGGTGGCGGGGCGGAAGGTCCGGTCGCGGGCATTTTAGAGGCTAAAACTGAAACGAAAACTGACTCCCCTTGGCTCTTCCACCTCCTTATGTAGCCTTCCCTTCTTCTCTAGAGATCTAGGACATGCTGGTACTGTACCTGCCCCTACAGTAGAAGCAACAGCTACCAAAATAGAGACATCCAAAACACCCCAGAGTTTTTTTTTACACTACATAACACACTAAATCATTTAGTAGACAACCTGAAAAAAAAAGATCATGATTTAACAATCACATAAATAACACATTATAGAGAAAAAGTATATAATTTAATGCATAACTTTACAAAATACCTCTGCCCACAAATAGCAGGCTAACTGGCAACTTTGACAACGGAAAAAAAAATGAGAATCGTCGGGAATACTCCAGCACTACCTAACTAGCAAATCCTGCTTCTCAACATTATAAAGTGGATAACAACAAAGATTAGTGAATATAAAAATTATTTTAAGATGGCTACATGACTGGGAAAAAATATGGATATATGATAGTGATGAATAATAAAATTACAGCACATTAATATAACAAGTGGTCTTGCAGGATTTTCAATGTTTCCCTGAGACTGTAAGATCTCGTACTGTAATAACTAAATAATAAGGAACACAATACTCATATGTCAGAATGCAATGAGTCTTTTCCAGCTTATTATCAAATGTATATAAACTTCCTAAACTTTCAGTGATTTTCAATGGACCTTTTATATAATTGTGATTGATGTCTGAAGGGAGGAAAATATTAGTAGGATGGAAGTGGTGAAAGCGAAGAAGTAAATCAAAACAGTGAAAGACCCAGGAACTGCATGGTATATCGTGAAATGCTAAAGCACGGGAGAGATAGCAGTAGAATGGATATAGAAGGAAGATGCGCAGACTGACCACTGGGGAGAGATCGAAGAGCAGCCATGGCAGACGGACGTGCCAACATTGCCTGCGACCCGTTGAGGGGGGCATCCAGCCAGCCACAGTCGCCTGTAACTTCGAAGATCCGGGGTACCGTGGTTTGGTTTACAGTACGGGTGGGGTACGGATTCATCAAGCGCCAGGATTCGGGCGTTGATGTTTTTGTGCACCGCCAGGTGATACTTAAACCAAACCCACGGCACCTCCAACGCTCCCTAGGTGATGGAGAATCGGTGGAGTCCAATCTGTTTGGAACCCCCAAGGGTCCTGAGGCTCGGGATGTTACTGGGCCGGGCGGTGTAGCTGTGCAGGGCTCTGCCCATGCACGGCGGCGCCTCACGGCCTGGGGACATCAAGCCAGGGATCCTGGGAGTTCTGATCAGATGAACCTCATCATGGAGATGTGTATCGCGATGGCGAAGGCTTTTTCTGGGGGTGATAAGAGGGCTTTGCGCATTCTCCTCCCCAAGATCTTTGAGGAGAATGGGCTGTCTAGGTTAATCATCCCTGAGTGCTTTGCCCGTGATTTACACTCTGTCCCTCGCCGACAGGAGCGTCAGGCTCGATTATCGCAGCCACGATCCACTGCCCCTTGTCAAACGCCGAGGAAGAGGCTTAGGCTGGAGGCCCCCCCTCAACCAAAGGACTGTTTCCAAGGATATCGACCTGGCTCTGGACCCGACCAATGTTACAAATACCACGATCACGGCAGAAGTCCACCATCCACCAGCAATGTCTGAGAGGGAGCGGGACTCAACTGACACCGCCTCCATGGTCGAGGAAGCATCGACTGGCTCTTCAACTGAGGAGGAAGTTGGTGAGTCCCCCCCTTCTCAGACAGAGGAGGGCACCCCATCTCGCCTCCCCATCATCGACCTAAAGGATCGGCTGGACGTAGCCTCCTATAGACACCTCCTGGCTCTCAGCGCTTACACCTGGTCGTACCAGCTCGGAGAAACGACATACACCACTCTTTACGATCTGCTCCGAGCTGCCGACCGGGGTGAGGACATAAGACCTGCACCGATTGTCTGAGGGGAGGAGGTGCGTCTAGCCGATCTTCGAGCATTTTATCAAATGCTTCCACCTCGACTGGCCCTTTAGATCGTTGGTGGTGCACGGTGAGGGAGTGGATCCATTTTGTTCAATTGTCATGAAAGAGGACTTTGTAGTTACTTGTAGAGAAGTTATATATATATATTGAACTTGTGGACAAGTGGTTGTTATACTTGAGTAGTTTTGTAAGTAGAAAATCTTGGTTCCCTTTTTGTCATGCAATGACAGGAGAGGTAAAGAATAGTACGGGACTATTCTTATTTGTCTTGGAATATTAACAAAAGTCTCTCACACACGAGTGAAGTATAAGTAGAGTCCCGCTAGCTACCTCCCTGCCTCGCTTTCTCTCTCTCTCTCTTCCAAGTTGCTAAGCCTTTCTCCCTACTACCTGCCGATTCTATGGCTTCTCTCCTTCTGAGCTCTCTTTCCTAAATTCTGGTGAAACAGGGGTCGTGTCACGTGTGTTACACTGTGGTTGGAAAGTTCCAGAAACCTGTGTGTGTGTATGTGTGTATGTCACTAGGCTTTGTTCCCCTGCTATTTCGCTGACAAACTACCTGCATCATCTCCTGACATTGCTACTTCCTAATCTGTCGTCAGCTTTTCCTCAGATAACTTGCAAGATCATTTCCCATTCCCAGGCTCGCATAGAGCTGTCTATCTGTCTATTTATCTATCTATCTATTATGATTTGTAAATATAATATGGACTCATAACACAATTACTCTGGCTGGCCTAATGCCCCACGTTGGTGGCGATGGCCATTAAGCCACAACGAAAAGAAAAAAAACAACAACTGACCACTATAGGTGGAGGAAATCTTCAAACGAACGGACTGACCATGGAGGAAGGTAGAGTCTTGGAGGACTGGAAATCAAATATAACAATTACCCTGCACAAAGGAAAAGAGGAAAAAGAAGTGTATGGTAATCATAGGGGCATTTGTCTTTTTAGTGTAATAGGAAAAATGTGTGGTAGGACTTTCTAAACTTTCAGTGATTTTCAGTGGACCGTTTATATAACTGTGATTGACGTCTGAAGGGAGGAAAATATTAGTGGGATGTAAGAGGTGAAAGCAATGAAGTAAGTCAAAACAGGGAAAGACCTAGGAACTGATGGTGTGTTGTGAAATGCTGAAGCAAGGGAGAGATAGCAGTAGAATGGATATAGAAGGAAGATGCTCAGACTGACCTTGGAGGAAGGTAGAGTCTTGGAGGACTGGAAATCAAATATAACAATTACCCTGTACAAAGGAAAAGGGGAAAAAGAAGAGTGTGGTAATCATATAGGGGCATTTGTCTTTTTAGTGTACTAGGAAAAATGTACGGTAGGATACTTACTGACAGAATTAGGGAAATAACAGAGAAATTAGTTGGAGAAGAACAGGGAGATTTTAGGAAGGGAAGAGGTTATTTCGATCAGATATTCATCCTAAATTCTTCGATGACAAAGTTTCTAGAGGAGGGAAAGAAGCTGTATGCAGCCTACGTGGATTTGGAGATGGCATATGACAGAATGGATGGACAAGGTATTGAAAAATATTAAGAATGTATGGAGTAAATGGAAAGCTGTTGAATCCGTGAACAGTATGTGTGAGGGCTGTAGTGCATATGGATGGTGAATAATGAGTAAATTTTTCTTCCTGAATGTTGGATTGAAACAGCAATGTGTCATGTCTCCATGGCTGTTCAGTCTGTATATGGATGGAGTTACAAGAGAGATACGAGGTAGGACAGTGGATGTTGAAGCGGCCCTAATGAGAGAAGAAAGCATTTGGAAACTTCCTGTTCTGTTGTTTGCGAATGCTACTGTATTGTTCAGTGCAGACGAAGGGGAACTGCAAGGCTTGGTGAATGGATCTGGGAGACTTTGGGAGAAACGGAATCTAAAGGGGAACAGAGGGAAGAGTAAAGTTATGGTCTTCGAGAGAGATGAAGGCACTGAATGCACAGTCAGGGTGGATAGTGAGGAGATGGAAAATCTGAGTGCATTTAAGTACTTGGGTAATATGATGAGTGAGGATGGAAGTTTAGAGGACGAAATGCCTGAAAGAGTACAAAAAGGAAGAAAGGTTGCTGGTTCTTTGAAAGCAGTGTTAAGAAATAGGCGAGTGAGCGTTAAAAAAAAAAAAAAAAAAAAAAAAAGTTGCTGCATACCCATTCTAACGTACGAAAGAAAAGCTTGAACTTTGTTGGAAAGGACACAAGACAAAAGTAAGAGCAGTGGAAATGAGTTATTTGAGAGGAGCGTGTGGAGTTACATGAAGAGACAGACTGATGAATGAAGAAATGAAGTAGCGTTGTAGTGTGAGTGTGGATGTGATAGAAATCGTTAGGAGAAATACATTGAGTGGTGTGGCCAAATTGAGAGGATGGGGAGTGTGAGACTAACGAGGAGAGTATATGTGACTGAGGTGGAGGGAGGGAGTGGGAAAGGGAGACCGAGGATGATGTGGGGGGATGGAATGGGGAGGTATATGACAGCGGGGTGTGTGAGTGGGAGAGCAACAGAATGGCATGACTTGGTGACATGAAGGCGATTTATTTGTGGCCACCCCTTACGGGATTAAGGCGTCTGTCTATAAAGAGAAATAGACAGATAGCTTGTCTTAAACACTGATCTTCCCGGATGGGATGCATGAGGTATGTTATGAACGATGTGGAGTACTGCAGGTTTCAGATCAATGGGAACAACGAGATGACGTAATTTTCTATTAGGTATGTCCCCATCGATAAGGACTGTCTTTCTATACAAGATATCGTTTTCCAACACAAACTCATATGCTGGCACTGTCAGAGCAGGTGTGGTTGACGAATCTCCTGACTCTAGGAAGTAAATAACCTTAGACTACAGAGGGTCTGTGTGCTGGCAACTGTGGACATTTTTTTTTTTATTGCAAGGAAGAAGGAACCAAACGCCAGGAGCCTGTAAATTGTTCCCTCCAAGGAAAAAAAATAAATAAAAGACCCAGATTCAAGAACTGTGTATTTTGCGATGCCTGGACACACTGCATTTGAAAGACTGGAGATCACAGGCAGTAGGAAATACAGACAGAGGGAGACAGTTCCAGAGTTGCCCTATTGCATACATGAATGACTGGGAGTAACGGTTATCTTGCATTAGAGACATGGACAAAAAAGGGATGAGAGTTTGTTGCTAGACGGGTGCTACACGCCCTGTAGTAAAGGAGAGATGCAAGCAGACAGTTCAGATGAGCAGTGACCACTGCAGTAGCGATAGAACTGTGATATGATAAAGATGAAACAGTACAGCGAAGATACAGAGGCTGAAGGGCTAGTAAGAGGAGGAGTTACTGTTGATGGGACGAAATACCTTTACTCCACCTTGTTGAGAAGAGCTTTATGTGGGGTGCCTTCCCACACATGAGAGTTGTACTGTACTCTAAACAGGGACGAATAAAACCCGTGTATAAAGTCAACAACTGTGCAGGGATAAAGAAGGCACGGAGTCGGCCTTGCACACCTAATCTCTTGGAAGCAGATTTTACAAGAGAGGTAATATGTTCTGTCGAAGATAAGTCGCGAGAGAATGAAACCTCAATTATGTTTAAAGATGATGCAGGATTAAGCTGGATATTATTAAAAATTAGAGGGTACTCCTGTGGAAGATTTTGTTGGGTTGATACATGTAAGAACTGAGTTTTTGTTGCATTAAAAACAACAAGATTACTTTTACCCTAGTCAGAGATATGAACCATGTCAGACATTAGGTGTGCCATAGCCTCATCCCTTGCTTGTTGAGGTAAGTGCTGAGATGGACGCTGTGGGAAGCGAATGGAAAGATGAAGATGAAGTCATCATCATATGAGTGGATAGGGTTAGATGTACAGCTTAGGTCATTGATGATCAAAAGATAGAGGGCTAATGATAGGACAGAGCCCTGGGGAACACAACTATTGATAGATCTAGGAGAAGAACGGTGGCCGTCTACTGCAGCAACTATAGAATGATCAGAAAGGAAGTTCGAGATAATCGCACAAGTTGAAGGATAGAAACCGTAAGAGGGCATTTTGGAAATTAAGATTTATGCCAGACTCGATTGAAAGTCTTTGAGATGTCAAGTGCAATGGCAAAGTTTTCGCCAATGTCCCGAAAGGAGGATGACCAGGAGTCTGAAAGGTAAGTGAGAAGTTCGCCAGTGGAACGTCCCCGGCGGTAATCATACTGACGATCGGAAAGAAGGTGTGACGGGAAAGATGCTTTAAAAATTTTTTGTTAAGAATAGACTCAAAAACTTTCGAAATACTTGATGTTTAAGAAATTGGGCGGTAGTTAGAGGGTTGGGAAAGGTCAGCCTTCTTTGGGACAGGCTGAATGAGAGCAAACTTCCAGCAGGAAGGAAAGGTACAAGTTGATAGACAAAGGTGAAAAAGTTTACCGACAGTAGGCAGGGTGTAAGCACAGAAGCACAGTTCTTGAGAACAACAGGAGCTAGGGACCCCATCAGGCCCATATGCCTTTTTAGTATTGAAGCCAGTGATGGCAGAGAAAACATCAGTTAAAGAAATATTAATGTCAGTCATAAGGAAGTCAGAGGGTGGAAGAGATGGAGGGACAGCGCCAGAATCATCTAAGGTGGAATTGGAGGAGAAAGTCTGAGCGAAGAGTTCTGCTTTATCAGTAGAAGAAATAGCTATAAAGCCATCAGGATGGAAATGAGGAGGGAAGGATGATGAGATAAAGTTGTTAGAAAGGTTTTTGGCAAGGTGCCAGAAGGAGCAGGAAAAATTCAAGTTGGAGAGTTCAGAGCATTGAGTGCGGGTGAAATTATATTTAGCAGAGTGAAGAACAGATTTAGGACGATTCCAGGCAGAAACATAAAAGAGATGAGATTCAGGAGTAGGTTGACTCCGGTACCTTTTATAGGCCTTCTCCTTGTTGTGGACAGCTTTAGAACAAGCTTGATTAAACCAAGTTTTTTTTTTGCATTAGTCAAAAGATATGAGAAAGGAATGTATGCTTCCATGCCAGAGAGAATAACCTCCGTAGTGCGCAAGAGACACTCAGATGGCTTTCGGGCATGGAAGCAATAATCATTCCAGAGAAAATCAAAGAAGTACTGGCTGAGGGCCTCCCAATCAGCGGCTCTAAAGTGCCACATCCGACGTTTCTTTGGGGGATGCACAGGCCGTTCTGTAATGATAGGACATGTTAATGTGATAAGGTCGTGATCGGAGGAGCCCAACGGAGAGAAAATATTAACAGCATAAGCAGAAGGACTAACTGAAAGGAGGAGGTCGAGTATGTTGGAACGCTCTCAAGGCTCTCAGAGATTCGGGTAGAGTGCTATACAAGCTTGTCTAGGTCATTAAGGATAGAAAAGATGTAGGCTTGTTCACCAGGTGGATCAGTGAAAGGAAAGGAGAGCCAAAGGTGGTGGTGAACATTGTTTCAGAGAAAGGAACAATGGACAGGATGTGTTTCATCTTAGAAGTAAGATAGTTGAAGAATTTTTCATAGTAGAATCAGGAGATAAGTAAACAGCACAAATATATTTAGAGAATGACAGGAAAGCCGAAGCCAGAGAGTAGAGATATCGGAAGATTCCAGTTCAGGAACATGAAAGCAAGATTCATTGTTGCATACATATGCACAACAGCCACCTTTGGCTATGAAGTGAGTATAGAGAAAGTAGGATGATACAGAGAAGGATTTGCTGTCAGTCGCCTCAGACAGCTGAGTCTCAGTTAGGAAGACAAGGTGAGGTTTAGAGGAGGAGAGGTGGTTCCCAACAGAGAGAAATTTAGAGGAAAGGCAGCGAATGTTGCAGAAATGAAGAAGTGGGTCAGATAATGGTTCCAGGTATCTTGCAGGGTTGTCACCAGGAGAGGGGCAGATGGTGGGGGCATTTATGCCCCCCCCCCCGGAGACTCCGAGGCTTGACGCCATTTTGCTAATTTTGAATAGGAAATGTATTGTGTAATGTGTATGTAGTTTGGCGTTGACAGTAAGAGGAACCTGTATTGAAGAGCATGCAGGCCTACTCTCTGTGACAGTGAAATACTGAGTAAGTTCAGCAAAGGGGGATGGTCAGGGGCTAGTCTTGAGGACTAATGAAATAGGGGCTCCAGCTCTCCCTGTCATCAGCTTTCCATCCACCTTGGAAGTACTGCCTTGCTCGACTGTTGCTACAGTCTACTCCCTCAATCTCAGGTTAGGGTGGTGTAAGGAACTTCACTTGGTTGATCTGATGAGTCTGCAGCGGCTACATGACGTGAAAGAGCATCTGCAACAACATTAGATGTACTAGGTACATACTCAAAGGTTGGGTGAAAGTCTTGGCTGATATGTGACCATTGTGCTAGACGCACAATGTAAGATTTCTTCCTTGTAAGATTTCATCTTTTAAATAAGCCATGAAGTAGCAGACGATCTGTTTGGATATGCACCGGATATCCGTTGATTATAGCCTACTGTATATCTGAAATGTTTGAGAGACCAAACAACTGCTAAAGCTTCCCAATGAGTGACACTATAATTACATTCAACAACACTGAGGGCACGACTAGCATACGCTATTACACGTTTTCTGTTTGCATGATCAACTTGCATCAATATTGCATCGAGGCCTACACCAGATGCGTCTCTACTAACAAGAAAAGGTTTCTCATGATCAGGAAATACCAAGACTGGAACGTTAATGATTGCCATCTTCAGTGTTTCAGAGGCATAGGACTAGTCAACAGTATAAACAAAAGATTATTTTTTCTCAAGTAACTCTGTATGAGGGACGGCGGTCTGTGCATAGCCTTAATTATATCGCCGGTAGTAGCCACTCAATCCAAGGAAACTCCTTACATCATCAGTACTGGTAGGTTTGGGGAATTTAGCAACTGGTTTAACTTTCTCATCAGATGAAGTCCCTCAGCATCAATCACATGTCCAAGAAATTTATGCAGTAAGATGCATCTACTGAGTTTAACTTTTAGACCTGCCATTTGGAGGCGATCAAAAACTTTCTGTAATTTGGCTAAATGTTCAGGGTTTGATATATTCACAACAATGATGTTACCTAGGTAAGCACTGAATACAGAATGCATAAATCTCATGAACTCTGATGGAGCATTTCTAAGGCCAAAGGGAAGCCTTGTAAAATGGTAGTGGCCAGAAATGGTACAGAATGCGTTACAGGGCGAGACAATCCCATTTCTACTTGCCAGGAACCAATGGGAATCAGATGGGTACAGTGACAGAGTTTACTTTACGGTAGTCAACTAAGGTTCTGAACTCATTTCCCTTTCTTTGGGACAAGAAAAAGCAGACGATTCCACAGACTGATAGAGTGCTCAATGACGTCTTGTTCAAGCATATCCCATGCGATGTTGTCGGCTGAACGGTGTGGCGGTCTTTACGCTGGGACAAACTGGCTGAATACCAGGAACCAGCTCAGTGGTATGCTTTACCAGATTCGTCTTTCCCATAGGTTCACCATGTAGGGCCACAACATCTCTTTATGTCAGCAAAAGATCAACTAATTGTGATTTATTTCAGGGGAATCACCAGCATCTACGTCAAAGGCAGAGTCAGCGGAAGTAGTCGTGGTAGAATTTGTAGAGTTTCCATTAGATTATACACAACATACAGTACATCATCATCATCCTTAGCAGTTACAGGGAATGGAATGTCCTGGCACACCTTTACGGCCAATAGTTTCACCAGGAAATCGCCATTCTTTATGCCACCTTTAAGCATTGGTGGAGCATTGGTGGTGTTTAGGAGGAAAAGATTACGCAAACCATCCTCTAACATGGAACACAGTGCTGACTCATTAGTTAAACCCTTCACACAACTCGTCTCGAGTAAGGTTAATGCATCCACTCCTTCTTTCGCACCTACAACACAGAGACTTTCGTGAATTAGTGCGGCAACAAAAAAAAAAAAAAAAAATGCAGTTTTGTAATCACTCTATTCATCTCCACGTGTCGCAAAATATCAGTCAGACTCTTTGAGGCACTCGTACTTAAGTGAGATGTGGATGAATCAACTGCTGTGTCACTGCCAGAAGAGGTCTCATGTGACACCGCTACTATGTTCTCATCGTTACAGTCTACTAGTGGTTGTGGAGTACGAGTTACTGTAGACTCTCACCGAATTTACCTGTGAAAGGACAGGTTGTGGGTAATCTACGTCTGATACATAAAACCCATTTACTCTAATACTGCCACAAGCAGGCATCAGTTAGAATGTTGAACCATGGTATCAGTAATTTGCAGGAATGTTCAATCGTTTAAACATTTAAACGTTTACAATTTTTTTTTTCCAGAAAATTTGATTGATTGGAAAATGATTAAAATGGTACGGTGAAAAAAAAACTGGTATTCGATTCTGGAAGTTTGAAATTTTCATCAGTTTTTAAACTTTTTTGCTGTATGTGTGTGTGTGTGTGTGTGTGTGTGTGTGTGTGTGTGTGTGTGTGTGTGTGTGTGTGTGTGTGTGTGTGTGTGTTTTCAATGAAGCATGTGAATTGCATGGTATATACTGTATTAGAATTTATGGTGCTCCTTTTATAACTACAAAAAGAGACTGCCATTTTCTGAAAATACTTTGCCAAAAAAAACAAATAATGCCAAATGAAATACCCACCCGACGGAGCGACCCCGACACCACCAACCCAGGAGAAGGACATGAGGTGACACCCACCCCAAGAGGAGGCGAGGGGGAGGCTTATAGGCGTCCCTCGCTACACCGGTGCATATCCCCAGTGACTTTATGCCCCTCTTCTATGCAGCCAGACCCACGGGAAGTGCATTGACCAGGTGCTTTACCCTCTGACGGGGATAGCGCTCGCAAGAATTGGGGTGGGACTTGCCCTAAGAAGTCCCACATAGGCCCTCGGCAGCAGCGTCCACCAGACCTGCCTCCAAAGGAGGAAGAGCGACCTCTGGTGCTCACAGACCTACTTTACCCCAAGGGAGCAGCAGCACAGTAGTATTCACCAGATCTACTGTAGAAGGAGCATCCACCGGATCTCTTTCTTCTGCCACCCACCTTCGGGAGCAGGCGTCTCAGACCATCAGCCAGACGACTTTTACCTGCAGTCCCCAGTAGGGTGGAGGGCCCGTGGTAGAGTCCACCAGACCTGCCACCGGGGGAAAGACCAGTCGTCCCCCAGCTGCGCTTTTCTCCCAGCAGAAGGAGGGCAGTAGAGTCCGTCAGACCTACCGTAGAAGCCAGAAAGTCTGCCAGACTTCCCCCTCCTACTGCCCCCAAGACGAGTGGTCCCCCGGCAGTGTCCCCCAGACCTGTCGGCCTGGAGGAGTGTCCCCCAAACCTCCTTCGTCCGCTACCCCAGGAGGGAGCCTGGGTAGCGTCCCTCAAACCTGCCAGGTGGAAGGAGTGTCCCCCGGACCTCCTTCCTCTGCCCCGGAGAGGAGTTCCGGCAGGGTCCGCCAGACCCACCAGGCTGAGGGGCAGACCACCAGTCGTCCCTCCTCCACTACCCTGGAGGCTCCCTACAAGGGCACAGTCTCTGGCTCAGCCCACCCCTCCAGAGGTCAAGTGAGATGCCCCTCCTGATCCCCCTCCTCTACAAAGAGTGGAGGCTACTCCCCAACAGGGCCCCCATCAGAGAGTACCTGGAGCGGACCCATTATGAGCCTGGGTGTCCTGTCCCTGCAGCCCAGCCCCCAACACCCGCAGCAGCTGATAGACTCCCCTAAGGCAAGCAGCCACAGCCAACCCCTGATGGCCTTCCTGTCTCAGCGAGACCGCAGCCCTCAGACTTCAAGGGGCGCCCTGCAGCTGACCCCAGGCCCTGACCAGCCCGGACCCTCCTCCAGGACTCCCACCACGGCCAAGGGCAGGCACTGTGCAGCACGCCTGTTAGCCCTGTTCGGCCCCAGTCCTAAGGGCCACCACACTCCCAGGGTCCCCACCAGGAAAGACCCACCCACCACATTGCCCTCCAGCTTACCCCGAACTCCTGAGCATGCCCCCCGAGACCTGTGCCCCAATCAGGAGCACATCCCTGATGGCCCCCCTCCCACACCGGGCTGCCACCTGTATTTACCTGTGACCTAGCCCTCTGTGCGCCCCAGCACCTACCAGCAGCGCCACCAACACTGTGCAACATTCATGCCCAATCTCTAGTGCTACAGCCCCTGTGGAAACCCCAATCCTCCCCCAGAGTGTCCCTGTGTAATACTGTAACCCCTCCCTGTAACATGTCATAGACCCCAGGGTGCACACATCCCCTGTGTAGTATTTGTACTCTGTCCCTATGTAACATTTGCAACCCCTAGCATCGTCCCTGTGTGTGATCTATTATGTTGTGCCCTATACCCTTGTGTAATACCGTACCCTGTATGTCATATCAACACCCCTGTGTAATATTTGTGACCCCTGTATATCACTGTCCCTGTGTGATACTTACTGTGTGTAATATTGCACCCACACCCTATGCCACAAATGTAATGTCACGACCCCTGTGTTATAACTGTTGTAGCCTACAGTGTCATAGTCCTATGGGATACCTGTCTCCCTTTTGATATATTTAGTGTTGTGCAATATACCATACTTGTGTCATATATAGTATTGTGCAATATACCATACTTGTGCCATACAGGTATATAGTGTTGTGCCATATACCATACTTGTACCATATATAGTGTTGTTCATGTACTAATTGTGTAAAGTCCACTGTATTTGTTTATAAGGTAATATACGTGTAAGACTGCTTAGCCCGTGTTTGAGCCCTATCCTTTGCTTGCATGCTCTAGCCCGGTCCAGAAAAAAGAACCCAAGTCCGTGCCTGTATCTGAGTCCAAGGAGTTGGACCCAGAATACGCTGCATTAACACCAAAAATATTATGAAGAGATGCTAGATATGCACTGAAGCACCTGACAACCCTGCTTTGATACTGTCTCATGTCACGTGAACAGCGAGTGCAGGGTTGCAAACTCCGCGGTTTTCCTGCGGAATTGGGCTAGTTTCGACAGCCTGCCGGGGGTAAATTTGGGCAGTCGTGGGTTCTCGGTTTTGGGGCTGTTTCCAGTGTGTTTCCATCGCTTCCTAAATCGCTTTCAATTATCAAAAATGAACGTCAAAAATATAAATCAGAATATCAGTTGAGTCAATATGCTGTAAGTTAATAATATATTTGTTTTGCAGCATGTTCAGGGCACAGAACACACGTACGGACTTGGGTTCTTTTGTTCAGGACCGAGCAAGAGCATGTAACAAAGGAATAGGGCTCAAACACAGGCTAACCAGTCTTGCACGTATATTACCTTACAAAAATACAATGGACTACACAATACATGTAACACAGTATAACACTAACTGATACACAAGTGGAACAGAGAGACTAAATCACAGGTAGGTGCAGATGGCAGCCAGGTTTGGGAGGGGGGCTGTCTGGGGTGTGCTCTTGGGAGAGGCGCTCATCTCGGGCTGCGTAGTCGGGCAGCTGGTGTGGGCTGAAGGGTGGCATTGTGGGTGGCCCTCTCCTGGTGGGGCTCTTATTAGTGTGATGGCCCTCGGGACTGGAGCCAATTAGGGCCAGTAGGCGTGCTGCCCGGTGCCTGCCCTTGGCTGTGGTGGGAGTCCTGGTGGAGGGTCCTGGCTGGCCCTGGCGTGGGGTCATCAGGGCACCGCTCGAGGGTCGGAGGCTGTGATCTCATCGGGAAGGGGAGGCTATCAGGAGCTGCTTGCAGCTGCTCGCTCCTGGGGAGTCCGACAGCTGCTGGGGGCGTCAAGGGCCCGGCTGCAGGGACAGGATGCCCAGGTTCACGACGGGTCCACTCCAGATGTCCTCCAACTGGAACTCTGTAGGGAAGCAATCTCCACCCCTATTGGTACAGCAGGAACGTTAGTGGCATCTCACTCGGCCTCTGGAGGGGCGGGCCGAGCCAGGGATGCTGCCCTTGGCGGGACCCTCCGGGGTAGTGGAGGAGGGAAGACCGCTGGTCGTTCCCTCAGCTTGACAAGTCTGGTGGATGTTGCCGGAACTCCACTCCAGGGCAGTGGAAGGAGATCTGGTGGATGCCCCCTCTGCCTGGCAAGTCCAGCGGGCGTTACCAAAGCTCCCTCCCAGGGTAGTGGAGGAAGGAAGTCCGATGGATGTTCCTCATGCCCGGCAAGTCTGGTGGACATTACCAGGACACCACTCATCCTGGGGGCAGCAGAGAGAGAAAGTCCGGTGGACATTCCTGCGCTGCGGTAAGTCTGGTTGATGTTACCGAGGTCCTACTGCCGGGGGAAAGTCGCAGCCGAGGGGAATCCGGTGAATGTCCCCTCTATGGCAGGTCCGGTGGATGCTACCAAGGCTCTGCTCCCTCCCCTGGGATGGCAGGTGGGGGAAGTCTGGTGGACGTTCCTCTGATGGCAAGTCCGGTGGACGTTACCGTGCTCCTGCTCCTGTAGGTGGGTGGCAGAAGAGGAAGATCTGGTGAACATTCCCTCTACAGCAAGTCCAGTGGACATTACTGTGCTGGAGCTCCCCTTGGGGTGTGTAGGACTGGGAAGACCTGTGGTCATTCCTCCTCTAGTGGCAAATCCGGTGGACGTTACCGAGGACCTACGTGAGTGCGTAAAAACAAGTCCTACCCCGAGTCTGGTGAGTGTTGTCCTGGTTGGAGGGTAAGGCACCTGGGCGATGCACTTCCCATTGGTCTGGCTAGGTGGAAGAGGGACATATGGTAGCGTCAGACGTGGGCCGGTGTGGCTCGGGACCCCTGCACGCCTCCCCGTGGCCTCCTCTTGGGGTGAGTGTCTCGCCATCCCCGGGGCCTCCTCCTTGGGTGGGTATTTCAATATTTATACACTAAAATATGGTATTTTATATCTTCTATTCCATATAGATCAAAAGTTTGATAAAGTTTAAAAAAAAGTTTAAAAGGGTACAAAAAAATAGTTTGAAAACACGATTAAATTTTGATTTAAAGGGTGCTTCAAAAAGTTTGACTGAAAAAGTTTATAATAGGTTAGAAAAAACGATTGAACATTACTACAATGAAAGCATCTGTAGGATACTGAAATTGTTTGTGACATAGAACTCAGCTGTGAAGGGATTTATTAATTCATCAAGTTGTACTTCAAGAGTTACCTTGCCCTTCATTAGCCGTCAACACCGCAGAGTCGAAAGTAGGCCGCTCACGAGTCCAAACCCATTGAATATTTTCTTATACTGTCTAGGGAGGATTCACAACTGACTCAGAATCCATTATATATATATATATATATATACATATATATATATATATATATATATATATATATATATATATATATATATATATATATATATATATATACATATATATAATTACCTAAGATAACTACACCTAAGTGAGGCAGAGACCAATCTGTCATATGGGGAGCTCAAATTTTATGTCGTTATGGAGGATTCTGTTGGATCTGGGACAAGGCTTCCCCTCACCGTGTGTTGGCAAGGACATGACACTCACTGGTAGAATGATGACTGTCGTGGTGGGTGCTATACGTGCTACCGCGTGATCGCCAGGGTGGGTTGCTATTGTATGCATCACCAGATGACCAGGAAGATAATCTACTCTCACTCTTGTGTCCTCGTTCATCTTTAGGTCTTTTATAACGGTGAGCTTCTCGATGACATGAGCGTTTAGAGTACCAATAAACTGTTTTAGTTCTACTTTTAGAATGAAAGAATCTATTTCGTGACGCAGGTCTTGCACGCGACGTGGATGGTGAACGTGGTATTATTGTATGTTTGTTTGTTGGGTGGACGTGAAACGTGTCCTTGACCTTGAGACTGATAGGTAAGCGCGGGAGTTGTAAGTGGTCGAACCGCACGAACCGGTTGTGTATGTATGATATCAAGTTTCCCTTCTATCTGTAAACCAAACATGGTTGTCATCCCAGTGAAAACTGAATCTCTAATACAGCATCTAATTCTTCCTTGTTAAGACGATTTTGAAACCTTAGGTCATGACAGAAAAGCATTCTGGAGGCGATTGCTTATCCCCCGCCAGAGTATGCTGTTGGCCAAATTACAGGTTACAGTAGTGCACCAACTTTCGCTACAGCAGGATTCGCGGAATCCACTTTTGCGGCATGCACCAAATATTCCCTAACTTCCACTTTCGCTTGAAAAAAATCGATTTTCGCGCACAAATTTTGGGTTTGGGACAATATTTTGAACTTTGAATTTCCTGCAACGCCCGCCCGCAACCCACCGCCATCTTGAATGACGTCATGTCAACACTCTGTCCACCCATTCCCGCCATTGTGTACGAGCGTGCTAGCTCCACTGTGTTGGATTCTCACGGTTCAATGGCCTCTACTATACCTGGTAGTGTGGGGAAAGGGCCTGGTGGTGTGGGGGGAGAGCCTGGTGGTGTGGGGGGAGGGCCGGGAGGCAGTGGTGGTGATAAAAAGTGGCCTGGACATTCAAAGTCGGGAGGAAAGGCCTCGGATACTTACCACCAACATCCAACATCCATTAAACACCTCAACCTGGACTCTGTGGTATGTTTCTCCTCATATAATGTGAACTGTACAGTTTTTATTGTTTGTATCTCACAATGCAATGTACAATAGTGATTTGATGTACTGTATTGCAAGTGAAAATGAAAATCTGATGTTACTTTAGGATAACCGGGAACCAATTAGCCTTTTTGCCATAAAGACAATGCCCCAACTTTCGCTAATTCCACTTTCGCGCATTATTTTTGGACTCAATTAGGCGCGAAAATTGGTGCCCCACTGTACTTACAAACCAGATGTGAACACAATTTGCAAAACTCTACGGAATTCAGTCACCGCGTTTCAGAAATGGTCGATAACAAAATCAGTTGACCTTTGGCAACCATTTTGGTGACCTTGACCTTGACCCCAAGTGCCCATTTCCGAACTCATCCAAGATTTTGGTCGTATCTTGATACCCTGAAGATTTCATGTTGATAGCTCAAGTCGTTCATGAGATATAATGGTAACAGATTCACAGACAGTGGCAACACACACACACACACACACACACACACACACACACACACACACACACACACACGCACGCACGCACGCGCGCAAAAAAAAAAAACTATCCGGCAAGCTAAAGGCGGGCAGTAAGTAAAAAAGGTCACTACATTATCTAAGGTTAGAGTGGTTTTTACCTATAGCATCAGTTTCTGCCCGATGATTGTGTAATGTTAGGTGTTTAAGGCTCGACTTCTCGGTCCTAGAACACCTAACGAGAAGCGGGGTCCTTTCGAGACCGGGGGTTAGGACAACTAAGAGAGAGGCAGGACACAAAAACTTCAGGCAATAACCTTTACACGTGTATTACTTAGTCAGACAAGGGACAAGAGCAGATGATACAGCACAATATTTGGTCAATTACAAACTCTTATAACTAGATTCTCAGTATCTCGCAGGATACTACAGTAGTAAGTACGTGGGGTAACACTCAAAGCGTAGTGTACAGGATTAGTATAGTCCAGGGTCTCGGTGCATGTGGAGGGGTGAGCGACAGGGCTCACTAGGAGAGGGTATAAGGTCTAATTGTATACTATGGTAGTATGAGGCAGTGGTTAATGATAGCACGTTCACTTTATATTTTCTAAGTGCAAAGGGTTATTTGTTAATTATCACAATACGATCCAAGGTGATGGTGCGTATGGGGAAGGGGAAGGAGAGTTTAAGGTAAAGCTCACTATGGGAGGGTGTAAGACACTGGGGTCTAATTATGTTTATAGCAATATGAAGTGGAGGTATTGATAGCGTGTTCGATTTATTATTTTCT
This sequence comes from Coenobita brevimanus, assembly GCF_032717465.1. Classification (NCBI taxonomy): domain Eukaryota; kingdom Metazoa; phylum Arthropoda; class Malacostraca; order Decapoda; family Coenobitidae; genus Coenobita; species Coenobita brevimanus. The sequence goes on from NC_136976.1 coordinate 38,116,448, forward strand.
AGGAGCAAGGGACGTTTAGATAAATTACTAACATGAGTTCCATAGCTTTGTTGTTACCCTGAGGATAATGTGGAGGGAGTCATACATGAGTCTTATACACTATCACTTTGGTTTCACAGGGATTGCTAACTATTCTGCCCTTTTGTATATTAGGCCTTCATTTTCCTGTCACGTAAACACTTGGCCCGGTGCTAAGAGAGTACACTATCACCTTGTTACTGTTCCACTGTGCTTAGGGCAAAGTCACTGTCTCACAAGTTACTGGGGGCGGGGGCGGCGGGGAGGCATGCCTGTGACAGCTCGGCTGGGGCAGGGGCACCGCCAGGGGAGGGCGTGCAGAGAGGGCACGGTATGGCGCGCAGGGGCCTCTTCTCTCGTCTGGGGCTGCAGGTGACGAAGGGGCTCGATTCCTCCGGGCTGGGAACAGGAGTATGGCCCTCAGGACTGGGGCCAAACAACTCCCTGAACCTTGCGGTCAGGTCTCGGCCAGATGAGGAGGTCCTCCACCGTCAGGGCATAGGGAGGTCCCACCCGGGAGTTCTGAGAAGGGCCTGGGGTTCCCGAGGGTTGTGGCCCCCAGAGCCAGGCGGTGCCATCAGGGAGGGGCTGCAGCACCGGTCTGCATCAGCGTCCGTCAGGTGGGTTTTCTCCAGGGCCAGGCGTAGAGAGCAGAGGCCGGGGAAGGTGATAGGGCCTCTCCAGTACTCTCCCACGTCCACTGCATCGGGGGACAGGACACTCGTCTCACGCTGGGGCAGCAGGACTGCTCTAGACTGTTTCTGGCCATGGGGCCCGGCTACTAGCCGTGGCTTCCCAGGGGCGCGACCATAAGGCGCCGAGGCCCGGCTACTGGCCGTGGCCTGAGAGGGGAAATAGGAACCAACACACCTGGGACACCTTCAGAGCAGCTACCGGCTGTCTGACGAAGGCGGGAGCGGCTACAGGCTGACTCCTGCAGGAGGGGTGGGGAGCAGCTACAGGCCAACTCGAGGGCAACACCTTCAGAGCGGCTACTGGCCGTCTGATGAAGGCGGGAGCGACTACAGGCCGTCTCCTTCTGCTGGTGTGGGGAGCGGCTACAGGACGACTTGGGGACAACACCATCGGAGCGGCTACCGGCCATCTGATGAAGGTGGGAGCGGCTACAGACCGACTCCTGTAGGAGGGGTGGGGAGCGGCTACAGACCGACTCCTGTAGGAGGGGTGGGGAGCGGCTACAGACCGACTCCTGTAGGAGGGGTGGGGAGCGGCTACAGGCCGTCTTGGGGGCAATGCCTTCGGAGTGGCTACTGGCCGTCTGACGAAGGTGGGAGCGGCTACTGGCCGTCTCCTTCAGGAGGGGGTGTGGAGCGGCTACCGTCCATCTCCGGAAGGACACTTTCTGACGAAGGCAGGAGCGGCTACCGGCCGTCTCCTTATTGCCATCAGGTCAGTGTTGGACCGATTCCTTTACGAGGGGCAGGCAGCTACAGGTCATCACAAGAGGGAAGACACCTTCAGAGAGGCTACTGGCACACTCCTGTAGAAGGCGGGAGTGGCTACAGGTCAACTCCTGAGGGGCGCTGATCGGAGCCAAACAGACAGTTCCACCCCGAGATGGTTTGGTGGAATCTCGCCTGGAAGGTAATGCCAGATTCCTGCTATGGTGACGGCGGGGTGGCTCCGGGTCTTAGGGAGATACGGCCCGCGCTGGCTTGTGCCGTTGTCGCGCCGAGTCTCGGTGTACTGCTGCTGCTCCTCCGTGGGGTTCTTGTGAGGGTGTCGGTGAATTTCCGGGGGCACAACACTGAATCTCTGGTGTGGGGGATTGAGCACTCCCAGGGACACCATGCTGTATATCAGACTGTTTTGCAGTATCCCAAAAAGCTCAGTCCCTGTGGCAGCAGTCACAGCACAGCTACAGTACTGTTTCCAGGAGTGTATTTTGCTTGGGAGGGGTGAACTTTTTCAGCCTAATACTTTGCAACAGTCTGTAGATGCTCATCAAACATCCGGCTTTAGTATGGATTGAAAATAAAAAATGAAAATTTTGGCACAGTAATCATCAAATGAAGTAAACTTATTCAGGAATTTAGATCTTATGAGAGAACCACTTTTGAATAACCATTCTCTAGCCTGCTTCTAAGGTATACAATCTTAGCACGGTTTGTCGTAAGTCTTTTGTCAGTAATTTCAGACTGAACATTACTAAAGAAATCATAAACACAACAGCAGGATTCATACCAGTGAATTTTAGGCGTGATGCATCTTCCAAGAGGTACAGGATCTATGTTAGTCTGAACTGCCTTGATGAAAGAAGGAGAATGAAAAGGGGTCTTAAGAGCAGTTATTCCTGGTACAGCTGCAACGCAAGTATTGAAGTAGCAGGAGAGGATGATGAAAGTGCATCTCTGTCAAAAGTGAATGTAAACCGTGTGAAGTATTGGGGATGGGGTATGAAAAATCTACACTGGAAGAATTGGTTGAAGCAGCAGAGACAGGTATTTGATATGAAGTGAAAATTTGTGACTCAGTTGATGGAACAATTTCCGCTTTATAGATCTTACCTCATCTCAAACGAGTAAGATTATCATGAAAGTGCTCAGCCTCCTTGGAACCTGACTCTATTTTATCTGCAGAGGAAGATGTGTCATCTTTTGGTAGGTTAAACTTCTTAAAGTAAGGAAATTTCATAAAAAAATAAGTTGTGAGAAACAGGCACAACGATAATATTAAAGCAAGTGAGTACAAGAGAAGTGAAACTTTTCTTACCAAAAATAAACTATTATATAAAGTAACAAATAACAAAGGTGATATTTATATACAAAATATTTACAAATGGAGAGTTCATATAAATGGAATGGTAAGAAAAAGAAAATCGCGAGTATGCGAAATTATTTGGAAAAGTTGTTTTAAGTACAGTAATTTACTAAATTATGTTGACGCATCTTTAAAATGAATCTATAAGGATTTTTAGTCCAGAGATAAAATACTCTGTTGATGAATAGCATAAACTTTTGCACAGAATAGTTCTAACTCACCACCTAATGCTACAGCATATGATGATAACTGCACTGCAGGGAATATACAATAGGGGCAAATTGTTGCGTAGATACGTTCACACATCATACTCTTTACACAACAGCTGACCAGCCCAGAAACGTCGTCGGGTTGAAAGATGCATTGGGCTGGTAACAAACAGACACACTCTTTGGCTCAACACCCTGGGTAAGAGCCATAAGCTGTGGTGGGGGGTGAAAGGGCAGGAGTAAGTCACTTGGGGTAAAAGCCAATGCCAAATGTTGTGGGCAGGCAAGCAGGCAGGAGGAAAGGCCGGCAAGTGACATGTAGAGGTGCATGATATGTAGGAGGACTACTGGGCCTTGCGAGCAGGCTGTGAAGCCTATGTCCAGAGTCAAGCACATAAAAAAAAAAATAGAGATGACGTCACATCATATTTACACGTCACGCTTCACACTCCACTATGATTGGATGGGGCGGGCTGGAAGGTTGAGTGCGTTTAACTTAAAAATTAAAAAAAGTAAAAAAGTAATAATTCTGGCAGACTGCAGGAAGAGAAGGCGGATTCTTGACCTTGCTGCCAACAGCCAGGTTAAGTCTAGAAGGAAATGGGTGAAGACAAACACATACAGGAACTCAGACTGTAAAACACCTCCAATGATGTCTTGACAATTTATTAATCATAGGTACGCCCTACTCCCTTGTTGTCTAGTTTCTTTGTGTCTGTTACTAAGTCGCTGGGAGAGACCTAAGGGATGATCAAGTGTAGAATGTGACAAGCACATTACGCTGAGTTTGCAAATACGTGATCTGTGAACAGCAGGAACTTTCAACAACGACGCTGCGCATTGGCAACAGGAACTCTCTCAGCAACTGTATCATACAATAGCTATACATCTAGGCATACATATCATTATACATATTTGTAATGTCATGTTATCTATGTATTTGTCAATCTCATGTTATCTATGTATTTGTCAATGGTATGTATTTGTCAATGTTATGTTATCTATGTATTTGTCAATGGTGTGTGCGTGTGTGTGTGTGTGTGCGAGGGTGTTGACCAGCTAGTTTATGTCTCTGTGACGTCAATGGTTGGGGGGGGTGCAGTTAGAGGAAGGTGAGGAGGGACGGCCAGCGAGACCGAGGCGGGAAGACGACCTCCAGCCCTCAAGCAGTGTAGACTTGTGTATCAATTGTACGAGCTGGGCAGCCGTAATAAAGGAGTGTCACGACAACATCAACATTTGATTGTTCGCTACAAGCTATCTAGGCAACATGGAGGACGATAAGAAGACCGACCTTCCTACAACAACATTAGTACCATTTGATGCTCGCCTGATTCCGGAGTATGATGGCTCTACGGACATTGTGGAGTGGGTCACACGTGCGGAGATGTTGTGTCATCTCCGTGGAGTTGCCCTCGAATCAGGTCTGCCACTAAGACTGACAGGTGGGGCATTCGCTGTGTGGTCACAATTGCCAGTTGCCAGCCGCTGTTCGCTGACAGAGGTGAAGAAAGCACTATATGCAGCATTCTCCCTAGATCAATATGCAGCATATGAAGCTTTTACTGCACGTCGGCTACAAGCAAGTGAGTCAGTTGACGTCTTCCTGGCTGACCTCCGACGTCTGTCGACTTTGTTTGGGGGCGTGTCTGACCATACTCTGACATGTGCACTCACGGCAGGACTACCAGATGATATTCGTTGTGCTATTCTCGCTGGGTCAAGAGCCGAGGGACTGGATTTAAACAGTGTGTTGGCACGGGCTCGCACTGTGCTTAGTGATGAGCATGTGGCTGCTGCTGGGATTTCGGCACCAGTGCGAGACCAAATGCGGGCACAACTGCCTGGGAGAGCACGTCACCTTCATCGTTGCTGGACCTGTGGCCAGCCAGGACATTTTGTTGCTGCATGTCCTCAGATGGGAAACGACGTTGGAGGGGCTGCATCAGCGCCAGCATCCTCTCTTGGAAGCTAATAAGTGATGCTCTTCCTGTTGTGCAGCTGCTTGTTGATGGGCGGCAGTGCCAAGTTCTTGTTGACACTGGTTGCACAGACTCCATAGTACATGCCCCTTGTTGCATGCAGTGGCACCCACAGACGACCAGCATCACAACTATTAGTGGAGATTTTCTCCGGTGCACCGGGACAGGCAGTGTGACAGTGGACACTCCTGATGACCAGAGCGCCCGGGTGCGCGTGCTGGTGGTGCATGAGCTGTCTTTGGGTGTGGATGTCGTGCTCGGCATCGCTGGCATCTCAGCACTTGGCGGCGTCATAGTGAAGTCTCCATCAGAAGTCCAATTCTGTAGCACTGGGAGGTTGTGTGGAGCTGCGTCATCGACTCTGACACCACTGGCAGTGGATGCACCTGATTTCAGTGTACGATTTGATGTAAGGCATCGAACGTGGACGGTGTCATGGAAATGGACAAATGGAGCAGCACCTGGTTGCCTGCATAATACTGTGGCACAGTACACCATATGCCCATCCATGCACCGGGAGTTTGACCAGGAACTTGAGTCATGGATCAAGAACAGCTGGTTGGTACCCTACTACAAACACCAACATGGGGCACCATGAGGGCTTGTGCCACTCATGGCTGTTTGTCAGAATAACAGCAGTAAAGTACGGCCAGTGCTAGACTACTGCGAGTTAAACGACTACGTAACTGCCTTTACTGCTGATAGCGACGTATGTGCTGATCAGATGCGCAAGTGGCGCCAACATGGAGGTAATGTGGCTGTTCTGGACCTACACAAAGCCTATCTGCAGGTGCTTGTCGATCAGCAACTGTGGCCATTTCAGACAGTGATGGTATGAGGCCAGTGCTACTGTTTGACATGCCTTGGCTTTGGCCTCAACATAGCTCCATTGGTCATGAAGGCTGTCATTTTGGCTCAGGACCCAGATATTGAGAGTGCATTGTTGCCTTACATCGACAATCTGTTGGTGAATGAGGACCTAGCCAGTGTAGAGCAGGTTGCTGCACATTTTGCTGCATTCGGCCTGGAATGCAAACCGCCAAACTGTCAGCTGATGGGGCACGACTGCTAGGGTTGCACGTGCAGTCATCAGATGGGCAGTTGAAGTGGACACGTGACAATCCAATCACCAACCACCGACAAGAATGACGCATCATGCTGTGTTTGCATGGTGCAGGTGGTTAGTTGTGCACTTGCCAGTAGGAGGGTAGCTCCGGCCAGCAGCTGCATGGATTAAATGCTGAGCAAATGCAGTGACACAGGGCTGGGACGACATCATGGATGATGACTCCCTGTTTCAACAGATGGAGTATGTGGCAGCATGGCTGGTCAGGGAAGATCTGTGTCGTGGCCTTTGGTGTGTGTATGGTGACCGGACAGTCGTGTGGACAGACGTCAGTGCTCCAGCTGCTGGAGTTGTTTTAGAGATGCCACAAGATGGTGTAACTGAAGACACATGCTGGCTGCAGTGGGACAACAGCTCACACATTAACATGGCGGAGCTGGACGCAGCAGTCCGTGAAGTGAACTTAGCAATCACTTGGGGTATGAAGAACATTGAGTTATGGACAGACTCTGCCACAGTACATCGTTGGATTGACGACACACTGAGTGGTCATGCACGACTTCGAATGAAGGCTCACAGAGAGATGTTGATTCGCCGCCAAGTCGAGATCATTCACCAACTGGTGAGTGAGTTGGGACTGACGTTGTCTGTGAGGTTTGTCCGGTCTACAGAAAATCACGCTGATGTCCTCACGCATGTCCCAGAGGAGTGGGTGTGGAATGACAGACTGGTAGCTGGTGCAATAACAATGGACGAGCAAGACACCACTGAGCTTAGATTTCCTGACGTCCATGTACGCACTGGTCATCCTGGCATCCAGCACACATTGTTTTTTGCGCGCCAAGAGATTTCTTGACTGGTGACACGGGCTGCGGTGTGTGAAGTTGTGAAGCAGTGTGATGTGTGCTGAGCCACTGACCCATCTCCGGTGAAGTGACAGCACGGGTCATTGGGTGTGACAGGAACATGGCACCGTTTGGCTATAGACAACACCCATCACGGTGGTCACGCCTATCTGACAATTGTCGACTGTGGGCAATCCCGATTTTGCATATAGCAGCAGCTGCGACACCCAGATGGAGACACCGTCATTCGCCAATTAGAGCAGGTGTTCTATGAGCGTGGAGCACCTGTCGAACTGCTCTGCGATAATGACACCATCTTCCGTGGGCGGCAATTCGCAGCCTTTGTCACATGTTGGGGCGTGTTATAACGCTTCAGGGCGGCATATGCAACAAGTGGCAATGGCATCATTGAACAAACCCACCGCACAGTGAAACTGATCGCTGCCAGGAAACAATGCTCCATCGCTGAAGCAGTCCACCTGTATAATATCACACCCCAAGATGGAACATCAGTGACAGAAGCCCCTGTGAATGGTGTGTACAGCTACGAGGTGCACGACTGTGTATGACCTACCCAGGAACGGATCATCACGGACACAATGCCTGATGGTGACGAAGGCATGTGGTATGTGGGTGATGCTGTTTGGATCAGGAAGCGTGGTGATCGCTGCACTTTGGTGTCACAGCCTGGTGTCATCACTAGGGTCAACTCTCCGCAGGTGGTGGATGTTGATGGTATCCTGTGGCACATCAGGGATGTGAGGCACCGCAGCAGCACCTCACTGGACCAGGGCAGCCAGCCAGATGTGCATGAGGCTGGTATTGATCCCCCACTGTTCATCGATGTACAAGCTCAACATCCACAATTGCACCAGCAGGCAGTGCCAGATGAGTCCAGCCTAACAACGACAGAACCAGGGACAGCACTTCGATGAAGCACACACATACAGTGCCCACCGCTTCAATTTGGTTATGATCTTGCAGATCAGGGTGGGGTGTATTGTCATGTTGTCTATGTATTTGTCATTGTCATGTTATCTATGTATTAGTCAGTGGTATGTATTTGTCAATGTTATGTTATCTATGTATTTGTCAATGGTGTGTGCGTGGGTGTGTGCATGTGTGTGTGCATGTGTGTGTTGACCAACTAGTTTATGTCTCTGTGACGTCAATGGTTGGGGGGATGCAGTTAGAGGGAGGTGAGGAGGGACGGCCAGCAAGACCGAGGCAGGAAGACGACCTCCAGCCCTCAAGCAGTGTAGACCTGTGTATCAATTGTACGAGCTGGGCAGTGGTAATAAAGGAGTGTCACGACAACATCAGCATTTGATTGTCCGCTGAGTTTGCAATTACTGTGATCTGTGAACAGCAGAAACTTTCAACAACGACGCTGTGCAGTGGCAACAGGAACTCTCCCAGCAACTGTATCATACAATAGCTATACATCTAGGCCATCCCCTACACGACTCGCCAGGTGGCCCACCTCCCATGCCCAGCTGCCAGCTGAAGCTCCTGGCGTAGGCCCCTCTGCCCTGTGGGCCGTGTCCTCCCCTCTGCACGAACTGAGAATACCAGACACTGTGACTATCTTCTCACCCCCCCCCATGCTACTAGATCCATCCCCCAGTGAACCAACCCCTGTGCCCCCTCCCCATACTTGTGGTGTGCTTCCTCAGTGCTATATAACCCTCCCCAGTGTTTCACCCCCTGTACACCTCCCCCTCCTCTCGGCAGCCACGGTGTTATCTCCTTTCATTGTGTCATAGTGGACTCTACTTGTGAGCTCATATGCAGAATGCTCGACACCCCACCCCTGAGGTCGGTTCCCCAAAAGTGACAACCCTCCCTGCAGTGCCCCTCCCCCCAACGGGCAGTATACCTCTGTGTGATCCCTTCCAGTGTGTTTTCTCTCTCCCTTCCCCAGGCCCCCAGTCCCCGGCCCCCACACGAGTAACCCCACCCTATAGTCGTTCTATTTTATGAAGGCAGTTGGGTGGGGCAGCCTAAGACCTCATACTAACTCTGTTGCCACATCACCGCCGTCATACACGTGTAATTACGCCAGCTTACGTCTCTCTCCCTCTCTGTCTCTCTCCTATTTTAAGTTAGTAACTACTAAAGAATTTTCAATACTCTGTATAGATGTAATTAAAAAAAAAAAACTATAGTATAGTATAAATCCTGTAAGACTTGTCAGCGTTGCTTTTGAGATGCTGTCAAGTGGAGTGACACGGGAGATAGCCTTGTGTGTGCGGCTTATACTCGGTCAGTCTCATGTCATGGAAGCTTGCCCATCAAAACTCAAAACAAGAGAAAAAAGTAAAGAAAATAAAATTAGAAGTAGTTAATATAAATATAAATATGAGTGAGAGGGAGAAAGAGAGAGGGGGGGGTAGAGAAACACGTGTGTGGCGGCGATGTGGCAACAGAGCTAGTGGTGTGAGGTCTTAGGAGGCCCCACCCAAACCGCCTTCATAAAATAGAAAGCCTATAGACTCACTAATCCCCTCCCCCCTTTTCCCCCCCACAGGCGAGCGTGAATCATCATATACTCTCGTCCTATGTGACGCATCCGTAGTCTAAGGTTAGTTAGGGCCTCATTCTATGTGGCGCATAACTATTGTATTAGCTAAGGCCTCGTCTATGTCACGCGAATCTCTAGGCTTAAGGACTTGAATATATGCAGTCATATATGTCACGCACCTGATGGAATGGATATACTATACTATACTGTCTGTATATGGGAATATGACATACCTGACCTCTTGTGGTAATATTGCCTGTGACACTGTGTGGATATACTCTTAATTCAGGAAGGTGAAATCCCGTGTATAAGCCAGAGCTTGTTGAACTAGGTGGAAAGTGATTGTTGCATATATAATTCTAAGTCATTGTAAGTTCCTTAGTTTTGCTCATAGAACAGTGTGTGTTTGTCTTTTTGATAATATACAAGTGTGCCTTTGACCAGTGGTGTTTGTGTTTTTCCTTCCTTGCCTGTGACTGACCCGGTCGAGAACAAAGATCCCAAGGTCGCACTGTACCTGAAACCGAGAAGTCGGGACTCAGAATACTCTGCATAACAATTACTAGCAGGGGTACCCAGCTTTCCCCCAACCCATCCTTATTTATCTTCCTCCTCCTGTCCCTTCCCCCCCCTCTCTCTCTCTCTGGCCTGGCGGAGGGAGCAGCTACAGGCTGACTCAAGGGTACCATTTGGTCAGCCTGTAGGGGAGGGAGAGAGAGAACACACTGGAAGGGATCACACGGAGGTATACTGCCTGGTGGGGGGTGCGGTGCCGCGGGAAGGGTTGTCACTGTTGGGGAACCGACCCCAGGGGAGGGGTGTCGAGCACTCTGCATACGAGCTCACAGGTAGAGTCCACTATGACAAACTGAAAGGAGATAACACCGTGGCTGCCGAGAGGACGGGGAGGTGTACAGGGGGTGAAACACTGGGGAGGGATATATATAGCACTGGGAAGGCACACTGCGAGTATGGGGAGGGGGCACAGGGGTTGGTTCACTGGGGGAGGGATTTAGTAGCACTGGGGGAGGGTGAGTGGATAGTCACAGTGTCTGGTATTCACAGTTCGTGCAGAGGGGAGGACACGGCCCACGGGGCAGAGGAGCCTATGCCGGGAGCTTCAGCTGGCAACCGGGCATGGGAGGTGGGCCACCTGGCGAGTCGTGTAGGGGATGGTGCTCTGTGTAGCCACCACTAGTCCGGGAGAAGTGGGCAGGTGGTGTGTAAGGCGGCTCCCTAGCTGCTACGGCCTGGCTGGAGGCAGGACTTTCCAGGCTGGGTTGAAGAGAGCAAGGAAGCACGCTGCTCAGCGCCGGCCTTTAGTCATCATCAGGGTCCTGGGAGGGGACCTGGGGAGGCCTGGGCCTAGGGTCGGCTGGGAAAATGTCCTTACTGGGCTGTCGTCTCGTCCGGCAGGGGCGGCCGTCAGGGAGGAACTGCGGCCACCTGCACTGAGGGCCTACCATCACAGTGGGTGTCTGGGAAGGCCCACTGTCTCCAGGAGCTGCAGTCTTGACTGGAAGAGGAGGCCGTCAGGGTTGGACTGCGGCCTCTCATCCTGGCGCAGCCCATCAGCCCTGGGGAAAGTGAGGCTGCAAGGACCGGACACCTGGCCTCAGGGAAGTCTTGCCAAGTCTGATTTCGGGTGAGGAACCTGTAGGGGAGCAATGCCACCTTCCCGGGTAAAGAGGTGGGGCGAGGGGCGCCTTATTCTGCTGCAGAGGTGATGGGCGGTGCTAGGGGCATTCCCCTCTACAGGAGCCTGGGGACTGGAGGAGAGAGGGCAACCGAGAGCTGAGCCTCCTGCTTGGTGGGCCCGTAGGGCCCCGCTGAAACTCAGGTCCGGGCTATACGGGAGAGGTCCAGAGGACTCTCCTTCCATCAGGCAGCCCCGTTGGGCGCTGCCTAGGCTCCCAGAGGAGGCAGGAGAGTGGGAGGAGTCAGAGCAGACTCTCCGGGGCACTGCCAACCTGGGCGGCTGGGCGATAGTGCCCTTTGGGCTCTCCCAGCCACAGCCACGGATTTGGCAAGGCCAGCGCTCTGGCCGTAGGGCCTGGGATTCCTGCCCGTGATGGTGGGAGGAGAAGGTCGGATGAACTCTCCCAGCTTTTACCACAACTCTGACAGAACGTGCCCTCCTTCCATAGGGGTCCTCCTGTCCCGGCGCTGGTGGAAGGAAGAGGTCGAACGAACTCTCTTGGCTTTTGCCACAGCTCCGACAGAGCGTGCCCCCTATCTGTCGGGGAAGGTTTTGTCCCAGGGATGGGGGTAGGAAGAGGTCGGATGAACTCTCTTGGCTATTGCCACAGCTCCGACGGAGCGTGCCCTCCTGCCGTAGGGGAATAGCAAACCTTGAAGCTCCTCCTGAGTCCCCTATTAAATAAGAGGCCGATCCAGGGGACTTGGCATCCGAGGGTGTGCTTGAGAGCTCGTTAATACAAGTCCCACCCCGATTCTGGTGAGCGTTCCCGCTGCTGAAGAGTAGTTTACTTTCCCTGCACACTGCCGGGTGGTCTGGCTGAGGGGAAGAGGGGCGCCGGGTCATGGGAGAGATATGTCACTTTACCCTGGACTGTGACCCAGATAAGCCAGCCTCTCCGTTGTCCACTTGTTGGGTGGGTGTCACCCCCTCATATTCTCCTCCTGGGGTGGTGTTGGGTTCTCTCTGCCACGTGGGTATTTGAGTAATGCACAAAGTTAAGGATAACATCAAAGAATACGTCGACCTAACTACGAGTCCGGAGTTTTTGTTATGTTGCGCCGCACACTTCTTCTTTAATAATTTTTAAGTATTTCTTTGTTGATAAAAATGACTTTTCTTTATGCAGCCTTCTGTTGATTGCTTTTCCCCAGAATTTGAAAACAACATCGGTGAAAAAAGAAAAAAGAAAAAGTATCACTTGATGTCAAGTTTTGTACTTTTGTCCTTGCATCACTTCAGAACAGTAGAACTCAGCACATTTACTCTGATAGTTTAACACACACAGTGGCACTTACAAAGTATCCTTTCAACTATGTTTTGTACAGTACAGAACAAAAGTGATAAAACAAAAGTGATGGTATCTAGAGTTGGTGGCGGTACTATTAAACAAGAGGGAAAGCGTCCATGTGCAATTTGCCACAAGGGCGTGGGAAGTATTTCCATCTTGTGCAGTGTTTGTGATAAGTGGATGGATAAGAGGTGTAGTGGTATTAGAGGTAGACTAAGAGATAATGCTGATTTCATGTGTGTGGTGTGTTGGGGAAAACATGTGGAGATCGTCAGGTGTGAAAGGATAGACCTTTCTGATGAGTCTCTTGAGTGTGTGGAAGTTTTGTTACTTGGGAGACATATTATGTGCTGGAGGTGGGGCTGGAGCTAGCTCTGTGGCTAGTGTGAGAAGTAGTTGGAAGAAATTCAGGGAGCTCTTGCCTCCCCTGACACTGAAAGTGTAATGCCACAAATTTAGTATTCATGTATATGTTTAGAAGTACTGTAATTTCTAAGTTAGATAGAGTGTAATCTGAATACTAGTCTATAAGGCTCCTGTTCTAAGTAGTAGTTCATGTGTTAATGATCGAAATAGGGACAACTTTATTTTTATATGTATATATCTCTGTATCTATGCCTAGGTAGGGTAATTGGAAGTGTTGAGCTATGGGAGTTCCCCCCATCTGGTTGCTAACGAATAACAGATGTGGGCAACATCCTCGTGCTTGTGGTGCGTCGTTGCCGGGCGCCAAGTTTAAACCTTAAACAGAATAATAATGGGTATGCAATTCTTTCCGTATCATTGTTGTGAAATGCTTACTAATGAAGCTGCTAGAATCCAAATATGTGAAATTAATAGTCAAAAAAGGCAAAGATAATGTAATTTGTGAGGACCAAGTAGTTCTGCTTGCCTTAGCCGTCACTAGATGGCATAAGCTACCCCAAACTCAGGGCGGGATGGCAGTAAATTCAGTATTTAACTGTAGTAAGGATTGAATCCCAAATTTTCCCCAATTCAATCAAAAGTCCTAACGTCATGTGTACTCTACTATATAAATAGTGAAGAGAATTAAAACCCACCATATCGCAAAAACACAGTCTCATTTGACTAGCAGTAGCGTCCCTGTGTGCCCGATAAGCCACATTGGCTATCCAGACGTTGCGGGTAACAGACGTTGCTTCAGGTGAGCTGTACACATTCCTCCTTTCTCCCCCCCTTGCTTGTTTTAATTCTTGCTTGTCGTGAACAATATGAAGTAATGTTGTTAAAAGCTTAACGTAGAGATTGGCTATCCAGACGTTGCGGATAACAGACGTTGCTTCAGTTCACAGACACCGTGACTTTGGGGCTTGCACGAGGCCATCATGTGAATTTGCCCATAGACTTAACGTACACACACGCTTACACTACCCACGAATAGATTTATAACTGAATGTAGTAGCAATTGAATTATGAATCAATCAGGTGAACCTTTTTTTTTTTTTTTTATAGTAGATAAGGTACAGAATTTTGAAAGTTAAGGTGATCATGTAACGGAAAAGCGAATTTAAACTCATCAACCGTTTTTTCTTCCTCTTCTTTTATTAACAGGTTAGGAATATCGGGAGTGTTGAAGTGAATTTAGTGGTTGTAAGAAAATGTAATTTCGAGTTGTTCCTCGAGGCTAAGCATGCCCGAGTGATTATGAAATATTAGTGATTTGTGTGATGAGTTTAGACTGGCCCGACGTAATAGTACATGAGTGAATATTGTTGGTTCGAGGCTATGCCAGCCCGAAAAGACAGTTCATGTCATTGAATATCCCAGTCTTGAGGCTATAGACGACCTCAAGAATAACTGATAATCGAGAATGTAATGTGATGAACTCAGGAGTCACTTAAATATTCAAATTGTTTCGCTTGGTAACAGTACTGTATTACTATCGCCCAAACTGTTACTTAAATTACGACTCTTTTCATATTATTAAAGGTCATGTAATTCAAAAAAGTCTGTTGTTTAACAAGTATAGAATTATTAAAGTAGAGTAAAGTATATGCAATTTTGATATCCAACCAAGGGAATTATGTCCTCTCACGCATGACTCACTCCCCTTCCAGTTCAAGATTCCTCCGCTTTGGGAACGACTAACACACGTGGTACTAACTTAGTCTCGACTCGGCCAAAAAAATACAAACGCTACCAAAAATATCTTTTAAGCAATTAACTTTTATCATTCAAAGTCGAAGTTACTCCCCCCCCCCTTTGTTTTTTCTTAGGTGAATACTTTATCAGTCATTGAGGGGAGACTAAGTTGAGTACCCTTTGTATTATCAACGAGTAAGATAAACAGAACCACAACGGTGGGAAATCCAATTTCTCATCGTTACACTGATGAACAACGGTGGGATAAAAATCCTAGCGTTACAAAAAGGTTCTCTCTCCGTGCTAAGGGATCTTTGTATGCTGCACGTGTTAGGAGTGTAATGCTGTATGGTAGTGTGATCTGGGCAGTAAAGGAAGAGGATATTCACAGGCTCAAACGTACAGAACAGACAATGATTAGGTGGCTGTCCAGTGCTTTCCTGAGTGCGAGGCCTGGGGGGGCTAGGTTTACGATGGAAGAGTTGAGAGGTACGATGGGATTAGAGTGCATTGATGTTGTGATGGTGTAAGGTTGATTGAGATGGTTTGGGCATGTGGAGAGGATTGTGGATGATATTTGGGTGCAGAAAGTGAGAAGTGTTAACGTTAGGTAGACCGAAAAAAGACCTGGGATGAAGTCACTGAGCGTGACCTCAGTTATAAGAGACTGAATACGGAAGCTGCCAGAGATCGAGCAGCATGGAAAGCCGCCATTAGGTGAGCAAGGCCGACGCATGCAAGCATGCTCGAGCCTTTAAAAAAATGAAACGAAACGAGTGCATTATTTTTATTGGTTCACACTACCGTATACACTATCGGGGCTTTCATACATTCAGGAGTCGGAAGAAGAATCATTGCGAGTTGCTACTCTTGAGACACTCTGCACCCTACTCCTGACAATTCCTCTTATAGTACTACGGACTCTTGGCACTGTCTCGGGACTCCTCGCGCACTCTTGATGTTTTTGACATATTCAAAATTTCTTGAGAACAGCTACGATTTTTTTTAAACTCCTAGCGCGCACCTAAGGCTTTCGTGACTACTCTTAGCGACTCATTACTACTCTCAACGGATTCTTGTATCAAAAAACCTTTGCGAGTTGCTAAGAATCGTTGTGAGTAACCAAGAGTAGCTAGGAGTCGCTAGGAGTTGGTAGGAGTAGCAAGGAGTCTTCCAAGAGTAGGTGGGAGTTTCACTGGAGTGTTCAAAAGTCTCGTTTCGTTTCATCCACGAGTTACGAAGAGTAGCTAACAGTTATCTATGAGTGGCTACGAATATGCCAAGAGCATGGTAAAACTGTGGTAGGAGTCACTGCGAGTTTGCTGGGAATCGGTGACCGTTGGTTTTGAGGTGCCAGGACATCCTTCAGGTACTCTGCAATGATGGCCTCGCAGGTCTCGGGAATGATAGGTGAGAGTATTGTAGGCCACACTGAAGCCATATGAAAGGGTTTTGTAGCTATCTCCAGTCACCAGGTAGCGTAGAGCGACGGCCAATCTCAACCCAGGTGACAATGACTTCCTCCAAAAGGTGTCCTCCTTCTCGATACGGGAACCAACCCTTTTCTGCAGTTCCATGAACATGTCATCCACTCGAACAAAATTCCTGAAGCTATGGGAGTCGTCTAATTTCAACTCTTCAATAAGTTTCTTGTACTGGCCGTACATAGGACGTCGTAGCAGCCATAAACTGCTCCAAAGGGGTCTTCTCTTTTTCTTCCTTTTCTTCTTCTCAAGTAACAGACTACATATTGCCACACTGATGTCGGCCGCTTCACATGCCAAATCCACCTGCAGCTTCAGTGGTTTCAATTCGCGTGCGCCTCTGGCCTTGGTCGTTGAAGATACATAGGTCTATGCTGAATGCAAATTAGCTATTAAATGAGTAGTCCACCTGCATCACATCCATTTACATATATACTGTATATATATATATATATATATATATATATATATATATATATATATATATATATATATATATATATATATATATATATATATATATATTTCCTCTGACGTTTCCCCATGAGGAGCGTAGGAGCCCGGGGCTAGGTAAGTTGGTCCTGACGTTTAAGAAGAGAGTGACCAGCTTCATTTATCCCTGAGTGGCATTATGTGAGCAATAAACCCCAACCACCCCTTGGATATGAACCTTCACCAGCTCAATCCGATTGGAGTGCCGCAATTAGCCACTAAAGCACCAGGCGCCATAATTTGGTTAAATGGTTACCACCCAGCATAGTAAATGGTTTCTTGGTGTAAAGGAAACCCTTCGGCTTGCCACTCAGTGTAGAGTCACCCATGGGCAGAAGGAACAGGAAAGAATGAAGGAAAGAAAGATAAAAGAGGGAGTGTAGCGTCACTCATAGGCAAAAGGACGAGGAAAGCATGAAGTAAAGAAAAACAGAAGCGGATGAAAGGACAAGAGGGAGGAGAGGAAAGGGCTGACACCCGAGTGCAGCACTACTTCGAGTGAGTGGATGGTGAGCGCCCCCATCTACCACAAATATATATATATATATATATATATATATATATATATATATATTATATAATATACTATAGCACTAGCAGTGTGTTTGTGTGTGTGTGTGTGTGTGTGTCTGTGTGTATTTTGGGCAGACGATACTACACATTCAAATCGCACCAAATTTGGCATAAAAATTGCAAGAAAATTACTGATGTGAAAAAACTTGGTCCCATCACCATTGTATAACTTTTACTATATTTAATGAGCGATCACATTTTGACCAAAAAACGCTGCTCCTGGCATAGAATATCCATAGAACTGTTTTGCCCAGAGGTGGAACTAAAATAAACTGTAGCGGTAGCTGTGTGTCTGTGTGTGTACTTCAAACTTGCATTTGGACAACTTGGGTTCCATATCCGAAGCTATAAATAACACGATCAATTGGTTAGCTGCAAAAAATCCAAGTGACAACGTTATACTAGACCATCACATAAACGCGAGAGCCCTCCGCAGGAGCAAGTGCGAGGGGCCCAAAGAGCCCACAAGCACTTGTATATATATATATATTGTTATGCAGCATGGTCTGCGCCCTGACTTCTCGGGTGCAGACGCGGTGCAACCTTGGGTTCTTTTATTCCCGACTGGGTCGGTACTAGCAAGGACGGAAAAACACAAACACCACTGGTCAAAGGCACATTTATATATTATCGAAAGACAAACACACACCATTCTATGAGCAAAACTAAGGAACTTACAGTGACTTAAAATAACATATACAACAATCATTTTCCACCTAGTTCAGCAAGTCTGGCTTACACACGGGATTTCACCTTCCTGAATTAAGGTTATATCTACACAGTGTCACAGACAATATTACCACAATATGTTAGGTATGTCATATTCCCTTGCACAGACAGCATACCACAGTATACCCGTTCCGTCTGGCACGTGACATAGATGATGGCATATATTCAAGTCCATAAACCTAGGGATTCACGTGACATAGACGAGGCCCTAGCTAGTACACTATATACACGTAAAATAGATGAGACCCTAGCTAACCCAAAACTACGTACAGTTGCGGACATATCAAACAGAAACACCCCATCTACCAGCGAGGTGGTGAAATGTTCTCCGCATCTGGTAACACTGATAGGTATGGAACTTCACCATGTTTCGTTTGGTTGCTAGGATGAACTGAATGCCTTGATCATTGCTGCTGTGCACAGTTATTGGTGGTATTTAAAATGTCAGGAATAGCAACTGAGGGCAACAGAACAACCCCAGGAGGAGCCTATGGAGGGGCAGACAGAGTGCCACCCAACCCCAGGCGACAGGGTCATAAGTTCGCCCGGGCTGCGCGTCCCTATGACCCGGAACTTGCCCGATGCAGCCATAGCAGGAAAAGACTACCTTGCAGACCAGCTGACCCTCGACAGGATCGGGGTGGAGCTATTATTCTAGCTCCAGGCAGCATCCCAGCGACGGCCAGTAGCCGCGCCCTTCTTGAGACAGCCTGCAGCCACTCACCCCTTCTTCAGGAGAATGGCCGGTAGCCACTCCGAAGGTGCCATTAAGATGGCCAGTAGCCGCTCACCCCTCCTTCAGGAGACGGCCAATAGCCGCTCCAGCCTTCATCTTGAGATGGCTGGTAGCTGCTCCGAAGGTGCCCTTGAGATGGCCAGTAGCTGCTCACCCCTCCTTCCGGAGACGGCCAGTAGCCGCTCCAGCCTTTGTCTTGAGATGGAATGTAGCTGCTCTGAAGGTGCCCTTGAGACGGCCAGTAGCTGCTCACGCCTCCTTCAGGAGACGGCCAGTATCCACTCCTGCCTTCGTCTTGAGACTGGCAGTAACCGCTCCGAAGATGCCCTTGAGACAGCCAGTAGCCACTCACCCCTCCTTAAGGAGATGGCTGGTAGCCACTCCCCCACACAGGCCACGGCCAACAGCCGGGCCGTACAGCAGGAGGTGGGCAGCCTCCGCTCCTCCATCAGGTGCTGCCTCACCCCCACAACGTGATATCCTCCAGGAAGAGGGTCCCAGTCCCAAGAACCTGTGGAGAGGCCCTGTGCTATCCCTAGGGTTGTACTCCACCCAGCCGGCTCCAGAGGGACTTTACCTGATGGACTCTGACGACGACAGATGCTGCAGCTCACTCCTGATGGGGTCCCCGCCGGCAGGAGGCCGCAGTCACTGGGCCCCCGCAGCTGCCCCCAGGACCCCCAGACGAGGTCTCTCCCCACCCCAATGCCGACGACCCTCGTCCTCCATCAGGCGCCTGTGTGCGCATTTCAGGGAGCTGTTCGGCCCCAGCCCTGAGGGCCACACTCCAACCCCCAGCCCTGACAGTGCAGGGCCCTTTGCTGCCCCTAGCCCTGGACGAGAGAGGACGCCCTTACGAGTGATTCCGTGGCCGCTGGATACAGAGGCCACAGGCGGGACTCAGCCCCAATCAGGGGTTGGGCTGTGAGTCCTCCCACTGCCCCACTAACCACACCGCCACCCCACCAACAGTGAGTGACAGTGAATAGTGCAGTGACAGTGTGATAATGACTAGAATATTGGACAGGTGATATCCAATAGAATATAAGTCCAAGGCCCAGTAATATGTGCTAATCAAGATCCGGGCAAACAGTGACACAATGAGAGTAAGAATAGAGATTTAATAAGAATGCAGTGATTTCAGTAAACATCAGACTTGGCCTTTATCGTGTACAATAATTCCTCTGCATCACAAGACCAGTGTAATACTTGCCCAGCCTAAGTACAGCTTCTATTTCCCTCCAAGTGACAGCGAGCTATTCCCCCTGTCCGAAATACTACGAACACTGTTTATTGTGCCATTCACCTGCTATCCTGAACTATTGACCAAATAGTATCCTGCACGATACTACGATACCAGTATATGATTTATAATTACCCAGATTCCTGTTGTTGTGACATCTACCTGTTCCACAAACAGAATTAGTCAATACACGTGTAAGGTTGTTGCCTTGAGTTTTTGTGTCCTGCCTTTCTCTTATTTGCCTAAGCTCCGGTCTAGAAAGAGAACCCATCTGCATACTAGGCGTTCAAGGAACGGGAAGCTGACCCTTAAACACCTAACATAACACGTACAGGTGGACAGAGGTGGTTCTTGACCCGGGCATTCGAGAGAGGCATTCACGAAATACCGGCAAAATGTCAACCAAACTGCATGTGCAATTGCCTAAATTTGACCCAGAACAGTACGATGTCCATACGTATCTGGCGATTATTAAGCCATTGCTAGATATCGGGTTTGAGGATGACAAACAAAAACTAGCAGTGACACTCTCACTACTGGGCAAAGCAGCAGCAAATATCGTGCCAAAAATCGTCCCGGGGCTCACCTGGCAAAACTTCACAAAGCTTGTGATCCAAGCCATCACACGCTCACTAGGAAAAGTAGTGGCACTATCCCAGTTGGATAGCTTGACATTCGATGGCAATCATGATGATACTTTAATCCAGGCCAGACGCCTGGTTACTGCCGCCTACCCGGAGGTGGATGACAAAACCTGGGAGCAACACACCTTCAACACCCTCCTCAGAGCCCTCCCCAGCATGGTCAAGGAGCACTTCACGATCCACGACCCAACAGGAGACCTGGACAGGGACATCCAACTCATACGACGCCTTCTGACCTCCTGCCCTACCCCCCAACAAATCAACGCGGTAAATAACTTCTCCACCAACAAACCTGCACCTCCAGTCAAGCCTTGTCTGCATATGTCGCACACCAGCCCCACCCCAACTCCCAGGACACACCCTACCCACAGACGCCCCAGCCACAAAGAGAACCCTAACCTCATCCTGATTAATCCATGGGAGTTCTCGGCGTGCAGCTCCAGGTGCCCACTCCACAACATCAGGGACCAACTTAAGGTTGCTAGACGCAAGCCAGTCAAACCAGGCCGACATAAAGTCTCTTCCTTAGAAAACGAGGAGCCAGCTGACGAACCTGCACCCATGGAAGAAATCGAACCCGGGGAGATGGAACCAGAAGAGGAAGAAGGCAGTACTCGGCAGTTGGATTTTTAGGACCGCCCCAGCACCTCCCCATGATGGCGGGGGCCACTTCCTCCAAATACCGCCCCCCAGTCTACAACAAGATGAGGCTGAACGGGGTGAAAGCCAGACTTCTGGTCGACATGGGAGCGGCCAGATCCTGCTTGTACAGTCATTTTTACTCCCGTCACAAGTCGACCTTTGGCCCGCTTTTCCCGACGTCAACCCATCTTGTAGACGCGGGGGATGGCCCCCTGCCTGTCTGTGGGGAAACTCAGGCCCTTTGTGTTGACATACACCGACCGGCATCGACACAACACAAATTCATCATATTCAACTCCACCTGTCACAACTATGCTGGATACCTGGGGCTGGACCTGTTACAGAAATTAAGGACTACCATCGATTGCCACAACAGACAGCTCCAGTTCCAGAAGTCCTCTGACCCTCCCCCCCACAGCAGTGTGCACTTGCACTCCCCAACCCCAGCCGATTCCCCCCCTTTCTCTCCCTCTCCCCCTCCCCTCCAACCTTCCCCGCCATCACCTCTTCCACAGTAATGATTCCCCCCCACCACGAAACCTGGTTGCCCCTGAACAGGCCCACGGGCACGTCCGTACTGTTCTACCCCCACCTGCCAACCGGGACCCTCTCGGCTTGCTTTTTGCCCTTAACTTTTCTCCCCAGCTCATGTCACGGAAATCTGGATTGCTAACCTCGCTCCCTCCCCCCTAACACTACCCAAAGGGGTCATAATAGGAGAGATGGAAGAAGCTGGACCTGTCGTGTGTATCTCGTGAGTGAGGTAGGTGGTATATCCAATGTCGGTGGGTCCCATCCCCAGCTATTTCTCCCCTAACCAATCTGACACCCTCTGTCTGGATTTCCAGGACTTCCAGGACCTGTTCGTGATGGGACCCACCGACATTGGACATACCACCTACCTCACTCACGAGATTCACACGACAGGTCCACCGATCTGCCAGCCATCCTAGTGAAAGAATCCCAAGCAGCGGGACGAAGAAGACCGCCAGGTTCAGGAAATGATCGAGGCTGGAGTCGTTTTCCCTTCCACCAACCCCGGGTCCTCCCCTGTCGTGCCTGTGAAGAAGAAAGATGGCACCATGTGATTCTGCGTCGATTATTGCTGGCTCAATGACGCCACCATCAAGGACGCCACCCCACTCCCCAGGATAGACGACTCCCTTGACTCCTTATACAGTGCCTCCTGGTTCTCCACCCTTGATCTCCAATCAGGGTACTGGCAGGTACCAGTGCGGCCAAAAAACATAGGCTAAACCACTTTCTCTACCAGCAACAGAAAGCACTTCAAGTTCAACGTCCTGCCCTTCGGCCTCTGTAATGCCCCTGCCACCTTCTTGTGATTGATGGAGTCCGTCCTCGGTGGCCTCACCTGGGAGATCTGTTTAGCCTATTTAGATGACGTTATTCTGTTCAGCAGGACCTGGGCCGACCACCTCCAGCGCCTCCAAAAAGTCTTTTCCCTCATCTGACAGGCCGGCCTCAAACTATGGCCCTCTAAGTGCATCCTAGCCACCAGAACCGTCTCCTTCCTGGGGCACATCATTACCCAGGACAGCATATTCCCCCAAGCCAGACAAGCTCCATGCCATCGCGAACATTCCCCCTCCACAAGACGTCCATGGAGTCTGAGCCTTCCTCGGCCTGATCTCCTACTACTGACGCTTCTTGAAGGGATTTGCCCACATTGCCAAGCTACTGCACGTCATTACCCGGAAGAGAGAACCTTTCCTCTGGTCGGATGAGAGACGAGCTGCCTTCCAACACCTCAAGGACAAACTCGTCTCCGCCCCGATCGTGGCCTTCCCCAACTACTCCCTTCTATTCCGTCTCTACACTGACTTCCCCTTGATAGCAATAGGCACTGTGCTGGCCCAAGTCCAAGAGGACCACAAACGCATCATCGCCTGCACCAGCCGCACCCCCAATCAGGCGGAGAAGAACTATGCCCCTACAAAGAGGGAATGCCTGGGCATCATCTGGGCTTTGGCCCACAACGCCCAGCTCATCAGATGGCGTGAAACACTGGAGGAGTTTTACTGCGAGATCTCCTACCGCCCTGGCAAACTTCACACAAATGCGGATGCTCTCTCCCAACTTCCCATCAATGCTGTACAGCCCGAGCCCAATCTCATCCGACAGTGGCAGTATAAGGAAAGACCCCCTTGGATCCCCAGCACGTCTTCCAAAAATTACACCGCCAGGGCGACCACCTATTTACCCCATCGGGGCACATCGTCCTTGCCCCCGACACCACTCTCGATGCCCTCCAACACCTACACACCCACAACAGGATCCATCTGGGCACGAAGAAACTCCTGCAGGCTTTCACTGATGCATACTGGACTCCCAACCCATCCACCTTAGCCAAGTTTGTCCAATCCTGATGGGCATGCACCTTAGGAAAAGACATCACCCACACTGCCGGCCCATCAAGCCACATCACTGCCCACAAACCCTGGCAGTTTCTATCCATCGACATAGTGGGGCCCCTGCCACCGAAATCAGGTTATCGGTATGTCATCATTTTTGTTGATACATACTCAAAATTCCTCATTGCCTGCCCAGCAAAGGAACAACATGCCGTTGCAATTGCCGACTCAATGATCCGTCATGTTTTCCCATATTTTGGCATCGTACAGGCTATCCACTCAGACAATGCCCCGGAGTTCACCAGTAAAATCAGGCAGGAATTAGCTCAAATCTTGTTACTACATCTTCCACTCATCCCTCTACTGGCCACAGGGCAACGCCATTTGCGAACGAAGCCATCGCACCTTAATAGACCAGCTCTGCACCCGGATAGAAGAAACAAAGAATGACGACTGGCCTGCACATGTCAAGATCATACAATGGGACATAAACTCTTGCCCAAAAGAAGACGGCATATCACCCTACGAAAGTGTGTTTGGGGAAGTGCCTCGCCTCCTACCAATGCTGCAGCACCTTCAACCCCCCCACAACCTCCCCCACATCTGATCCCCTTCACCATTTCAAAAGGCGGCTTTCTCACCTGCATAGTAGCCTGGACCTCCAACCTGACACTGCCTCCAACCCATACAAGCCAGGTGACACAGTCATGATGGCGCAGCTTCCTACACCCCATAAGTTTGCACCTCGCTTCATAAGACCCTACATCATCACCAATGTCCCCAACCCCTACCAGGTGATGGTCGATTATCATAACACACCCCACACACTCAGGAATCGCCATGTGCGCCCATTCCATCCCCCTACTCCCCCAGACCCCACCCCACGCCCCACGCCACCCTCCAAGCCAACCCCATCTCCCTCTACCTCATACGACTGCTACATATCCCCCTCGCCTTCCTTCTCAGCTTCCCCCTCCCCGTCCTCTACCACCCCTCCCCCCATCATGCTGCATCACACCTCACCTGGAGACTCACCGGCACCACAAATTCCCAACCTCTCCCCCAAGCGTTCCCATCCGTCCTCCCCATCCCCCACACCCGCTACCACCTGTCCTGCCCACTCGCCAACCTCTCCTCCACCCACCCAGCCTTCACCCCACCCACAACCCATCCCCACCCCCAGCCCCATCGCCGCCCCTCCACCCTCACGCTCCCCACCTGCCTCCCCATCCCCCACGCCCATCACCACATGTCCCTCCCACGGACCAACCTCTCCTCCACCTGCTCGCAGTGCACCCTGCCCACTGCACCCTGCCCACTGCCCATCACCACTCCCAGCTCCGCCACCACACCACCACCCCCAGCTCCGCCACCACACCACCACCCCCACGCAAAATGCCCACCTCCCCACCACCCTCAGCTCCACTACACCACCCACATACACCCAACTCGCCACCCACACCCACCCTAAAAACCACCATCACATGCTCTGGCCGCCTTTCCAGCAAGCCCAATATGCCCCAACCCCCACACCACCCGCCTCACAACAACACCACACTCCCCCTCCTAACACAGTCAGGCTACACCAGGCTCCCAACCACCACCACTCCTCATAGACATCACTCTGCATTGCCCCATCATAAAACCCCACACTTCACGGCGATCTCCAGCATTCTGCACGGCTCTTCGCAGGAGACAAGACCTACTGACATGTGAATCCGACAAGCCACATGGGCACTGCCCTCTGGATACCACCATCGTGTCCATGGCCCCCTCCACCTCCACAACACCACTGACACGTCCACCTTTTTCATCACCTGCAACACCCAGATGCACAAAAACCCAGCCATACTAAAAAATGCAAAGAATCTTAAGGAAAAAGAGGAGTTCAAAAATGTATCGATAAAAAGATGTCTAACACAAGAGGAAATGGAATTACTGAAAGAGAAAAGGGAGAAAGCAAAAACAAAAAATGAGGGAAGATCAGAAGAGGACAAGAAGAAATTTTTTTTACAAAGTAATAGGATTGCAGGTACGAAAGTGGTACACAAACAGGATGGAAGAAAAAGGAGGAAGGTAGTAGAACCATGTCAGGACAAGTATATAAACAAGATGATAAAGTTGATGTACTCAAATGTGGATGGAATGGTATCTAAATTACTAGAGATGAATGATTATGTCAGAGAAAATGAACCACAAATAATATGCCTAACTGAAACAAAATTAATACCAAGGATATCAAATGACATACTAAACTTAGAGGAATACAATATGTGGAGAAGAGACAGATATTTAAAAAAAGGAGGAGGAATTATAATATTAACTAAGAAAAATCTAAAAGTCAAGGAAATAAAACTAGATATACCATCAAAAGTAGAACTGATTGCAGTAGAGATCGACACATCTGAAGGTAAAGTAATTGTAGCAAATTTGTACATGCCACCCAGATCAAACACATGGGA
Organism: Coenobita brevimanus; assembly: GCF_032717465.1. Lineage (NCBI taxonomy): Eukaryota > Metazoa > Arthropoda > Malacostraca > Decapoda > Coenobitidae > Coenobita > Coenobita brevimanus. The sequence goes on from NC_136976.1 coordinate 38,142,343, forward strand.
AAGAGACGAATATGAGGACCTGGCAGAGAGTACAATTCAGAGTGTAAGATCATTGCTACATAAAATGGAAGAGAAATCGGAAAGAATTATACTAACTGGGGACTTCAATACAAATATAAATTGGAATACTCTAGATATAAATAGCCAAGAAAGCTGTTGGGACCAAAAGCTCCTGGATCTCGTACAAGAGTTTTTCTTAACGCAACATGTGATGGAAACCACCAGAAAAAGAGGACTTGATGTACCTTCAGTGCTAGATCTAATATTTACAAGGCAAGAAAATGATATTGACAGTTTAATATATCACCCTCCACTCGGCAAAAGCGATCATGCAGTACTAAACTATAACTTCAGGATAGCATATGACATAGTAAACAGCAATGATAGATACAAAAAGAGCCTAAACTATAAAAAGGGAAATTATCAAGACCTAAAGAAGTATTTCTTAGAAGTTGATTGGGAAACAGAGCTTAGAGGACAAGATTTAAATGCTGTATATAAAAAGTTTTGTGAATTTTATGAAACAGGAGTCCAGAAGTACATCCCACAGCACAAAGAAGCAGATAAGAAAATACAGAAATGGTTCAATACAGAATGTAAAAAATCAAAAGAAAGAAGAGATTTGTTGTGGAATAGATACAGAAGACACAATAGTGAAAGGGCGTATAATAATTACAAACAGGCAAGAAACGACTATACAAGAATAAGGAGGGAAGCTCAAAAACAGTTTGAGGAGGATATAATAAATAAAAGTAGTGATCAACCAAAGCTGTTTTACAGCTATATCAGAAGCAAAACTAAAGTAAAAGATATAATACAATCCATTACGGACGAGGGAATCACTTATACACAAGAGAAAGATATTTGTGAAGCACTAAATAAGAATTTCCAATTAGTTTTTACAGAAGAAAAAATTTTTGAGAGGGACTATGTGGAACACGCATGTCCACACATACTACCAGATATACAAATAGCAGAAAAAGTAATACAGGAGGAGTTAAGTAGATTAGACAGAGGAAAAGCAAGTGGTCCTGATGAAATTTCATGTTGGGTATTACGAGAATGTGCAAAGGAGTTATGTAAACCATTATTTTTAATTTTCAAGAAATCCTTGAGTCAAGGTAAACTACCAGATATTTGGAAAAAAAAAAGAAAAAAAAGCAAATATTGTCCCCTTATTCAAGAAAGGAAATAGACAAAATCCACTCAACTACCGACCAGTATCACTGACCAGTGTTGTAAGCAAGGTATTAGAAAAACTTATAAGAAAAGCTTGGGTAAATCATCTAGAAGAACACAGTATGATAACAGAAAGACAGTTTGGTTTCAGAAAAGGAAAATCATGTGTTACTAATCTGTTAAGCTACTATGACAGAGTAACAAACACAATACAGGAAAGGGAAGGATGGGTGGACAGTATCTATTCAGATTTCAAGAAAGCTTTTGACACAGTACCACACCAAAGACTTTTATGGAAACTGTACCATCAAGGAGGAATTCGATGCAGACTGTTTTGTTGGATGCAAGACTTTCTCATAAAAAGAGAAATGAGGACAGTACTAAGAGGAAACTACTCATCATGGAAAGAAGTGACTAGTGGAGTACCACATGGTTCAGTGCTGGCACCAATCATGTTTTTAGTGTATATAAATGATATAAACAGTAACACTGGAAATGAGAGCTATCTGAATATGTTTGCAGATGATGCAAAAATACAAAGGAGAATTACTAACACAGACTTGTAAAAAGCTACAAGAAGAATTAAATAAACTTCATGAATGGAGTAGTACATGGCAAATGGAATTCAATGTGGACAAGTGTCATGTAATCAAGTTTGGTAAAAGTGGAAAAAGACCTGATTGGGATTATAAGTTAGGAAATAAAACCCTATTTACATCAGAAAGAGAGAAAGACCTAGGTGTGATTATCAATAACAGACTATCTCCGGCTGACCACATCAGCGAGAAGGTACGGAACATGTATACACTGCTTGCAAATATGAGAATAGCATTCACATACATAAATGAAGACATGCTAAGAAGGACAATAACATCATTCATTAGACCAACCCTGGAATATGCATCAGTAGTCTGGAGTCCTCATCTCAAAAAGCACATAGACAAGATTGAAAAAGTTCAAAGGGCCGCTACAAGATGGATACCAAGCTTAAGGGACCTAAGCTACGAAGAAAGACTAAATAAACTGAATCTACCAACACTACAGGAGAGAAGGAATAGAGGTGACATGATAACGCTATATAAATGCATATCAGGAAAGGAGAAAATAGACATAAATGATTACTTAACATATGGGGAAGCATCAGCAAGAGGACACTGCAAAAAACTGCATAAGAAGAGAGGTGATAAAGACGTAAGGAAATTCAGTTTCCCAAACAGAGCAATTGATCAATGGAATGCACTACCGAATGAAATAGTGTGTGCCAAAACAATTCACAAATTTAAGGATATGTACGATAAATATGGTTTAAGACACGGGACAGTACGAGCTTGACTCATTCCTGTAAAGATACAATTAGGTAAGAACAATTAGGTAGGTAAGAACACAGCATGGAACGCCCTCCTTCAACATCTCCAACCTATGCACCACACCAACACCACCAAAATCTATCACCTCCAGTCACAGGGATGTGACTTTCTCCCCGACGATGGTGGTAAAATGCCGGGAATAGCGCGACTGAGGGCAACACAACACCCCCAGGAGGAGCCTACGGAGGGGCAGACAGAGCGCGACCCGACTCTGGGTGACAGGGACATAAGTCCGCCCGGGCCGCTCGCCCCTATGACCTGGAACTCGCACGCCGCTGCCATACCAGGAAAAAGAGACTACTTTGTGGGCGAGCTGACCCTTGACAGGATCGGGGTTGAGCTATTACTCAAGCTCCAGCAGCACCCCAGCGATGGCTGGTAGCCGTGCCCTTCTTGAGATGGCCTGCAGCTGCTCACCTCTTCTTCAGGAGACGGCTGGTAGCCACTCCTCCTTTCATATTGAGACGGCATGTAGCCGCTCCGAAGATGCCCTTGAGACAGCCAGTAGCAGCTCATTCCTCCTTCAGGAGATGGCCGGTAGCCACTCCCCCAAACAGGCCACGGCCAGTAGCTGGGCCCCTAAAAGGCCACTGCCAGTAGCAGGGCCCTACAGAAGGAGGTGGCCAGCAGCTGCTCCTCCATCAGGTGCTGCCTCACTCCCATGACGTGATATCCTTCAGGAGGAGGGTTCCAGTCCCGAGGACCTGAGGAGAGGCCCTGTGCTATCCCCAGGGTTGTACTCCACCCAGCCGGCTCCAGAGGGACTTTACCTGATGGACTCCGACGACGACAGATGCTGCAGCTCACTCCTGATGGTGTCCCCGCCGGCAGGAGGCCGCAGTCACTGGGCCCCCGCAGCTGCCCCCAGGACCCCCGGACGAGGTCTCTCCCCACCCCAATGCCGACGACCCTCGTCCTCCATCAGGCGCCTGTGTGCGCATTTCAGGGAGCTGTTCGGCCCCAGCCCTGAGGGCCGCACTCCAACCCCCAGCCCTGACAGTGCAGGGCCCTTCGCTGCCCCTAGCCCTGGACGAGAGGGGACGCCCTTATGAGTGATTCTGTGGCCGCTGGATACAGAGGCCACAGGCGGGACTCAGCCCCAATCAGGGGTCGGGCTGTGAGTCCTTCCACCGCCCCACTAACCACGCCGCTGCCCCACCAACAGTGAGTGTCAGTGAATAGTGGAGTCACAGCGTGACAGTGACTAGAATATCGGGCAGTTGATATCCAATAGAACATATGTCCAAGACCTAGTAATATGTGCTAATCAAGATCCTGGCAAACAGTGACACATTGAGAGTAAGAAGAGAGATTTAATAAGAGTGCAATGATTTCAGTAAACATCAGACTCGGCTTTTATAGTGTAATTCCTCTGCACTGCAAGACCATTGTAATACTTGCCCAGCCTAAGTACAGCTTTTGTTTCCTTCCAAGTGACAGCGAGCTATTCCCCCTGTCCTAAATACTACGAACACTATTTATTGTGCCATTCACCTGCTATCCTGAACTATTGACCAAATAGTATCCTGCACGATACTACGATACCAGTATATGATTTATAATTACCCAGATTCCTGTTTGTTGTGACATCCACCTGTTCCACAAACAGAATTAGTCAATACACGTGTAAGGTTGTTGCCTTGAGTTTTTGTGTCCTGCCTCCCTCTTATTTGCCTAAGCTCCGGTCTAGAAAGAGAACCCAGCTGCATACTAGGCGTTCAAGGAACGGGAAGCTGACCCTTAAACACTTAGGATAACATAACATTATCTGCAATCCCGCACCTATCATAAAGATTACAAAATTACTGTGACCCCCCTTCTCCTTGACCATGAACCTGAAACTGGTAGGCCTCAAAACGCAATTTCAAATGAGGTGGAGCCACAAGAGTAGGCAGGGTGGGGCGCCTGACAGACGGGAGGAGGGAGGTGAGTGAGGAAGGGGCAATAGTGGTCTAGTTGGTAGGACGGGGGGGAAGGGGTTCTACAGGTGACTAATGATGGGGTAGAGGAGAGTGGGCTGCGGCAGGACTCTAGGATGGGATGGATAAATGATACGATGGTGACATGGTGGCTAAAATGCCAAACAGTTTTGCAGAGGACATCTCAACACCCCCAGAAGGAGCCTACACAGAGGCAAACAGAGCGTCACCTGACTCTGGATGACAGGGACATAAGTGCGCCTGGACCGCGTGCCCTTATGACCCGGAACTCGTCCGCTGCCATCATAGCAGGCAAAAGAGGCTACCTTCCGAGTGAGCTGACCACTGGCAGGATCAGGGTGGAGCTATTACTCTAGCTCCAGGCAGCACCCCTGAGACGGCCGGTAGCCGCTCAACCCTCCTACAGGAGACAGCCAGAAGCCACTCTCGAGGTAATCATGAGATGACTGGTAGCCGCTCCCGCCTTCGTCAGGAGATGGCCGGTAGCTGCTCCGAAGGTGCCCTACAAGAGACGGCTGGTAGCCGCTCTGGAGGTAATCAGGAGACGGCTGGGAGCCGCTCCCACCTTCATCAGGAGATGGCCGGTAGCTGCCCTGAAGGTGCCCTAGAAATGGCCGGTAGCCGCTCGACCCTCCAACAGCAGATGGCCAGTAGCCGCTCCTGCCTTCATCAGGAGATGGCCAGTAGCCGCTCCAAAGGTGCCCTCGAGTCGGACTGCAGCCACTCCACCACACAGGCCATGGTCAGTAACCGGGCCCTTGTGACAGCCGGTAGCCGCAACCTTAGAAGCCCACGGCCAGTAGCCGAGCCCCACTAGAGGAGACGGCTGGTAGCCACTCCTCCATCAGGTGCTGCCGCCCCTCCATGAGACTACTACCCAGAGGGAGGTCCCAGCCTTGAGGACCACTGGAGAGGCCCTGTGACCCCTACAGGGCTCTTCTCTCTACAGCCGGTCCCCGAGGGGCCTCGCCTGATGGACCCCAGTGGAGGCCGATGCCGCAGCCAGCTCCTGACAGCGTCACCGACCACAGGAGACCGTAGCCCGCAGGACCTTGAGACTGCCCTCAGGACCCCTGGGCGGGACATCCCCACACCTCAACACCAGAGACCCTCATCCTCAGTCAGGCGCCTGAGTGAACAATTCAGGCAGCTGTTCAGCCCCAGTCCAGAGGGCCAGACTCCAGCCCCAAGCTCTGAGAGCATGGGGCCCTTCGCCACACACAGCCCCGGATGAGAGGGAACGCCCCTACGAGTGATCCCGTGACCCCTGAATATGGAGGCCCCTGGCGGAACTCAGCCCCATCAGTAGCTGGCCTGAGCTGTTCCCCGCCACCCTTTTCCTGGTTGCTACCATGCCCAATCCCTATAGTGAATGACAGTGAAAGTACAGTGATAGTGATACAGTGAAGCGAGGGCTGAGCAGTGAGTTACTAGAAACACGGGAAGTCAGAAATAAAACCTGTCAGTGTTAATGTAAAGGAAAGGTAACAGTGAGACAGTGAACGCGGCCGAGCAGTGAATAAAGTGTCTGTCTGAGTGAACATAATTCCATCACAGTGATGCAGCCTCACAATAAGAATAATCAGGGCTCCCAGAACCAAAGTGTAACAGAGAACTCAAGTAGACAGCCCAACAGTGATAACAGTGCCTCGGCCCCAGTGAAAGTGAGCTCTGCTGAAACAGATTAAAGTCCAGACTTCCCCCGTGCGACAGTGATTGATTTCTCGGCCCTAGAACTCCTGGTATTAACTAACGTGCTATTCACTTTGTGCCTGATCTTGTCCCGAATAGTATCCTGCGTGATACTACTCCCTACAATCTAGACATAAGGTTTATAATTGATAATTACTCTTGTGACATCTACCCGTTCCACTTGTAGAATTTGACAATACAAGTGTAAGGTTGTTGCCTTGAGTTTTTGTATCCTGCCTCTCTCTTATTTGTCTAAGCTCAGGTCTAGAAAGAGAACCCATCTACACACTAGGCGTTAGAGGGACGGGAAGCCGACCCTAAAACATCTAGCATTACATTGGTGAACAGCGGTGGTTCTTGACCCAGGCATACGAGAGAGGCATTCAGGAAATACCAGCAAAATGGCAACCAAACCTCACGTGTAATTGGCCAAATTCGACCCCGAACAGTATGATGTTCATAAATACCTGGCAATTATTAAACCTTTGCTAGACATTGGGTTCGAAGATGACAAGCAAAAATAGCAGTTACACTCCCACTGCTGGGTAAAGCAGCAGCAAGTATCGCACCGAAAATCGTCCCAGGGCTTACCTGGCAGAATTTCACGAAGCTCGTGATTCAGGCCATCACCCCATCACTACGTAAAGTGGTTGTGGTATCCCAGTGGATAGCCTAACTTTTGATGGCAACTTAGATGACACTTTAATCCAGGCTAGACGCCTGGTCACCGCTGCCTACCCAGAGGCAGATGATGAAACCCAGGACCAACACACTTTTAATACCCCCTCAGAGTTCTCCCCAGCTTGGTCAAGGAACATTTTACAATCCATGACCCAGCAGGAGACATGGATAAGGATATCCAACTGATACGCCACCTCCTGACCTCCTGCCCTACACCCCAGCAAATCAACGTGGTGAAAAAGTTCCCCACGACCAACCTGGCTCCTCCAGTCAAGCCACATCCACCTATGTCCCACACCAGCCACACCCCAACACCCAGCCTGCCTATGGTGCACCCCACCCACGGGTGCCCCAGTTACAAGGAGAACCCCAACCTCATTCTGCTAAATCCCTGGGATCTCTCAGCATGCAGCTCCAGGTGCCCACTCCATGACATTAGGGACCAATTGAAAGCTGCTGGGCGCAAGACCACCACCCCAGGCCGACGTAAAGTCTCCTCCTTAGGGAACGAGGAGCCGGAGGATAAACCCACACCCTTGGAAGATACCAAACCTGGGGATCCGGAGCCGGAGGAAGAAGAAAGGCGGCCCCTAGCAGCTGGAGTTTTAGGACCGCCCCCACACCTTCCCACGGTGGCGGGGTCCACTTCCCCCAAATATCGCCCCCCAGTCTACCACAAAATGAAGCTGAATGGGGTGAAAGCCAGACTTCTAGTCGAGATGGGAGCAGCCAGATCCTGACTGTATAGTCACTACTTCTCCCTTCATAAGTCGACTTTCGGCCAGCTATTCCTGACGGCTACTCATCTTGTGGATGTGAGGGATGGCCCCCTGCCGATCTGTGGGGAAACTCAGGCCCTGCGTTTTGACACCCACCAACCGGCATCGACACATCATAAATTCATTGTATTTGACTCCACCTGCCGCAACTACGATGGATATCTGGGACTGGACCTGCTACAGAAGTTAGGAGCCACCATTGATTGCCGAAACAGACAGCTCCAGTTCCGGAAATCCCCCAACGCCCCCCCTCCGGACCGTTTGCACCTGCACACCCCGGCCCAGCCCAGAAGAATCCACTTCCCCTCCTTCCTTCTCGAACCCCCCCTCACCCCTCCTCGTTCCCCACAACCTCCTCCGCCGCAGTGACCAAACTTCCTCACCATGAAGCCTGAGTGCCCCTCAACAGGCCTTCAGGTACGTCGGTCCTGTTCTCCCCACACCTGCCACCCCGAACCCTCTCGGCCTGCCTCCTGCCCCCAGCCTTCCTCCCCCCTCATCACACAGCAGTCCGAATTGCCAACTTCGCCCTATCCCCCCTCACCCTCCTTAAAGGGCTCGTCACTGGAGAGATGGAAGAAGCCAAGCCATGCGCCCCCTCCCACTCCAGTTCCCCTGCCTCCTTTCTCCCCATCCCCAACCATCTCTCCACATACCAACCAGACACCCTTCGCTGCCGCCTCCTGGATTTCCAGGACCGTTTCACGGAGGGACCTGCCGATATTGGAAATACCACCTACCTGGCTCAAGAGATCCACACGACGGGCCCACTGATCAGACAGCCATCCCAGTGGAAAAATCCCAAGCAGCAGGAAGAGGAAAATGGCCAGGTCTAAGAGATGATTGAGGCCAGAGTTATGTCCTCTTCCACCTGCCCCTGGTCCTTCTCTGTTGTTCTCGTGAAGAAGAAGAATGGCAAAATGAGGGTCTGTTTGGATTACTGTCGACTCAATGACATAACCACCAAGGACACTACTCCACTCCCGTGGATGGATGACTCCCTAGATTCTCATTATGGCGCCTCATGGTTCTCCACCTTTGACCTCCAGTCGGGGTATTAGCATGTACCAGCAAGACCAGAAGACAGAGGCAAAACTGCCTTCTCAACCAGCAACGGGAAGCATTATGAATTTAATGTCTTACTCTTCGGCCTCTGTAATTCCCCCGTCACCTTCTCGAGACTAATGGAATCTGTCCTCAACGGCCTCACCTGGGAGATCTGTCTAGCCTACCTAGATGACGTCATTGTATTCAGCAAGACCTGGGCCAACCACCTTCAGCGCCTTCGCAAGGTCTTCGCACATATAATGCAAGCAGGCCTCAAACTCCGGTCCTCCACGTGCGTCCTGGCTGCCTGAACCGTCTCGTTCCTGGAACATGTCATCTCCCAGGCTGGCATATCTCCCGACCCAGACAAGCTCCGCGCCATCACGGACATCCCACACCACAAGACGTCCACGGGATTTGGGCCTTCCTCGGCCTGATGTCTTATTACCGACGTTTCGTGAAGGGATTCGCATATATTGCTAAACCACTCCACGACTTGACCCGGAACGAAGAACCTTTCATCTGGATGGAGGAGAGACGAGCCGCCTTCCAACAACTCAAGGACAAACTCGTTTCAGCCCCAGTCGTGGCCTTCCCCGACTACTCCCTCCCACTCCAACTCTACACCAATGTCTCCTTGATTGCAATAGGCTCTGTGCTAGCCCAAGTCCAAGAGGGGCACGAACACATCATTGCCTTTGCCAGCCACACCCTCAACCAGGCAGAAAAAAAACTACACCTCCACAAAGAGGGAATGCCTGGGCATCATCTGAGCACTAGAGCATTTCCGGGCATACCGGTCAGGGGCCCAAGTCACCATCATTACCGATCACCAGTCCCTCCAATGGCTGCGGCAGTCTGACACTCACAATGCCCAGCTCATCAGATGGCGCAAAACACTAGAGGAGTTCAACTATGTGATCTCCTACTGCCCTGGCAAACTCCATACAAAGGCAGATGCTCTCTCCCGACTCCCCATCAGTGCCGTAAAACCAGAGCCAGAATTCCTCCAACAGTGGCATTGTAAGGGAAGACCCCCCTGGATTCCTCAACACATCCTCAAAATGCTATATCACCAGGGTGACCACCTGCTCACTCTGTCCGGGCATATCATCCTCGCCCCCGCCGCCGCCCTTGACACCCTCTGGCACCTGCACACCCACAATCGAATCCACCTGGGCACAAAGAAACTCCTGCAGGTCTTTAATGACACTTACCGAGTGCCCAATTCCTCCACCCTAACCAAGGATATTATCCAATCTTGCTGGGTGTGCTCCTTGGGTAAAGACATCACCCACACCGCCAATCCATCAGGACACATTACCGGCCACAAACCTCGGCAGTTATTGGTGATTGACGTAGTGGGATCCCTACCTCCGAAATCAGGCTATCGGTGCATCATCACTTTCATTGATACATACTTGAAATTCATCATAGACTGCCCGGCAAAAAAACACCATGTTGTCGCAGTCACTGACGCCCTGATTTGACACGTTTCCCCCTACTTTGTCATCCCGCAGCCAATCTATTCCAACAATGCACCAGAATTCACCAGCAAAATCTGGGAGAAGCTAGCCCATATTTTTGGCTACCACATATCACACTCGTCCCCTTACTGGCCCCAGGGAAATGCTATCTGCGAACAAAGCTACCGTACACTAATGAACCAACTCCACACCTGGATAGAAGCCAACAAAGACGACAACTGGCCCCCCCATGTCAAAATCGTGCAATGGGGCATAAACTCCTGCCCCTGAGAGGACGGCATTTCGCCTAACAAACGAGTGTTTGGGGAAACACCTCTCCTCCTACCCCTACGACAACACTTACAGCCCCCAACCTCTTCTCCCACATCTGACCCTCTCCACCACCTTAAGCGGCGACTATCCCACCTTCATAATAACCTGGACCTTCGCCCCAACACCGCCTCTAACCCCTACAACCCAGACAACACTGTCATGATAGCTCAGCTCCCTACCCCCTACAAGCTCAAGCCACGGTTCATGGGACCCTATACCATCATTCACGTTCCCAGCCCTTACCGAGTGACGGTTGAATATCACAGCACAACTCACACTCTCAGAAACCGTCACATACGCCCATTTCACACCCCTGCATCCCCCACCCCCACCCCCACCCCGCACCCCACCCCACCCGCTGCCCCCTCTCCATTTCCCTCTACCTCATATGACTGCTATTTCTCCCCCTCACCATCTCTCTCCTCCTTCCCGTCCCCCACCCCCTCCACCTCACCCCCCGCCATGCTGCCTCACACCTCACCTGAAGATTCACCAACACCAACAAGCCCGGACCTCTCTCCCACCCCCTCGGCACTGGCCGCCCCATCCCCCACACCCAGCACCACATGTCCCCCCCACATGCCTGCATCCCCTCCAACCACCACATCCCTGCCCCAATCATCGCCCACAACCACCCACAACCCACCCACCTGTCTCTCTCACCTCCACCCCCCCGCCTGCCCCATCCCCTGCACCCGACCCCGCCTGCACAACCCACACACCCACGACACCACCACCTACCAGGCCTACACCCTGCCCAGCATCCCGCGCCACCTGCAACCCCGCCGCCACACACCTGCCCCCGCACACCCCACCCACCTCCCAAACACGCCAACACCGCATGCCCACATCACCTCCCACACCCACCCTTAAAACAACCATCACACGCTTCGGCCACCTCTCCCGCCCACTCTTCTGATACACCCATACTCCCACCTCACCACAAAATCACACTGCACCTCCTACCCTAAATCATCTCACACTCATGCTACAGCAAGCACAAATCCCAGCCACCTACACTTCCCAGAGACTTCACGCCACATCACTCCGGCATAAAACCCCACACTCGTCGGCCATCTCCAGCATTCAGCACAGCCCTCTACAGCAGACAACACCTACCACCATGGGGATTCGCCAAGGCATATGAGTGCCTCCCTTTGGATGCAAACACCGAGTCCGTGGACACCTCCACCTCCTACGACTCCGCACTCCACCAACCCATCCACCCTCTTCATCACCTCCGATACCCAGCTGGATGAAAATCCCATCACCACAGCCTGGCACGCCCTCCTCCAACACCTGCAGCCAATGTACCACACCAACGATACCAAAGTCTACAACCTCCAGTCACAGGGCTTCCCTGAAGACGGTGGTATAATGCTAAATAGTTTTGCAGAGCACATATCAACAACCCCACATGGAGCCTACAGGGGGGCAAATAAAGAGCAACCTGACTCTGGGCGATAGGGACATAAGTCCGCCTGGGCTGCGTGCCCCTATGACCCAGAACTCGCCCACCGCCACCATAGCAGGAAAAAGAGACTACCTTCCGTGTGAGCTGACCACCGACAGGATCGGGGTGGAGCTATTACTCTAGCTCCAGGGAGCATCCCTGAGACAGCAGGTAGCCGCTCAACCCTCCTACAGGAGACAGCCAGTAGTCACTTCCGCCTTCGTCCGGAGACGGCCAGAAGCCACTCTGAAGGTGCCCTACAAGAGACGGCCAATAGCTGCTCAACTCTCCTACAGGAGAAGGCCGGTAACCGCTCTGGAGGTAATCAGGAGACTGCTGGTAGCCGCTCCCGCCTTCATCAGGAGATGGCTGGTAACTGCTCCGAAGGTGCCCTACAAGAGATGACCGGTAGCCGCTTGACCCTCCTGCAGGAGACGGCCGGTAGTCGCTCTGGAGGTAATCAGGAGATGGCCGGTAGTCGCTCTGGAGGTAATCAGGAGATGGCCTGTAGCCACTTCCTTCTTCGTCAGGAGATGGCCAGTAGCCGCTCTGAAGGTGTCCTAGAGAAGGCTGTAGCCGCTCGACCCTCCTATAGGAGACGGCCAGTAGCCGCGCCCGCCTTCGTCAGGAGACGGCCAGTAGCTGCTCTGAAGGTGCCCTCGAGTCGGCCTGTAGCTGCTCCCCTACACAGGCCACAGCCAGTAGCCAGGCCCTTGTGACAGCAGGTAGCCATGCCCTTAGAAGGCCATGGCCAGTAGCCGGTCCCTACGAGAGGAGATGGCCGGTAGCCGCTCCTCCGTCAGGTGCTGCCTCCTCTCCATGAGACTACTACCTAGAGGGAGGTCCCAGCCTTGAGGACTGCTGGAGAGGCCCTGTGACTACCACTGGGCTCTTCTCTCTACAGCCGGTCCCTGAGGGGCCTCGCCTGATGGACCCCAACGGAGGCTGACGCCACAGCCAACTCCTGACTGCATCACTGGCCACCGGAGACTGCAGCCCACAGGACCTCAAGACCGTCCCCAGAACCCCTGGGTGGGACATCCCCACACCTTGACACCAGAGGCCCTTGTCCTCCATCGGGTGCCTAAGTGAACCATTCAGGCAGCTGTTCAGCCCCAGTCCAGAGGGCCAGACTCCATCCCCAAGCCCTGAGAGCACGGGGCCCTTCGCCGCAAACAGCCCCGGACGAGAGAGGACACCCCTACGAGTGATCCCGTGGCCCCTGAATATGGAGGCCCCTGGCAGAACTCAGCCCTGTCAGTAGCCGGCCTGAGCTGTTCCCCGCCGCCCTTTTCCTGGTCGCTACCACGCACGGTCCCGATAGTGAATGACAGTGAAAGTACAGTGATAGTGATACCGTGAAGCGAGGGCTGAGCAGTGAGTTACTAGAAACACGGGAAGTCAGAAATAAAACCTGTCAGTGTTAATGTAAAAGAAAGGTAACAGTGAAACAGTGAACGCGGCCGAGCAGTGAATAAAGTGTCTGTCTGAGTGAACATAATTCCATCACAATGATGCAGCCTCACGCTAAGACCAACAGGGGCTCCCAGAACCAAAGTAATGATTAATAGTGTAACAGTGAACTCAAGTAGACAGCCCTACAGTGATAACAGTGCCTCGGCCCCAGTGAAAGTGAACTCTGCTTAAACAGATTTGAGTCTAGACTTCCCACGAGCGACAGTGATTGATTTCTCAGCCCTATCACTCCTGGTATTAACTAACGTGCTATTCACTTTGTGCCTGATCTTGTTCCGAATAGTATCCTGCGTGATACTACTCCCTACAATCTAGACATAAGGTTTATAATTACCCAGAATAATTACTCTTGTGACATCTGCCCGCTCCACTTGTAGAATTTGTCAATACACGTGTAAGGTTGTTGCCTTGAGTTTTTGTGTCCTGCCTCTCTCTTATTTGTCTAAGCACTGGTCTAGAAAGAGAACCCAGCTACACACTAGGCGTTAGAGGGACGGGAAACCGACTCTAGAACACCTAGCATTACAATCTCCACATAGTGAAAACAAAAAAAAATTTTACCTTAGCTGAATACCGTGTGATTTCTTGGCTGTTATATAGAAGAATGCTGCTAGGATTGCTGGCTGATCCTGTGGTTCATTTTTGTGCGCTATTTTTGAGTTGAGAATTCAGCAATGTCTGTACCAATGAAAATTCTCCATAAATTTTCTTATGTTGGTATCTTCATTCTTTTTGGTCTAGCTTCAGCAATGGCTGACTATCAGATCTACCACATCACTTATGAGGTCACGACCCTGCCTCATGACCCCAGTTTTCTGTTTCTTTTTGGTAAGGTGACCCTAACCAATGAGAAGCTAGCTTTATGCTGGTTTATCTCTAAAATGCTGAATTGTTTTGCTGAGGGCATCTCAACACCCCCAGAAGGAGCCTACAGAGGGACAAGTAAAGTGCAACCTGACTCCGGGTGACAGGGACATAAGTCCGCCTGGGCCGTGCGTCCCTATGACCCGGAACTCGCCCGCCACCACCATAGCAGGAAAAAGAGACTACCTTCTGGGCGAGCCGACCACTGACAAGATCGAGGTGGAGCTATTACAGTACTCTAGCTCCAAGCAGCACCCCTGAGACGGCCGGTAGCCGCTCAGCCCTCCTACAGGAGACGGCCTGCAGCCACTCAACCCTTGTGCAGGAGACAGCCAGTAGCCGTTCTGGAGGTAACCAGGAGACGGCCGGTAGCCGCTCATGCCTTCGTCAGAAGACAGCTGGTAGCCGCTCTGAAGGTGCCCTACAAGAGACGGCCAGTAGCCGCTCGACCCTCGTACAGGATACGGCCGGTAGCCGCTCTGGAGGTAATCAGAAGACAGCCGGTAGCTGCTCCCGCCTTCGTCAAGAGACGGCTGGCAGCCACTCTGAAGGTGCCCTTGAGTTGGCATGTAGCCACTCCCCCACACAGGCCACTGCCAGTAGCTGGGCCTTCGCAATGGCCAGTAGCCACGCTCTTAGAAAGCCACGGCCAGTAGCCGGGCATTATGAAAGGAGACAGACTGTAGCCACTCCTCCTTCAGGTGCTGCCTCCCCTCCATGAGACTACTACCCAGAGGGAGGTCCCAGCCTGGAGGACTGCTGGAGAGGCCCTGTGACCACCACCGGGCTCTTATCCTTACAGCCAGTTCCTGAGAGGCCTCGCCTGATGGACTCTGACAGAGGCCGACACCGCAGCTCGCCCCTGATGGTGTCACCGACCACCGGAGACCGCACCCCACAGGACCTCAAGACCGCCCCAGGACCTCTGGATGGGACATCCCCACACCTCGATGCCGGAGACCCTCGTCCTCCATCAGGTGCATGAACGAATGGTCCAGGCAGCTGTTTGGCCCCAGTCCAGAGGGCCAGACTCCAGCCCCGAGCCCTGAGAGCACGGGACCCTTCGCCACCCAAAGCCCCAGACGAGAGAGGACACCCCTACGAGTGATCCCGTGGCCCCTGAATACAGAGGCCCCTGGTGGAATTCAGCCCCGTCAGTAGTCAGGCTGAGCTATTCCTGCCGCCCTTGTACCTGACCGCCACACGCCCAGTCCCAATAGTAAATGACAGTGAAAGCACAGTGAAAGTGATATAGTGAAGTGAGGGCAGAACAGTGAGTTACTAGAAACACGGGTAATCAGAAAAAAAAACCTGTCAGTGTTAATGTGAAAGAGACGTTTAGGTAAGGTAACCGTGAGACAGTGAACACGGCCGAGCAGTGAATAAAGTGTCTGTCTGAGTGGACGTAATCCCATCACAGTGACGTAGCCTCGCGCTAAGATCAATCGGAGGCTCCTAGAACCAAAGTAATAATTAAGAGCATAACAGACAAACAAAATAGACAATCCAGCAGTGATAACAGGACTTCGGCCCCAGTGAACAGAATTCCACCTATTCAGATAAAGTATAGACTACCTTCGAGTGACAGTGCTCGATTTCTTTGCCTTAGGACTCCTGATCTTAGTTAACGTACTATTCACTTTTACCTGATCTTGTCCTAAATAGTATCCTGTGTGATATTGCTGCCCACGGTCTAGACATAAGTTTTATAATTGCCCAGAGTAATTACGCGTGACATCTACCCATTCCACTTGTAGAATTTAGCAATACACGTGTAAGGTTGTTGCATTGAGTTTGTGTCCTGCCTCTCTCGTATTTGTCTAAGCTCCAGTCTAGAAAGAGAACCCAGCTACACACTAGGCGTCAGAGGGACGGGAAGCTGACCCTAAAATACCTAGCATTACACTGGTGGACAGAGGTGGTTCTTGACCCGGGCATACGAGAGAGGTAATCAGGAAATACCAGCAAAACGGCAACCAAACCTCACGTGCAATTGCCCAAATTCGACCCCGAACAGTATGATATTCATACATACCTGGCAATTATTAAACCTTTGCTAGACACTGGGTTCGAAGATGAAAAGCAAAAAATCGCAGTTACACTCCCGCTCCTGGTAAAGCAGCAGCCAATATCGCACCAAAAATCGTTCCGGGGCTCACCTGGCAGAATTTCACGAAGCTCGTGATTCAGGCCATCACTCCATCACTGCATAAAGTGGTGGCGCTATCCCAATTGGACAGCCTAACTTTTGATGGCAACTTAGATGACACCTTAATCCAAGCTAGACGCCTGGTCACCGCTGCCTACCCAGAGACAGATGAGGAAACACAGAAGCAACACACTGTTAATGCCCTTCTCAGAGTTCTCCCCAGCTTGGTCAAGGAACATTTTACAATCCACGACCCAACAGGAGACATGGATAAGGATATTAAACTCATACACCTCCTCCTGACCTCCCTCCCTACATCCCAGCAAATCAACGTGGTGAGAAAGTTCCCCACGAGCAGTCCGGCTCCTCCAGTCAAGCCACGTCGCCTATGCCCCACACCAGCCCCACCCCAGCACCCAGCCTGCCTAGGGCGCATCCCACCCATCGACGCCCCAGTTACAAGGAGAACCCCAACCTCATTCTGCTAAATCCCTAGGATTTCTTCTCTTGCAGCTCAAGGTGCCCACTGCATGACATTAGGGACCAATTGAAAGCTGCCAGGTGCAAGACCACTACTCCAGGCCGATGTAAAGTCTCCTTAAGGAACAAAAAGTCGGAGGACGAACCTGCACCTGCGGAAGATACCAAACCCGGGGATCCGGAGCCGGAGGAAGAAGAAGGCGGCACCCGGCAGTTGGAGTTTTAGGACCACCCCCGCACCTTCCCACGGTGGCGGGGGCCACTTCCCCTAAATATCACCCCCCAGTTTACCACAAGATGAAGCTGAACGGGGTGAAAACCAGACTTCTGGTCGACACGGTAGCGGCCAGATCCTGCCTGTACAATCACTACTTCTGTCATAAGTTGACTTTTGGTCAGCTATTCCCAACAGCTACTCATCTTGTGGACTCAGGGGATGGCCTACTGCCGATCCGTGGGGAAACTCAGGCCCTGCGTGTCGACACCCTCCAACCGGCATCAACACATCATAAGTTCATCATATTTGGCTCTACCTGCTGCAGCTATGGCTGATATCTGGGACTGGACCACCTACAGAAACTAGGAGCCACCATTGATTGCCGCAACAGAGAGCTCCAGTTCTGGAAATCCCCTGATGCCCCCTCCCCCCCCGCGCTGTTTGCACCTGCACACCCCGGCCCAGCCCAGAAGAATCCATTTCCCCCCCAATCCCCCCTCCTCTTCCCCTCCCCTTCTCCCCCCCCTCGTTCCCCTCCAACATCTCCTCTGCAGTGACCATTCCCCCCCACCACGAAGCTTGGGTGCCACTCAACAGGCCCTCAGGTATGTCAGTCCTGTTCTCCCCATACCTGCCACCCACAACCCTCTCGGCCTGCCTCCTGCCCCCAGCCTTCCTCCCCCCTCATCTCGTGGCAGTCCAAATTGCCAACCTTGCCCCATCCCCCCCTCACCCTCCCTAAAGGGCTTGTCATCGGAGAGATGGAAGAAACCGAGCCCTGTGCCCCCTCCCCCTCCTGCTCCCCTGCCCCCCTGCCCCACATTCCTGACCATCTCTCCACATACCAATCAGACACCCTCTGCTGCCTCCCCCTGGATTTCCTGGACCTTTTTGCAGCGGGACCCACCAATATTGGACATACCACCTACCTGGCTCACAAGATCTACAAGACAGGCCCACTGATCCGACAGCCATCCCGCAGAAAAATCCCAAGCAACAGGAAGAGGAACACTGCCAGGTTCAAGAGATGATTGAGGCCGGAGTCATCTCCCCCTCCACCAGCTCCTGGTCCTACCCCATCGTTCTCGTGAAGAAAGATGGCACAATGCGGTTCTGCGTGGATTACCGCCAACTCAATGACATACCCATCAAGGACGCTACTCCACTCCCATGGATAGTCGACTCTCTAGATTCCCTGTATGTAGTCTCATGGTTCTCCACCCTCGACCTCCAGTTGGGGTATTGGCAGGTCCCAGTGCGACCGGAAGACAGAGGCAAAACTGCTTTCTCGACCAGCAATGGGAAGCATTATGAATTGAATGTCTTACCCTTTGGCCTCTGTAATGCCCCGCCACCTTTTCGAGACTAATGGAATCTGTCCTCAGCGGCTTCACGTGGGAGATTTGTATAGCCTACTTAGATGACGTCATTATATTCAGTAAGATCTGGACCGACCACCTTCAGCGCCTTCGCAAGGTCTTTGCACGGATGCGGCAAGCAGGCCTCAAACTCCAGCCCTCCAAGTGCATCCTGGCCACCAGAACCGTCTCATTCCTGGGACATGCCATCTCCCAGGCTGGCATATCTTCTGACCCAAACAAGCTCCTCGCCATCGCGAACATCCCCCTGCCACAAGACGTCCATGGGATTCGGGCCTTCCTTGGCTTGACATCCTATTACCGACGTTTCGTGAAGGGGTTCACACACATTGCTAAACCGCTCCACGCCCTGACCCGGAAGGGAGAACTGTTCATCTGGACGGAAGAGAGACGAGCTGCCTTCCAACAGCTCAAGGACAAACTTGTTTCCGCCCCAGTCGTGGCCTTCCCCGACTATTCCCTCCTATTCTGACTCTACACCGATGTCTCCTTGATTGCAATAGGCGCGGTGCTAGCCCAAGTCCAAGAGGGGCATGAACACATCTTCGCCTGCGCCAGCGGCACCCTCAACCAGGCGGAAAAAAATTATGCCGCCATGAAGAGGGAATGCTTAGGCATCATCTGGGCAATAGAGCATTTCTGGGCATACCTGTCAGGAACCCAAGTCACCATCAGTACCGATCATCAGTCCTGCCAATGGCTGCAGCAGTCTGGCACTCACAACACCCAGCTCATCAGATGGCGCAAGACACGAGAGGAGTTCAACTTTGAGATCTCCAACCACCCCAGCAAACTCCATACCAATGCAGATGCTCTCTCCCGGCTCCCCATCAGTGCTGTACAACCAGAGCCAGATCTCCAACAGTGGCATTGTAAGGAATGACCCCCTGGATTCCCCAACACCTCTTCAAAAAGCTGTAACGCCAGGGCAACCACTTACTCACTCTGTCTGGGCATATCATCCTCGTCCCCGAGTGGACGCCGCCCTTGACACCTCTCCTCCTACCCCTGCACACCCACAACAGAATCCACCTGGGCACAAAGAAACTCCTGCAAGTCTTTAACGACACTTACTGGGTGCCCAATCCCTCCGCCCTAGCCAAGGATATTATCCAATCCTCCTGGGCTTGTGCCTTGGGTAAAGACATCACCCTCACCGCCGGTCCATCGGGGCACATTACCGCCCACAAACCTTGGCAGTTATTGGCGATTGACGTAGTGGGACCCCTACTTCCGAAATCAGGCTATCGGGACATCATTATGTTCGTTGATACGCACTCAAAATTCATCATAGCCTGCCTGGCAAAGGAACAGCATGCTGTTGCAGTTCCTGACTCCTTGATTCGGCACATTTTCCCTTACTTTGGCATCCCACAGGCAATCTACTCCGACAACACACCAGAAATCACCAGCAAAATCTGGGAGGAGCTAGGTAAATCTTTGGCTACCACATATCTCACTCGTCCTCTTACTGGCCCCAGGGAAATGCTGTCTGCAAACGAAGCCATCGCACACTAATGAACCAACTCCACACCCGGATAGAAGCCAACAAAAACGACGACTGGCCCGGCCATATCAAAATCATGCAATGGGGCATAAACTCCTGCCCCCAAGAGGACGGCATTTCACCTTAAGAACGAGTGTTTGGGGAAACACCTCTCCTCCTACCCCTGCGACAACACTTACAACTCCCCACCTCTTCTCCCACATCTGACCCCCTCCACCACCTTAAGCAGCGACTATCCCACATTCAGAATAACTTGGACCTTCACCCCGATACTGCCTCCAACACCTACAAGCCGGTTGACACTGTCATGGGGGTGCAGCTCCCTACCCCCCACAAGCTCGCACCATGGTTCATGGGACCCCATACCATCATCCGCGTCCCTAACCCTTACCAAGTGACGGTTGAATATCACGGCACCCCTTGCACTCTCAGAAACCGTCATGTATGCCCATTTCAAACCCCCATGTCTCCCGCCCCCACCTAGCTCCCTGCCCCACCCACTGCCCCCACTCTGCTCCCCTCTACCTCATGTGACTGCTACATCTCCCCCTTGTCGTCTCTCCTCCTCTCCATCCCCCACCGCCTCCACTTCACCCCCCGCCATGCCACCTCACATCTCACCCGAGGATTCACCAACTCCACCAAGTCCGGACCTCTCCGCCACCTCCTCGCCACAGGCCACCCCATCCCCCACGCCCAGCACCACGTGTCCCGCCGACACACCCCCACCCTTTCCAGCCGCCACACCCCCACCCCAACCATCACCCACATCCACCCCCAACCCACCCCCACCCCAACCATCACCCACATCCACCCCCAACCCACCCCCACCCCAACCATCACCCACATCCACCCCCAACCCACCCCCACCCCAACCATCACCCACATCCACCCCCAACCCACCCCCACCCCAACCATCACCCACATCCACCCCCAACCCACCCCACCTATCTTTCTCTCCCACCCCCTCACCCCTGCCTGCCCCATCCCCCACACCTGACCCCACCTGCACAGCCCACACACCCACGACGCCACCACCCACCAGGCCTACAGCCCACCTGGCGCCCCGTGCTGCCCCCAACCCCGCCGCCACACATCCGCCCCCGCACACTCCACACACCTCCCAAACACACCAACACCGCACACCCACATCACCTCTCACACCCACCCTTAAAACAACCATCACACGCTCCGGCAGCCTCTCCTGCCCACCCGCCTGATACACTCACACTCCCACACCACCCACCTCACCACAAAATCATACTCCATCTCCTACCCTAAATCATCTCACACTCATGCTACACCAGGCCCAAATCTTAGCAACCTACACTCTCCAGGGATTTCGTGCTGCATCTCTCTGGCATAAAACCCCACACTCGTCGTCCATATCCAGCTTTCAGCACAGCTTTCTACAGGAGACAACACCTACCACCATGAGAATTCGCCGAGCCATATGGGCACTGCCCTTCGGATGCAAACACCGAGTTCCTGGACCCCTCCACCTCCTACAACTCCTCCGCATCTCCACCAACCCACCCACCCTCTTTGTCACCTGCGATGCCCAGCTGGATGAAAATCCCGCCACCACAGCCTGGCACGCCCTCTTCCAACACCTGCAGGCAGTGTACCACACGTACAACACTGAAGTTTACAACCTTCAGTCACAGGGACGTGACTTTTTCCCCGAAGACTGTGGTAAAATGCTGAATAGTTTTGCTGAGGGCATCTCAACACCCCCAGAAGGAGCCTACGGAGGGGCAAGTAGAGCGTGACCTGACTCTGGGTGACAGGGATATAAGTCTGCCCTGGCCACTCACCCCTATGACCCGGAACTCACCTGCCATCACCATAGCAGGAAAAAGAGACTACCTTCCGGGCAAGCTGACCACCGACAGGATCGAAATGGAGCTATTACTCTAGCTCCAGGCAGCACCCCTGAGATGGTTGGTAGTGATCAACCCTCCTACAGGAGACGGCCTGCAGCCGCTATGGAGGTAATCAGGAGATGGCCAGTAGCCGCTCTGAAGGTGCCCTACAAGAGACGGCTAGTAGCCACTTGACCCTCCTACAGGAGACGGCCGGTAGCCGTTCTGGAGGTAACCAAGAGATGGCTGGTAGCCGCTCCTGCCTTCGTCAGGAGTTGGCCAGTAGCCGCTCTGAAGGTGCCCTAAAAGAGACGTCCAGTACCTGCTCGACCCTCCTACGGAGACGGTCAGTAGCTGCTCCGGAGGTAACCAGGAGACGGCCGGTAACCATTCTGAAGGTGCCCTACCAGAGACGGCCGGTAGTCGCTCGACCCTCCTACAGGAGATGGCCGGTAGCCACTCCAGAGGTAATCAGGAGATGGCCGGTAACCGCTCCTGCCTTCGTCAGGAGACAGCTGGTGGCCACTCTGAAAGTGCCCTACAGGAGACGGTCGGTAGCCACTCGACCCTCCCACAGGTGACGGCCGGTAGCCGCTACAGAGGTAATCAGGAGACGGCCAGCAGCCGCTCAGAAGGTGCCCTTGTGTCAGCCTGTAGCTGCTCCCCCACACAGGCCACGGCCTGTAGCCGAGCCCTAGTGACAGCCAGTAGCCGCACCCTTAGAAAGCCATGACCAGTAGCCGGGCCCTACGAGAGGAGATGGACTGTAGATGCTCGTCTGTCAGGTGCTGCCTCCCCTCCACGAGACTACTACCCAGAGGGAGGTCCCAGCCTGGAGAACTGGAGAGGCCCTGGGAACACCACTGGGCTCTTCTCTCTACAGTACAGCCGGTTCCTGAGAGGTCTCGCCTGACAGACCCCGATGGAGGCCGATGCCGCAGCTCGCTCCTGATGGCGTCACTGACCACCGGAGACCGCAGCCCGCAGGACCTTGAGACCACCCCCAGGACCCCTGGGTGGGACATCCCCACACCTCGACGCCAGGGGCCCTCGTCCTCCGTCAGGTGCCTGAGCTAACGGTTCAGGCAGTTGTTCGGCCCCAGTCCAGAGGGCAGATTCCAGCCCTGAGCCCTGAGAGCGCGGGACCCTTCGCCACCCACAGCCACGGACGAGAGAGGACACCCCTACGAGTGATCTTGTGGCCCCTGAATACAGAGGCCCCTGGGGGAACTCAGCCCCGTCAGTAGTCAGGCTGAGCTATTCTCGCTGCCCTTGTACCTGACCGCCACCACGCCCAGTCCCAATAGTGAATGACAGTGAAAGCACAGTGAAAGTGATATAGTGAAGTGAGGGCAGAACAGTGAGTTACTAGAAACACGGCTAGTCAGAAATAAAACCTGTCAGTGTTAGTGTGAAAGAGACGTTTAGGTAAGGTAACCGTGAGACAGTGAACACGGCCGAGCAGTGAATAAAGTGTCTGTCTGAGTGGACGTAATCCCATCACGGTGACGTTGCCTCGCGCTAATATCAATCGGAGGCTCCTGGATCCAAAGTAATAATTAACAGCATAACAAACAAAATAGACAATCCAGCAATGATAACAGGACTTTGGCCCCAGTGAACAGAACTCCACCTAAGCAGATAGAGTATAGACTTCCCTCAAGTGACAGTGCTTGATTTCTCTGTCCTAGGACTCCTGATCTTATTTAACATACTATTCACTTTTACGTGATCGTGTCCTAAATAGTATCCTGCGTGATACTGCTACCCCCGGTCTAGACATAAGTTTAATCATTGCCCAGAATAATTACTCTTGTGACATCTACCCATTTCACTTGTAGAATTTAGCAATACATCACGTGTAAGGTTATTGCCTTGAGGTTGTGTCCTGTCTCTTATTTGTCTAAGCAGTCTTGAAAGAGAACCCAGCCACACACTAGGCGTTAGAGGGACGGGAAGCCGACCCTAAAACACTCAGCATTACAATATCCTTACTTCATTCCTATTGGCTCTTTGTCCGGCAAAGCTAGACTATCCAACGGAGCTTAATCCCCCGACCCCAGTGGCTCTCACGGTCTCACCATCCCTGAGTCCTCCTCTCCCTCCTCCCCTGGCCACCAGCATCTCTCTCCTCCGAAGCAAAGGCATTTCCCCCCACCCCACCGGCCTCTTTCCCTCCCATGTCCACCTGTCTCTCCCCTCCCCCCACCTTACTTCTCACCTCCTTGGCAGGTCATTATTGTTATGCGGGATGTTTTTAGTCCGACTCCTCGTCCTAAAAATGCTCACGACTGAGCGGGGTCCTCTTTCCTGACCGGAAATAAAGCACCCACAAAGGAACAGGGCATAAAAACTAGGCAGTACAACTTAACACATCTATTGTCTTAATTCAATACATTGTTACAATATAAAAACTGTAATGCTGAGTAGAATTTGGCTCGACTTCTCGTCCCAAATCAACTCAACACGGAGCGGGGTCCTCTTTCGAGACCGGAGCTAGTGCAATGAAGAGAGGCAGGACATAAAAACCTTCGGCAACACCATACACGTGTATTATTTCAGTCAGACACAAGACATTTCAGTAGACATTACATCACAATATAGAGCAATACAAAACCTTATCTAAAATATTGTGTATCTCGCAGGATACTAGCTTCCTAGATATTAATGACAATACAACAAATCTTAGTATTAGGAGTACAGTAAATACCCGTGCGCGCGGAGCGCGTGAGGGGAGAAGGGGGGGGGGTTTGTGATCTACCAGGAGGGGGGGAAGTAGGGAGACACGGAGAGTGACTTAGAACGGCGAGGGGGGAAGTTATGGTAACATTTAATGAGGCCCGATATTAGCAAGGGAGTTTAGGTGTTTTCTGTTGGCAAGAATTCTTTGACAATTAACTCTGGTTCTTATTTGGATTTTAAGAGCGGGGGTGAGGAGTGGAGAGAGTTTTTAGGGATAGCGTGCGGAGCAGGGGAATATAGTTATTACTTGCTGTTCTCGTTGTTTTGGTGACACTAGGTTTCTGTCGGCACAACTTATATATTACACGTCCCCCCGGTATGTTATGTAGACTCGCACTTCCCAACGCGTAACAAAGTCGGAACCCTCGTAAATTCTATTCCATTATATTACTCAGAGCTTAGCCAATAGCACTCCAATAATGTGTTAGTCTTTCTTCGGGCTCTAGAGAGAAGTCTTTAGAAAACTTCGGGATGACACTCGCACGTATTTTCACTTGAGGTCTCTACCCACACTCTCGCCCTTTAACGGAGGATTATGTCCTGGTTTACCCCAATGGAAATTACATGAAATTACTGCACTAGTCTTATTCTAAGAGGAAAGGAGTCACACTTAACCTACTTCACGATTATTACAGGATCACTCGTATTTCTCGTGGAGAGAGACACGGTTACCTCGGTGATGATCCGGTCGGACTGAGGACGTCGTCAGGGTAGGGCGAGCCGGGAGGGCACGGGGCGACTCGCTAGGGCGTCCTCTCACGTCCGGGGGTTTCCGGACTGGGCTCCGGTGTAAGGCCCTTGGGACTGGGGCCGAAGAGGGCTAGGAACCTCTGGGTCAGGTCCCGGCATCGCGGGGGCGTGGTGAGGTCTCGCCCGGGTGTCCTAGGGCGGGCCGGAAGAGGCGACGGACTGCAGTCTCCTATGAGCAGGGGCGCCGACAGGGGAGGACTGCGGCAGCGGCTGTCACGGGGGCCCGACAGGTGGGTCTTCTCAAGGGCCTCGCGCAGGGAACAGAGGCCGGGGGAAACAGGGAGGTTTTTCCTCCTTACTATACCCTGGGAGCGACCATCGATCGTCTCTACCGGAGTGCTGAGGAAGCGACCGTGGATCGTCTCTACCTGAGCTTTCAGGGAGCGACCATTGATCGTCTCTACCTGATTTTTATGGGAGCGACCATAGATCGTCTCTACCTTGTTTTTATGGGAGCGACCATTGATCGTCTCTACTGGAGTGCTGAGGGAGCAACCGTTGATCGTCTCTACCTGAGCTTTCAGGGAGCGACCATTGATCGTCTCTACCTGATTTTTATGGGAGCGACCATAGATCGTCTCTACCTTGTTTTTATGGGAGCGACCATTGATCGTCTCTACCAGAGTGCTGAGGGAGCGACCGTCGATCGTCTCTACCTGAGCTTTCAGGGAGCGACCATTGATCGTCTCTACCTGATTTTTATGGGAGCGACCATAGATCGTCTCTACCTTGTTTTTATGGGAGCGACCATTGATCGTCTCTACCGGGTTTTGATGGGAGCGACCATAGATCGTCTCTACCTTGACACTATCAGAGCGACCATAGATCGTCTCTACCTTAGGAGCACTGCCTGGAGTATAGTTTCTGACTCCACCCCTAGCTAACTCGGTGATTCCGCCACACGAAGGTAGTGTCTTTCGCCTACGGTGGCGGCGGCGTGGTGGTTGAGTGTCACAAGGGTGCACGGCCTGGGCTGACGTACGCCGCTGTTGCCCGGAGTGGTGGTGGCTGGCGGCGGCTACCCCGGGGGTCCGAGTGGGGGTGTCGGCATTCTTGAGGGCGGACTCCACTGCTCCTGGTCCGCCTCGATGTCGGGGATATTGCGGTATTCTCCGGAATATTCCGGAGAATTGTATCAGTCAAAGCCACGCATTTCAAAAACAAAGAGTTACAGGATATGATGGAGACAAGTTTACAGAGTTAGCTTCTCAATACAATGTATCACACACAGCACAGGCAGAGAGTGGAGTTCTGCAATTATACATCAATGGTGAGTTATAATTCTTTATACCCGTATTACTGTATGTCCACAGGCAGAACTAGCATTTAATAGTCTAAACCAGATGCACTCAGGGTAAAGAGGGCCAGGGGTCGAGAGAGTGAATATTACTATAACTTGTCAGAGCACGAGTCGCGACACTCAGGATAGTTACTCAGTCGCGGAGACACTGTTCACAGGTTTCTGGTTTTTCCTCGCGCTCTCACTGTTTCCGTACGTCTCTGTACCCGTGTTTACTAGTCTTTTCTGTTCTGCCTGGGTATTTGTCTCACTGTGTGCCACTTATATTATTCTGGCCTTACTCTTTCACTGTCACTGTTCATTCCCGTCTCTGTGGTTTTTCAAGGCACACGAGATGTGTTAAAGTCACTACTTGCCCTTGTTTCCTGGGCTTAACAGAGGAGGCACCTGGGCGTGGGAGGAGGCTCTACTGGGAGCCCTCCTGCAGGAGACAGTGCACTACCCATAGGGGTGTCACTGCCCAGGCCTTCTTTGTCTGGGGGCCTTGACCTGAGAGGCCCTCGTGCTGGAGCCTCGTCGGTGGGGTGCAGGGAAGCCCTCCGACCTGGGGGCCTCGACCTGAAGGGCGGCCCTTGGGTCTGGGGCCAAACAGCTGCAGGAGGCGGGCCTGTCGCCTCTTACTCCGGGCAGAGAGCCATGAGGGAGTGGAGCCCAAGCGGCCTGGCTCTGGGGCCGCCAGTCCGGTCTGGGAGCCCCAATGCTGCGGTCGCCTGTAGGGAGGGACACCGTCAGGGGCAGACTGCAGCACCTCTTCTGTCTGGCGTCCGTCAGGGACCGGGACCGACCAGGGGTAGGCAGCAGGACCGACACAGGGCCGTGCCACCACTCCAGCAGCACCTCCAGGGAACCACACCTGGAGAGAGTAAGTAAAGGGCGTCCCACGCAGCTGAGAGATGCAAGGCCAGCTGCGCAAGGGACCTCCTTCTCCGAGAGGACCCTAGGAATCAAGGATGAAGGGCGTACAGTGGCCGCTCCTTCCCCCAAATGTAAAGTGCCCGTTGTGGCGGTTCCGCAATTCCTAAGGTCCACAGCTGAAGGGCATACAGTGGCCGCTCCTTCCCCCACACGTACAGTGGCTGTTGTGGCGGTTCCGCAATTCCTAAGGTCCACAACTGAAGGGCATACAGTGGCCGTTCCTTCCCCCACACGTACAGTGGCCGTTGTGGCGGTGCTGCTCCCGAAGGAGGAAGAGGCAGATGAGGGGCGTATAGTGGCCGCTTCCTCCCCGGCACGTACAGTGGCCGTTACCGCGGGTCTGCCTGCCCAACGGGAAGTAACTGAAGGGCGTACAGTGGCCGCTCCTTCCCCGACACGTACAGTGGCCGTTACTGCGGTGTTACTCCCATAGGAGAAGGTAGTGGATGAGGGGCGTACAGTGGCTGCTCCCTCCCCGACACATACAGTGGCCGTTATCGTGGTTCCACTTCTCCTTCCTTTGCCAGTCGGAGTGACCTCAATAGCTAACACTCCGAGGGCGTCTCCAGATGTGGCTGTAGCTAAAGGGCGTACAGTGGCTGCTCCTTCCCCCACACGTACAGTGGCCGTTGTGGCGGTGCTACAGGGGGAAACAACTGAGGGTCGTACAGTGGCCGCTCCCTCCCCTGCACATACAGTAGCCGTTACCTCGGTGTTGTCTGGGACTGAATCTGGCTCAGTCCCACCCCGAACCTGGTGAAGGCTGCCCCGCCCGCAGGGTCGTGTCTTTTGCCGGCTTAGCTTCTGTCGGACCGGTTGAATGACAGAGGGACTTAGGAAAGGGGAGCACCGGCGACCTTCTTGCCCCGGGTTGACCTCTCGGTGATCCGGCCCTCCGTGGTGTCCTCCTGGGGTGGTGGTGAGGCGGTGGCTCGGTGGTAGGGTGAGGGGTGGCGGGGTGGTCAGTCCGGCAGCGGCGGGTATTTCAATTATCACTCAGCTGATACGCTTATAATGACCCATTCTCGGACTCTGGCTCAAACCCATGCCACTCGAGCAGGGCTCAAACAGTTGTATTTTATTTTTTTTTTTTTTTTTTAAGAAAATGAAAATTATAGTACTTTCAGATGTTATTATAGTACACGTACACAGCACTGGAATTATAGTACAAATACGATAATTATCGTACTATTTCCATCCCCTCCATATTATAGAACTGTCCAGACCTAGGATGAGTAGCCAGGTACGTAGGAGACGCTTTCATAAAGTTCACCGGTTGTTGCACTTGGGGACTGTTTATGTTTTAACGGGGAATTATTGTTTTAATGAAGGGAGATGGTCATGGGCTGCCAGTGATTCCTAGGCCTCGGCTCCCGGCCCAGGGCAGTATTTAGTAAAACAGTAGAGCTGCGGGGGTCGTGGGCGTCGTGGTAAAATTGATATTATTGCATATCACTATCGTTGTTGACATGGTCATTAATCAAAAATACTCAAAGTAAGCCTTAGACAAAACGTTGAAGGCTTCATTCCCTTCTTAGAATTGGGGTTTACTGCACATAACGTTATTCACTCCGAGGGATGGCTTGTGTCAGGCTTCAACACTTGATATCGAATTCGAGGAGGATTTCCCTGTATGCATATGTTGCACACAGCAAGAGCACTCCATTAAATCAGGTAATATTGAGGTCTGTGAATTACCTTGAAGGCATAATAAATAGTGCGGTAGGTTGTATAAGTTTAATTAAATTTTGCTTTCAACGCTCCCAATTTTTCGTACAGGCGTGGGGTTGGCCAGGTTACTCACTGTTCCTTACAATCGTGTTACTGGAAGAGGCTTGTTACTGAGCCCGTGACTCCATCTCTATATCCTGGCAACTTTTTTGACGGTGGCTAAGTGAGGTAGACATTATATGTCTATCTATCTATCTATTGCGAGACGCCATAATCCCGTAAAGGGTAGCCACTTGAGTTACTTGTTTTACGGGGAGGGGCACTAACCCTCCACCAACCCATTTGTCAACACGTAGGGAGCACGTATGGTTTGGTTATATGGTTACCACACAGCGTTGTAAATGGTTTCTTGGCCTACAAGAAACCATTTGGCTTGTCACTCAACGTAAAGCCACTTGTACAGGAAAGAAAAGCAATAAGAAATGACAGGAAAGATGGGAGAAATAGGAAGAGAGGAGGGCAGGCAGAGAAAAAGAATGATAAAGGCTAAGGAAGTAGGCAGCAATACATCAAGTGAGTGGATGATGGTCGCCACCATGTGGTTTATTTTATTTGTACTTGATTTTCCCTGAATTTATCAGACCTTCTCCTAAATTCTTCCACTGTTCTTGGGGAGCAGGGTGGCTCAGTTGTAGAGCACCTGACTCGAGACTACGAGGTTGAGAGTTCCCGCCCCGCCTAGGTAGCTGCCTTGCTGGGAGAGGTAATGCTCTCCTGTCACCCTAGCAGGGCTATATGATCAGTCAAGGTCTAGCTCGGGAAAATTCCCTGGTTCTGTTATCATTTCAACCCCTAATGGAATTCATTATTTTTCTCTTCGCCAATGGATAGTTCTTTCAGTGACAAGAACTTTGAGTACCAACATTTACCACAGGAACTCAGTAATAATGGCAATACAGATTTTTTTTTTCTGAAATTGTGGTCGGAAGCTGGTCTTGTTGCTGCTGGTGAGTTTTGAGTGCGTGCGTACGTTGGTTTCCACCACGCTTTACCAGCCTTGAGCGGCGACCAATAAACAACCTGATGTGAAGGGCGGTCATTTTGAATGAATCATGGACTATGGCCAATGAGCGACCTCCTTACAATTTCCTTTGTTTTAAGCCAATCATTTCAAACCTATTTTCCCTAAATAGGAAAGGGAGGCCCTTCATGTGAATTTGGGTAAATTTTTTTAGAAGTAACCAACTTTTTTATTATTATTATTCTTTTGGTTTCGAATGCAAAATAGTGTGTTTTAATTAATTTTGATCTTCATTTTTGTGGGAAAATTCTCCTTTTGGAATTTTGAGTAAGATTTCCAAAAGTGGGTTTTTCCCCAAAAATCAAGATCAAAATTAATTAAAAACACTATTTTGCATTATCCTAGCCTAACCCAACATGACCTAACCTAACCTAACCCAACATAACCTAACCCAGCCTAACCTAACCTAACTTAACCCGCCCCATCCCGACGTTTTCTGGGCAGTGGTACGCCCAAGTCCCGACATTTTTGGACCTTTTTTTTTTTTTTTTTTGGCTCAGACATCCGCTTTTGGTGAGAAACATCGAAAATTCATAGAGAAATCGCTCACCTGAGGTTTAAAATACTCGATCTAGGTACGGTACAAGTACTTCCTTACCTTACTGGGTTTTCTAACAGGCTGGCACCAAAGAAAACGAGTTCTATGGGAGGGTAACTATTTTATCCACTTATAAACAGTATTTATTTATTTACTTTGTACGAATTTATATGTAGTACAAGAGTATATTGGTTTTCCAACAGTAATATAGGCATTATAAGCATTGTTTCACTCACTAACTCATCACCATTCATGACCTTTTTTTCCCACATTACCTGATCATCATTTCTGACTGTTTCTTCCTCTAATGCTATGTAAATTTTGTCCTCCACATTGTCATCGATTGGGGAATCACTCTGGCCCTGAATGTCTTTATTGGCCAGGTCACTGGTAACAGGTGAATTGCTGAGACAGTGGCATGCAGGGGGGGGGGAGGTTATGCAGTGTAAGGCATTGTCCCTGCTTGGCATCTTATAGAGGAATAGAGTAAGGTGTCCCGTGAATACGTGCCAAAAATCACTCTTGAAAATTGTGCAAATTAGGGACCTTGCAATGTTGCCGCATTAATTCACGTCGCCGGGACATGAGTGCACATCATGTGCGGACGTTAATTCACGTCGCCGGGACGGCGCAGGTTAACCTGACCTAGGGCCTTGCCTAACCTAACCTGACCTGACCTACCTTCAAGGTCAGAAACAGTGAATTTGCACTGGATCTTCCCCTTATTTTTCCGACTTTTCTTCCACCGCCTGCAGTACCACTGGTGTCTATCTTCCCAATATTTGCAGGACAAATTACACTCTTCACACTGCACTTCCCTTAGCAAAACCCCGTGTTATCTGAGGAGTCCAATAGATGCTTCGTTATTACTGTGGTAGCCTTTGATAATCTGCCAGTAATCTGTGCCACACCCGACACAAGCTTGGAACTCGAGGACACGTTCCTCACCACCTGAAGCCATGACTATGACTGACATTCAAGTCTTGAGAATCCCTGCATCACCCACAAATACTTTAAGGCGATTGGCTAGTTTGACTTATGACTGTTGTGGTTGGCTGGTTTCATAAGTCCCTGTTGCTTGGAAACACATGATTGGCTGCTTTTAAAACTCACATACATACGAAAGTACATGTCGCGTACACTCGAGTCCAGCCGACGTAGATCAAGTGCACACGCCTGCACCAGCCAATATGGCGCGACATTCATCCGCTACTAAGTGATAGCCTAACCTAAGCCACTACATAACTACCCCTACAGAATTCGCTCCCCCAACTCAAACTAGGCTTAAAACTTAAGTCTCAGTTAGAATAGTTCAGGGAAGTAATAATGTATAATGAAAACCAGTAACGGTTACTGTACTTCTAAAGTTATACAACACCGGTATGGGTTTTATGAATTCATTGTGAATTTTTTCGAAAATGACCATGCTTCTATTAAATTCCTGAATGACATGTCCAGGAATGAAGACGGAATACTTCCATCAGTATTTCTCAAGATATATATGTTCCTAAAGGAGCAGACAACTGCTACACTATACTACACCTCTCCATCACTGCTGCATGTCTGTACAAGGTTAGGTTAATGAAAAGAACATACCGTAGGTAATCAAATATGTAATTCTTTTTAAACCTATTTTAGTGATTTCTGTACCATTTTTATTGCCGATTATATCGCAAAATGCCCATTTTGGGGGGATTGAAGTGGAGAAGGGGGGCAAAACTTGAAAACGGGTAATTTGCGGTAAAATCTACAATCAAAATCCTTCAGAAAACACTAAAATCAGTAGGTTTCTGAAAAATAGTATTGAAGGGGGGTTGCGGCATAAATGATAATTTTACCCGTCTCCATGGTTGTTCAGTTTGTACCGCATATGGATGGAGCTATAAAAAGAGATACTGTATAAGGTAGGACAGTGGATATTAGAGTGGCCCTAATGAGAGAGGGCAGTGTTTGGAAACTCCTTGTACAGTACTCTTGTTTGCAGATGATGCTGTGCTTAGTGATGACAAAAGGGAGCTGCAAAGCTTGGTGGATGAGTTTGGGAGAGTGTGTGAGAAACGGAATGTAATGGTGAATGTAGGGAAGAGTAAGGTTATGATCTTTGAGAGAAATGAAGTCAGTGAATGACTGAATGTACAATGAGGTTGGATGAGGAGGAAATGGAAAATGTGAGTGTGTTTAAGTACTGTACAGTGGAATTTCAAATTCGATGGGCATATGTACCTAAAAATCACCGCGAAATTCAAATAATCAAAATTTAAACTGAACTTCATATGGGAAAAATTTGTTTGGGTCCGGGGCCTCTGAACCTAACTACCGGTACCAAAAATCATGATTTTTTTGCCCAAACCTCCTGTAAACTTTAAGAACTATAATTGTGGTTAAGTAATTGTAGTTCTGCATTGTATTGCCATACTGTCAGCAAGTGTATACTTGATGTATTTCTGCCCTTTCCTGTATTGCCATTTCTCCTTTGACTGAGAAGATTTAGATGTGCCAGGCTGCTCTTGTCCATTACCGTACCACTGCTACCCAAAGAACCACTCTTGCTTGCCATCTTGAAACAGGTAAGTTGCGACGAAAATACAAAGAAAATACATAGCCTTCAACTAAATTGCAGTGAAATGCATGTCCACCTGTGCAGCACTTGGCTGTAGAGGGCTGGCTGCTGGCAGGACAGTCGCAAGATGGCCTTCGACAACAGATCATCGCCTTGCACAGGGCTTGTTGTTGTTGGTGCCTACTCCCATCCGGGCACTCTTGTCCTTAAACAACATGACTATTTGTTTTCTCAGTCTCTATTGTTCATTTCTTTGTTGCTCCTTATATTCATAATTACCGTACTTCTCTTCGTTTCAGTATTCTGCCTACTGTATTTGCTACCACCTGTAATTCATTTTGTTTTAGTATTTCTGCTATTGATTTTTTTCCTTTAATTTCTCTTGTTATATCTTTGAGTTATTAAAGTATTGATTAATTAATAATAAGAATATTTATCAAATGACAGGGAATCGTCCAGGGTGCGAATTGTCCTGACAGGAAATCATCCATGTTTTGACGGGGAATTAACTGACGGCGAATTGACTTGACGGTGAATTGTCTCGGATCCATATCATCTTATGTGTCATGTCTCCATGGTTGTTCAATCTGTACATGGATGGGGTAATAAAAGAGGTACAAGGTAGGGTAGTGGATGTTGGAGTGGCCCTGGTGAGAGAGGATAGTGTTTGGAAACTTCCCGTACTGTTGTTTGCAGATGATACTGTGTTGTTGAGTGAAGACGAAGGGGAGCTGCAAGGCTTGGTGGATGAGTTTGAGAGAGTGTGTAAGAAACGGAACCTAAAGGTGAATGTAGGGAAGAGTAAAGTGATGGTCTTTGAGAGAGGTGAAGTTAGTGAATGTACAGTGAGGTTGGATGGTGAGGAATTGGAAAATGTGAGTACGTTTAAGTATTTGGGTAGTGTGATGAGTAAGGATGGAGGTTTGGAGGGTGAAGTGCTTGAAAGGGTACAGCAGGGAAGAAAGGTTGCTGGTTCCTTGAAAGCAGTGATAAGAAACAGGGAAGTGAGCATGGAAGTGAAAAAGTTACTACATGACAGTATTGTGATACCAACTCTAACGTACGGTAGTGAAGCTTGGACATTGTTGGAAGGACACAAGTCAAGAGTGAGAGCAGTGGAAATGAGTTATTTAAGAGGAGCCTGTGGAGTCACGTGGAGAGACAGGCTGACGAATGAGGATATAAAGGAACGTTGTGGTGTGGATGTGGATGTGATAGGAAATGTTATGAGGAACACACTGAGGTGGTTTGGCCATGTGGAGAGGATGGAGGGTGAAAGACTGACGAAGAGAGTGTATGTGAGTGAGGTGGAGGGGGGAAGAGGGAGGGGGAGGCCGAGGATGAGATGGAGGGATGGGGTGGAGAGGTATATGAGAGAGGGGGGTGTGAGTTGGGAGCAGGGCAGTGAAATGGTGGGGGACAGGGCGACTTGGAGGCGATTTGTTTGTGGCTACCCCAAACGGGATTGAGGCGTCTGGCAATAGATAGATAGATAGATTTTCATTCTCTTCTTGATACGTCACATACGATATTAGGTTAGGCTTATACGTTTTCTTATAATTTTCCTTCACTTCTAACATTTTGGTTCACATCAAAAATATTGTCTTCGCTTGTTTTGGTTGGAGTCTGGCCCTGAGAGCACATGTCACATACGATATTAGGTTAGATTCTTACTTTTTCCTATAATTTTCCCTCACTTCTAGCATTTTGGTTCGCATCAAAAATATTATCTTTGCTTGTTTTGGTTGGAGTCTGGCCCTGAGAGCATCGAGATGCATGACTTTTCATTGAAAAGTAAGGTAGGCAGACCACTCCAATATGCATTGTAATTTGATTCATCGAATTCTAAACTGTCGAAGTTTGAGATTCCATTGTGCTTGGGTAGTGTGATGAGTAAGGATGGAAGTTTAGAGGGTGAAGTGTTTGAAAGGGTACAACAAGAAAGAAAGGTTGCTGGTTCCTTGAAGGCAGTAATAAGAAACAGGGAAGTGAGCATGGAAGTGAAAAAGTTACTGCATGACAGTATTGTGATTCCAACTCTAATATACGGAAGTGAATCTTGGACCTTGTTGGAGGGACTCAGTCATGAGTGAGAGCAGTAGAAATGAGTTATTTGAGAGGAGCCTGTGGAGTTACATGGAGAGACAGACTGACAAATGAGGAAGTGATGGAGCATTGTGGTGTGGATGTGGATGTGATAGGAAGCATTAGGAGAAACACACTGAGGTGATTTGGCCATGCGGAGAGGATGGAGAGCAAGAGACTGATGAGGATAGTGTATATGAGTGAGGTGGAGGGGGTGAAAGTGAGGGGAAGGCCAAGGATGATATGGAGAGATGGAATGGAGAGGTGGAAGGAGGGAAAAGGAGGGGGAAGGCCAAGGATGAGATGGAGGGATGGAGTGGAGAGGTATATGAGAGAGGGGGGTGTGAGCTGGGAGCAGGACAGTGAAATGGCAGGGGACAGGGCGACATGGAGGCGATTTGTTTGTGGCCACCCCTTACGGGATTAAGGCGTCTGGCAATAGGTAGATTGATAGACAAGGGAAAAGGGGAAAAAGAAGTGTGTGGTAATCATAAGGGCATTTATCTTCTTAGTGTAATAGGAAAAGTATAGAGTAGGATACTTATTGACAGAGTTAGGGAAATAACAGAGGAGTTAGTTGGAGATGAACAGGGAAGTTTTAGGAAGGGAAGAGGTTGTGTAGATCACATATCCATCCTAAGGTTTTTAGTGGAAAAGTTTCTGGAAAAGGGAAAGAAGTTGTATGCAGCCATCGTGGAATTGGAGAAAACTTATGACAGTGTGGATAGACAAGGAATGTGGAAAATATTAAGAATATAATTAGTGGTAGGTGGGGATGCTCACCATTCTCTCACTCGATGTAGTGTTGCTCTCGGGTGACTGCCCTTTTTTCTCTTCCTTTTTTCCTTCTTCTCTCCTTCTTTCCTTCATTCTTTCTTCTTCCTTCTGTCTATGGGTGATGCTGCACTGAGTGACAGGCTAGCTGCTTTCCTGTACACCAGGAAGCCATTTACTGCACTAGATGGTAACCACATAACCAGATTATGGTCCCTTGTGGTTCAGTGGGTACCGTAATTAATGCACTACAGTCGGATTGAGCCAGTGAAGGTTTATTTCCAAGGGGTGGTTGGGATTTATTGCTCACATAATGCTACTCGGGGATGAGTGAGACTGGTTACTCTCATTTTAAATGTCAGGACCAACTTGCCTAGCCCCAGGCTCCTGTGCTCCTCATGGGGCAACACAGGATTAGATGACGAATGAATGAATATTGAGTAAATGGGAAGCTATTAAATACTATGAGGGCCATGTATGAGGACACTAAGGCTACAGTGTGTGTGTGGATGGTGAACTGAGTGAACTTTTCCACCTGAATGTAGAATTGAAACAAGAATGTGTCATGTCTCCATGGTTGTTCAGTGTGGATATTGATGGAGTTCTAAAAGAGATACAGGGAAGGGCAGTGGATGTAGGAGCAGCCCTAATGAGAGAAGGCAGCATTTGGAATCTTCCTGTTCTGTTGTTTGCAATGATACTGTAGTGTTAAATGAAGACAAAAGGGAACTGCAAGACTTGATGAAAGAGTTTGAGAGAGTGTGTAAGAAATGGAATCTAAATGTGAATGTAGGGAAGAGTAAAGTTATGGTGTTCGAGAGAAATGAAGTCACTGAATGCACAGTGAGGTTGGATGGTGAGGAAATTGAATATGTGAGTGCATTTAGGTAAGTACTTGGGTAGTGTGATGAGTAAGGATAAAAGTTTAGTGGATAAAGTGCTTAAATGGGTACAGCAGGGAACAAAGGTTGCTGGTTCTTTGAAAGCAGTGATAAGAAATAGGGAAGTGAGCATGCAAGTACAAAAAATTGCTGCATGATACTGCTGTGACATCATCTTTACCGTAGGGAAGAGAAGCTTGGACCTTGGAAGGACACAAGAGTGAAAGCAGTGGAAAGAGTTTTTTGAGAGGAGCATATGGAGTTACGTGGAGGGACAGACAGACAAATGAGGAAGTGATGGAGCATTGTGGTGTGCATGTGGATGTCATAGACAGCATTAGGAGAAATACATAGAGGTTGTTTGGCCATATGGAGAATATGGAGAGCCAGAGACTAATAAGGAGAGTGTATGTGAGTGAGGTGGAGGGGGGAAGGGGGGAGGAGACTGAGGAAGAGATGGAGGGATGGAATGGAGAGGCATAGGCTATGAGAGAAGGGGGTGTGAGCTGAGGGGAGGGCAGCAATAACAGGGGACAGGGCAATATGGAGGTGGTTTGTTTGTGGCCACCCATTACAGGATTAAGGCATCTGGCTGTAGATAGATAGATAGATAGACAGAACTTTTTTAGAATAATATCCACAATAAACAGGCAGTCAGTCAAGTGGGAAATTCAGTCCAGGCCTTAAGAAAATAATAAGATTAATGATAATAATAATAATAATAATAATAATTTCCAGAGGACTGGAAATCAGGTATAATTGTTCCTCTGTACAAAGGAAAAGGGGAGAGAGAAGTATGTGGTAACCATAGGGGTATTTGCCTTCTTAGTGTGACTGGTAAAATATATGGTAGAATACTCATTGATAGGGTTAGGCATATGACAGAGGAGCTAGTTGGAGAAGAACAAGGGGGAGTTAGGAAGGGAAAAGGGTGTGTAGATCAGATATTTGTTCTAAGATGTTTAGTGGAGAAGTATCTAGAGAAGGGAAGGAAAGTGTATGCTGCCTTCATGGACTTGGAGAAAGCTTATGACAGAATAGATAGGCAAGGTATGTGGAAGGTATTAAGAATATATGGAGTGGAGGGGAAATTGTTGAGTGCTGTGAAGAGTATGTACGAGGGAGCTAGGGCTACGGTAAAAGGCAGTGGATGGTGAGCTGAGTGAGTTCTTTGATCTCAATGTGGGACTGAAACTGGGGTGTGTGATGTCTCCATGGCTGTTTAATATATATATGGATGGGGTTGTAAAGGAGGTGCAAGGTAGGGCAGTGGATGTGGGGCTGGCCCTAATGAATGAGGGTGAGATTTGGAAGCTTCTGGTGTTGCTGTTTGCTGATGATACAGTATTGTTGAGTGAAGATGAATGGGAGTTGCAAGGTTTGGTGAATGAATTTGGGACAGTGTGTAGGAGGAGGAAGCTGAAAGTTAATGTAAACAAAAGTAAAGTTATGGTGTTTGAGAGGAATGAAGTCACAGAGTGTGCAGTGAGGTTGGATGGTGAGGATATGGAGATGTGAGTGCATTCAAGTACTTGGGTAGTGTGATGAGTAAGGATGAAACTTTGGGGGATGAAGTATGTGAAAGGGTACAGCAGGGAAGGAAGGTTGTTGGTATGCTGAAAGCAGTGATGAGAAATAGGGAGGTGAGTATGGAAGTTAAGAAGTCACTGCATGATGGCATTGTGATCCCTACCCTGACGTATGGAAGCGAGGCGTGGACCTTGCAAGAGGGGAACAAGTCAAGAGTGAGAGCAGTGGAAATGAGTTACTTGAGAGGAGCATGTGGAGTGACGTGGAGGAACATGTTGACGAATGAAGAAGTGAAGGAACGTTGTGGGGTAGATGTGGATGTGGTTGAGAAGATTAGGAGAAATACACTGAGGTAGTTTGGACATGTGGAGAGAATGGAGAATGAAAGACTGACTAAGAGGGTGTATGTAGGTGAGGTGGGGGGAGGGAGAGGGAGGGGTAGACAGAGGATGAGGTGGAGGGATGGAGTTGAGAGGTATATGAGGGAGGGGGGGTGAGTTGGGGGGAGGGTAGTCAAATGGTGGGTGACAGAATGACTTGGAGGCGTTTTGTCTGCGGCCACCCTTTGCGGGATTAGGGCGTTGGGCTATAGATAGATAGATAGATAGATAGATTATTATTATTATTATTATTATTATTATTAAAAATAATAATAACAATAATAATGCAGGTATACCCCTGTTTAACGTTGCAATTGGTTAAGTAAAAGCCCATCGTTAGGCAGGGTATTGTATCAATGTCTCAGGGTAGATTTTACATGTAAAGTATAGGGATGTGTTTTTGAACCTCGGGTTTCCCCCCAACCAAGTCCTAAACCCACCCAAATGTGTCCTAAAACAAGTTTATAGCTAACCTAAACCCCCAGTAGTTTTAAAACATGCTAAAGTAAGACTAAAAGCAGTTTATAACTCATCTAAACCCAAAAATAAAGTATGAAAATCATCAGTTATAAGTCAGGAAAAAATCAAACTTAGTAAACTTTACCTCAGAATGACAGTGTTCACCCCACCTGTGACTAAAACACAGTATTCTGGGTCTAAAAACAGTGTATAAATCAACCTAAACACAAAATTTAAGTATAAAAATTCATCAGTATTGGTTTTTTAAAAATCTAAACCCATTGTTAAACTGGGGTTTGACCATCGTTAGGCAGGCTATGGTGGTATTTCTGCCCCCATCTCTAAGCCAGGGTATCTCATTTAGGGGTATCATATCTCGGGGTTCACCTGTAATAATAATACAGCAAAACCTCGATATAACGGACTTCAGTAGACCGGAATTCGCTTTTATTGGAATCGAGGAGCTACTGGTCTAAATTCCTATGTATCGGAAAAAGTCCGATCAAGCCTGAAGCAGTCTGGACTGCATGACCACTTCAGCAATGTTCACCACAATAAGGTAAATAAAAGACATGTTTATCAGTGTCTATCTATCTATCTATTGCCAGACGCCTCAATCCCGTTTGGGGTGGCCACAAACAAATCGCCTCCAAGTCGCCCTGTCTCCCGC
Source organism: Coenobita brevimanus (assembly GCF_032717465.1). Taxonomy (NCBI): domain Eukaryota; kingdom Metazoa; phylum Arthropoda; class Malacostraca; order Decapoda; family Coenobitidae; genus Coenobita; species Coenobita brevimanus. Next base: position 38,182,553 of record NC_136976.1, read on the forward strand.
CATTTCACTGCCCTGCTCCCAACTCACACCCCCCTCTCTCATATACCTCTCCACCCCATCCCTCCATCTCATCCTCGGCCTTCCCCTTCCTCTTCCCCCCTCCACCTCACTCACATACACTCTCTTCGTCAGTCTTTCACCCTCCATCCTCTCCACATGGCCAGTGTACAGTACAGTATTATTATATATATTATACCATTAGATTAATATTAGTCCGTTATATTGAGGTCGTACTGTAATAATTAGTCTCAAATATGCGATCTGGGTTTGGAAAATACTGTATATACAGTAGACCCTTGGTATAACAGACTATTTGGGGGAAAGCCAATTTTGTAAAAGCCGTTACCGGTAGTTCATTATATCCGTGGGTCCCCCTCCCCCCCAGTGTGGGATTTCATGCACTTGTTTGAAAATATATGAGAACACTAGCATATTCTAGTACAAAAAATGTAAACTATACCCATTCTACACTAACTTGGCCCATAAGTTCACCCTTTGCAGCTTATTTCACATCCTTGTCATAGCACTATTTCATGACTTGTATACAATAGTACAGTATTACTGTACTATAGTCTGGTACCATATTACAACTCAGCAATCACAATGGGGAAAGGGCAGTTTTGGGCCAGATTTTTTTTTAATGCAAGGAAGAAAAGGCTGAGAAGAAAGGCTGAAAAGAAAACCCACAAAACAGTTCCCTCCAAGGAAAAAAACAAAAACAGTACAGAAGAGAGCCAAATTCAAGATCCATTCATTTTGAGATGCCTGGACACACTGCGTTTGAAAGACTGGAGATCATAGGAAGTAGGAAATACAGACAGAGGGAGACAGTTCCAGAGTTGACCTGTTGCATATAGGAAGGATTGGAAGTAATGGTTAACTCTTGCATTAGAGAGTTGGACAGAAAAGGGATGAGAGTTTGTTGCAAGACGGGTGGTGCATGCCTGTCATAGAAGTGGAGGAATGCAAGCAGACAGTTCAGAGGAGCAGTGACCATTAAAGTAGCAATAGAAAAGAGATAAAGAGGTAACAGTGCGGCGAAGAGACAGAGGTTGAAGGGAGCCAGTAAGAGAGGAGAGTTGATGAGATGAATAGCCTTTGACTCCACCCTATTGAGAAGAGCTGTATGTGGAGAGCCTCCCCACACATGAGAATTGTACTCTAAGTGGGCGAATAAAACCCACGTATATGGTCAACAACTGTGCAGGGGTAAAGAAGGCACAAAGTCGACTTAGCACACCTAATCTCTTGGATGCAGATTTTACAAGAGATGCAACATAATCTTTCCAGGATAAGTCCCGTGTGAAAGAAACCCCAAGTTTGTTCAAGGATGATGTAGGATTGAGCTGGATATTATTAAACATTAGTGGGTACTCCTGTGGAAGATTTTGATGGGCTGATAGGTGTAAAAACTGAGTCTTTGATGCATTAAAAACAACAAGATTATTTTTACCCTAGTCAGAAATACGAGCCAAGTCAGACATTAGGTGTGCCGTAGCCTCATCCCTTGTTTGTTGAAGTAACTGCTGAGATGGATGTTGCGGAAACTGAATGGAAAGGTGAAGGGTGGAATCACCAGCATATGAGTGGATAGAGTTAGATGTACAGCTTAGAAGATCATTAATGAATAAAAGGAAGAGAGTTGGTGATAGGACAGAGCCGTGAGGGACACCACTGTTGATAGATCTAGGAGCAGAACGATGGCCGTCTACAACAGCAGCTATAGAACGACCAGAAAGGGAGCTGTAGATGAAGGCACAGATAGAAGGATAGACACCATAAGAGGGCAGTTTGGAAATTAAAGATTTATGCCAGACACGATCGAAAGCCTTTGAGATGTCAAGTGCAATGGCAAAGCTTTCGCCAAAGTCCCGAAAGGAGGATGACCAGGAGTCTGAAAGGTAGGTGAGAAGATCGCCAGTGGAGCGTCCCTGATGGTACCCATACTGATGATCAGAAAGAAGGTTGTGATAGGAAAGATGCTGTAAAATTTTTCTGGTAAGAATATACTCGAAAACTTTTGAGACACAGGATGTTAAAGCAGTTGGACGATAGTTAGAGGGTTGGGAATGGTCACCTTTTTTTCAGACTGCCTGAATAAGAGCAAACTTCCAGCAAGAAGGTAAGGTACATGTTGAAAGACAAAGACAAAAGAGTTTACCCTAGGCAGGGTGTAAGCACAGAAGCACAGTTCTTGAGGACAACAGGAGGGACTCCATCAGGCCCATATGCCTTGTTAGTATTGAGGCCAGTGATGGCAGAAAATACATCAGCTGAAGAAATTTTAATGTCAGGCATGAGGAAGTCAGAGGGGGGAAGTGATGGAGGAACAGCACCAGAATCGTCTGAGGTGGAATTGGAGGAGAAAGTCTGTGCGAAGAGATCTGTTTATCAGTAGAAGAATTAGCTACAGAACCATCAGAGTAGAAAAGAGGAGGGAAGGATGATGAGGTAAAGTTGTTAGAAAGGTTTTTGGCAAGGTGCCAGAAGGAGCGGGAAGAATTCAAGTTGGAGAGTTGAGAGCATTTAGTATGGATGAAATTATTTTTTAGCAGAGCGAAGAACAGACTTAGCACGATTCGGGGCAGAAACATAAAAACGATGTGATTCAGGGGTGGGTTGACTCCGGTACCTTTTATAGGCCCTCGCTTGTTACGGACAGCATTAGAACAAGCGTGATTAAACCAAGACTTTCTTGCAATAGTCAAGGGATATGAGAAAGGAATGTATACTTCCATGCCCAAGAGAATAACCTCTGTAATGTGCAAGGCACACTCAGATGGCTCCCGGCCTTGGAAACAATAATCATTCCAGGGAAAATCGAAGAAGTACTGCCTGAGGGCCTCCCAATCTGCATCTCCAAAGTGCCACAGACGACGTTTCTTTGGAGGGTCCACAGGCCGTACTGGAGCGATAGGACAGGTTAAGGTAATAAGGTTATGATTGGAGGAGCCCAACGGAGAGAGAAGATTAACAGTGTAAGCAAAAGGATTCGTTGTAAGGAAGAGGTCAAGTGTGTTGGAGCTCTCATCAAGGCGGTCAGGGATACGGGTAGAGTGCTGTACAAGCTACTCTAGGTCATTAAAGACAGAAAAGATGTAGGCTTGTTCACCAGGTGTATCAGTGAAAGGAGAGGAGAGCCAAAGGTGGTGGTGAACATTGAAATCTCCTAGAATTGAGATTTCAGAGAAAGGAGAAATGGATAGAATGTGTTCCATCATAGGAGTAAGATAGTCAAAGAATTTTTGATGGTAGAATTAGGAAATAAGTAAACAGCGCAGATATATTTCGTTAAAGAATGACAGGAGAGCCAAAGCCAGAAAGTAGAGAATTCAGAAGAATCAAGTTCAGGAAATGTGAGTACGTTTAAGTATTTGGGTAGTGTGATGAGTAAGGATGGAGGTTTGGAGGGTGAAGTGCTTGAAAGGGTACAGCAGGGAAGAAAGGTTGCTGGTTCCTTGAAAGCAGTGATAAGAAACAGGGAAGTGAGCATGGAAGTGAAAAAGTTACTACATGACAGTATTGTGATACCAACTCTAACGTACAGAAGTGAAGCTTGGACATTGTTGGAAGGACACAAGTCAAGAGTGAGAGCAGTGGAAATGAGTTATTTAAGAGGAGCCTGTGGAGTCACGTGGAGAGACAGGCTGACGAATGAGGATATAAAGGAGCGTTGTGGTGTGGATGTGGATGTGATAGGAAGCGTTATGAGGAACACACTGAGGTGGTTTGGCCATGTGGAGAGGATGGAGGGCGAAAGACTGACGAAGAGAGTGTATGTGAGTGAGGTGGAGGGGGGAAGAGGGAGGGGGAGGCCGAGGATGAGATGGAGGGATGGAGTGGAGAGGTATATGAGAGAGGGGGGTGTGAGTTGGGAGCAGGGCAGTGAAATGGCGGGGGACAGGGCGACTTGGAGGCGATTTGTTTGTGGCCACCCCAAACGGGATTGAGGCATCTGGCAATAGATAGATAGATAGAAGTTCAGGAACACGAGAGCAAGATAGGTCGATGTGTAAATATACACAACATCCACCTTTGGCTTTAAAATGAGTAGGCTGTGGAGAAAGTAGGAGGATACAGAAAAGGGTTTGCTGTTAGTTGCCTCAGACGGCTGAGGTTTGGTAAGGAAGAGGAGGTAAGGTTTAGAGGAGGAGTAAAGAGGGTAGGAAATGTGTATTGCAACCCACTGCACCCTATTTAACAACCATTGTTTGTTATGGCCAACAAAAGTTTGCTTGGCTTCATGGATGTCATTGAATCTGGTATCTCTTATATCGGGGTTTATTATAACGTGGGTGTTCTGTATTATAGTACCTTGAGTGGCTAGGTCAAGTTGTTGCTACTCTTTTCCTCTCGATTATAATTAATGCAGTCACTCACTTACTTCCTTACATGAATAAACCCTGAAAGCTCTTAACAGCAGTATAAGTGGATCATTCCCTTGGAAATGCATATTATTTCTCTTTAATCCCTCAAGACCAATGCTGCATGATCATGCTTATGTGTAATTTGACATGCCAACCTATCCTGCACGATCGAAAAAGACACACAAAAAACTGGGGGAGGATAACTCTGCCCCTATGGTGACGTATTTATGATCAGACCAATGAGAGCTAGAGTGCCTGAGGTGGTATGGCGTGATTGGCCCCCTAAGATGGGGGAGAAGGAACCCCCCCCTCCGACCACCGTCACTTTACTTTCTTCAGCCCTAATGCGTCATCTCCACACTGTCCCCTCCCAACCAACCATACCCCAACATACCACCTACAGCGGTGTGTGTGCACAGCAACCCTTCTCCCCTCTCCCTCCTTCCCCTCCCGCCTCCCCTATCCCTCCATCCTCCTCCCCTCTCCCTCCTTCCCCTCACTCCTCCTCCCCCCTCCAGCCAGACACACTCCATCTCCACTTTTCTCCTGGCTTGTTTTGGTGCCATGGGCGTATACCACATTGACATTTCATGCCTAGGGAACACTTCACATTGACATTAGTTATCCATCTATTCTATCTATCTATTGCCAGACGCCTCAGTCCCGTTTGGGGTGGCCACAAACAAATCGCCTCCAAGTCGCCCTGTCCCCCGCCATTTCACTGCCCTGCTCCCAACTCACACCCCCCTCCCTCATATACCTCTCCACCCCATCCCTCCATCTCATCCTCGGCCTCCCCCTCCCTCTTCCCCCCTCCACCTCACTCACATACACTCTCTTCGTCAGTCTTTCACCCTCCATCCTCTCCACATGGCCAAACCACCTCAGTGTGTTCCTAATAACGCTTCCTATCACATCCACATCCACACCACAACGCTCCTTTATATCCTCATTCGTCAGCCTGTCTCTCCACGTGACTCCACAGGCTCCTCTAAAATAACTCATTTCCACTGCTCTTACTCTTGACTTGTGTCCTTCCAACAATGTCCAAGCTTCACTTCCGTACGTTAGAGTTGGTATCACAATACTGTCGTGTAGTAACTTTTTCACTTCCATGCTCACTTCCCTGTTTCTTATCACTGCTTTCAAAGAACCAGCCAGACATTAGTTATGTATATATATGTATATATATAATTATTTGTCATAAATAATGCATTTTCTGTACATTTCCTGTTTTCACCCATGAGGGATTAGCAACTTTTTTGCGTCTTTGACGGGCGATTGTGCGATAACTCTTTAGTCAGTCTGGCTGAAATATACATTTTCAGGTGTGTAAATTCAGTCTCTTGAAATGTGGAAGAAGAATTTTTACCTTGGTGAAAGACGAAAAATCGACCCTGTTTTGCGGCTGGAGGGACAGACCTGCTGAGCGAATTGCGTATTTTAGGGGTCAACTCCTAACATGCTGGAAGCATCAACTGGTGTCATTCAGTGCCAGTGCCGATGGCATCAGTATACAGTGCTCCCTCCTGCAACGCAGTATTGAGTAACATGGATTTGACGTGGTTACCTACAGTGTGACCAAAAAATATATACAGTACCACAATCACAAACAGATATACTGTGGCAAGTTGGCAGGTGTCAGAGCTCTCAGACGGCCCGTCGAAAGTACATGTCGCACGTGATGTTGTCAGGCGAGTGGTGCATCGTAATTGGTTGCATGACATCACATCCATATGTACTCCCGTTGGCTACTGGGGGTGTCCTTCATTGTTTTTTGGTGGTTTCCTGCCTCATACCTGCATCTAAGGTAGCTGCTCCCGTGGTAGAGAGCATTGTTACCCCTGTCAGAGCCACTCAGGTTAGTGACCTAATTTTTTTTTTTTTTTTTTTTTTTTTTTTTTAAATGAAGTAGAACCCCATAGCTAATTGCCAAACTCATAATCAACGACTTCACTAATTAGCTATTTTTCCTTAAAAAATAGTCAGAATAATATAGAAAATAGAATTAATTTGGTAAGGTCTTTCTGCTGAAAGTTAAATGTACATTCAGTGCTCATTCTTTTGTTCAATTTTGTGTGTATATGTGAAAGAGAGAGTATTGATGCAAACAGTAATGTATTCCATTAACCCCTTAATAACCCTTTATAGTATTGGTGTCAGTGACATTGAGTTAGTGTGAGCTATAAAAAACTGTAAACAATTATCGAGAGGGAATGAAGGTTACTGATATATTTACATGACTCTAAGCTACCATCCCGGGCAGTCAGGTGGTCAGTTAATCTCAGATGTTTTCCCCCATATGGTACATGCACCGTAATTTTTTAATTCTTCCATGAATCATAGTGAATCACAAGATGGATTTCTATCTATCTATTGCCAGACGCCTCAATCCCGTTTGGGGTGGCCACAAACAAATCGCCTCCAAGTTGCCCTGTCCCCTGCCATTTCACTGCCCTGCTCCCAACTCACACCCCCCTCTCTCATATACCTCTCCACCCCATCCCTCCATCTCATCCTCGGCCTCTCCCTCCCTCTTCCCCCCTCCACCTCACTCACATACACTCTCTTCGTCAGTCTTTCACCCTCCATCCTCTCCACATGGCCAAACCACCTCAGTGTGTTCCTCATAACGCTTCCTTTCACACCCACATCCACACCACAACGCTCCTTTTTATCCTCATTCGCCAGCCTGTCTCTCGATGTGACTCCACAGGCTCCTCTTAAATAACTCATTTCCATTGCTCTCACTCTTGCCTTGTGTCCTTCCAACAACGTCCAAGCTTCACTTCCATACGTTAGAGTTGGTATCACAATACTGTCATGTAGTAACTTTTTCACTTCCATGCTCACTTCCATGTTTCTTATCACTGCTTTCAAAGAACCAGTAACCTTTCTTCCCTGCTGTACCCTTTCAAGCACTTCACCCTCCAAACCACCATCCTTACTCATCACACTACCCGAGTACTTAAACGTACTCACATTTTCCAATTCCTCACCATCCAACCTCGCTGTACATTCACTGACTTCACCTCTCTAAAAGAGCATCACTTTACTCTTCCCTACATTCACCTTTAGATTCCGTTTCTTACACACTCTCCCAAACTCATCCACCAAGCCTTGCAGCTCCCCTTCGTCTTCACTCAACAACACAGTATCATCTGCAAACAACAGTACAGGGAGTTTCCAAACACTATCCTCTCTCACCAGGGCCACTCCAACATCCACTACCCTACTGTACCTTGTACCTCTTTTATTACCCCATCCATGTACAGATTGAACAACCATGGAGACATGACACATCCCTGTTTCAACCCAACTTTCAAAGAGAAAAATTCACTTAGTTCACCATCCACACGCACTGCAGCCTTCGCACCATCGTACATACTCTTCTCAGCATTCAACAACTATCCATCTACTCCATATATTCTTACCACTTTCCACAATCCTTGTCTATCCACCCTGTCATATGCTTTCTCCAAATCCATGAAAGCCGCATACAACTTCTTTCCCTTCTCTAGAAACTTTTCCACTAAAGATCTAAGAATGAGTATCTGATCTATACAACCTCTTCCCTTCCTAAAGCCTCCCTGTTCTTCTCCAACTAATTTCTCTGTTCTTTCTCTAACTCTGTCAGTAAGTATCCTACCATACACTTTTCTTATTATACTAAGAAGACAAATGCCCCTATGATTACCACACACTTCTTTTTCCCCTTTTCCTTTGTACAAGGGAATGATTATACCTGATTTCCAATCCTCCGGGACCCTACCTTCCTCCCAGGCCAATCTGCACATCTTCCAGATCCATTCTACTACTATCTCTCCCCCATGCTTCAGCATTTCACCACACACTCTATCAATTCCTGGGGCTTTCCCCGATTTAACTTCCTTCATTGCTTCCACAACTTCTATCTTACTGATTTCTTCCTGTCTACTCACCTCCCTCCTTCTCCCAGCCATTCCCCAGCCACTTATATTCGCATTACTTCCATCCTCTATGTTCAACAATTCCTTAAAGTGTTCTCTCCATCTGCTCACTTTTTCTCCCTTCTCCACTAGTAATCTGCCATTTTTATCTTTCACTCCCCTGCTAACTTCACTTCCACCCTGTCTTACTTTTTTCACCTCTTTCCAGAACATTTTCTTTCAGTCCCTCCACTTTACACTCAAATTCCTTCCAAATTCCTCATCCACTCTCTTCTTACTCTCTCTTACTAATCTTTTCACCTCTCTCTTTCTTTCTACATATAACTCTCTCTTCCGCCTCTCAACTTCTTCCACGCCCCTGTTTCTCATCCATTCATTGTATGCTTTCTTCTTCTGTGCCACAGCCTGTCTCACCTCTTCAGTCCACCATGCTGTTTCTTGCACCACCCTCCGTCTTCTCTTTGTTCCACACACCACATCACATGCTGCACATATTTCTTATGTAAATATCCTACACACACCTTCCACGTCTCCCATCTGCTCCAATTCATATTTGCCCAATCGTTCCTCCACTTCTGTCTTATACTCTACCTTTTTCTCATCCTCTTGTAACCTTTCCACTCTCCTTGCAACTACTCCTTCCTCTCGTCTTTCTCTTCTTCTATTCCTCCAGCTTACTTGAATCCTAATTCTGGCCACCACCAAGTAGTGGTCAGAAAGTCCACTCCCTGAACCTCTATAGGCTCTTGCATCCATTACAGATCTTCGCATCCTTTCATCCACACACACATAATCAGTCATTGCCTTCCTTTCATTCAATTCACCACCCACCCTTCTCATCACTCGCCATGTATACCTGTGGATCATTTTATGCCTGAAGAGGGTATTGGCTAACACTAACCCCCTCCCAGCACAAATGTCCATTAACGCACTCCCATTCTCATCTATCTCAGCAGGCACACCTCACTCACCAACTATTCCATCCACCTTCACATTCCCAACTTTACCATTCATATCACCGATCAAAAACACTCTCTCATTCCTTCCAAACTTTTCCATGCACACTTCTACATTTGTCCAGAACTCTTCTCTCACTCTTCTAGCACGATCTTGCGTTGGCGCATACACACACACAATCGCCCACATTTGTATTCCAACTTTCAACTTTACCCACAGAATCCTTGACCCATCTGATCCATACTGTCTTATGGATTCAGGATGCTAAAAAAACACATTGCTAGGTGTGCCAGATGATTCTCTTCACATCTTTAAGAAAAATAAATTGATTTTAGAACCCTTAAAAAATTGTTCGAGGGCCGGCCAGGGGTGCACACAAATTCTGAACCCATGCCCATTGAGGGGTTAAGCTGTTATGCCATACCTGCGATTGTTTGTTTCTGATGCAGTGGAAAAAATTTACTCTGCACAGTCAAAGATGGATTTTGTTTCCCAATTTCCCAACTTTAGGTTAGGTTAGGTTTATTAACGCCTAATAACCTATGGCTCTCGAATGGCAGTTACGAAAATTTCGTACAGTGTTCTGTGACTGTTAGTGGTACAGAGGCTACCAAAAACTGGCGGTAGGTAGCAGCACCTCTTTTATGACGTATATGGGACCTGGCCAGTGGGAACTAAAGATCCAGCCCCCTCCCCGGGTGTGGGGACATCCCCCCCCCATGCCATCTCTCCACCTCCCATTGCTCCATTGGATCCTGCCTACTGTGTCCCTTCTCACCCAAGCTAACCCCCATACCCCCTCCAGATCATATTGGGTGTGTGTGGCAGACATATTCCCTCCCTTTCCCTCCCCCCTCCTGATGCCCCCCTCCTGATGCCCCCTCATGGCAGACATACCCGGTATTCCCTCCCTTTCCTCCCCCTCCTGGTGTGCCCCCGTGGCAGACATATTCCCTCCCTCCCCCCCCCCCATCCTGATGGCCCCCACCAGTGTTGACATTGATTAAATGAAATTGATTTAATCGTGTGATTGTCAGATTTTTTTTTTTATTCATGATTTTTTGTTTTATTTTTTGAATTTTTTATCTAAAAGTTAACAAAAATAAAATCTGAAGGTTTATAAAAGTTGTGTATAACTTTGTGTTGGGATTCATTTATTCAGATAAGCATTAAGTTAGCAGATTTTGGAGAATAGTGCCATTAGAAATTGCTACATTGTATGACAGAAAAAATATTTTTACATTTGTGTAACCAAGTTTTGAAATTATTTGTTCATCTGAAATAATGAGCCATAAATCACAAACCAAAGCCATAAAACTAGTTATGTTATGCATGGTCACTTAAGGCCGTGTCATAATAATATCAGCTTAAGATTTTTCTGTGTGGTAATAAAATCAGCTTTGGAATATGCTGTCTTGATTACTGGTGGCAACTCAGCCTGGAAGTGAAAAAGTTACTACATGACAGTATTGTGATACCAACTCTAACGTATGGAAGTGAAGCTTGGACGTTGTTGGAAGGACACAAGTCAAGAGTGAGAGCAGTGGAAATGAGTTATTTAAGAGGAGCCTGTGGAGTCACATGGAGAGACAGGCTGACGAATGAGGATATAAAGGAGCATTGTGGTGTGGATGTGGATGTGATAGGAAGTGTTATGAGGAACACACTGAGGTTGGTTTGGCCATGTGGAGAGGATGGAGGGTAAGAGACTGACGAGGAGAGTGTATGTGAGCGAGGTGGAGGGGGGGGAGGGAGAGGGAGACCGAGGATGAGATGGAGGGATGGGGTGGAGAGGTATATGAGAGAGAGGGATGTGAGTTGGGAGCAGGGCAGTGAAATGGTGGGGGACAGGGCGACGTGGAGGCAATTTGTTTGTGGCCACCCCGTACGAGATTGAGCCGTCTGGCAATAGATAGATAGATATAGAACTCAGCCTTAACCCGTTAACTGCAGCATTAGGTTTCGTGGTCGATCCCCCCATGCACAAAAAAATGGGATTTTTTTTTTCCCCCTCAAAAATAATTTTTTCTCTTATTATTCTAAATGAAAGAGTGCATGGAAAAGAATAAGAAAACCAAATATGAGTTCATCATTTACCTTAGTTTGGCCGTGGTATATGCTATTTATGGACATAACAGTACTGTATTCAGTATACTGCCTTTGAAATATTAGCTTTATAATAAACAGAAAAATCAAATAAATAAAGGAAAATGAATAAATAAAAAAATCATTTTTTTATTTTTTTGATTTAAAAAGAAAAATAAAAAAAATCACCAACCCTGACCCCCACACTCCCTCCACCTCCTTATTGCCCCTCATTTCTCAAGGACGTCCCCCTCTCGCGCATAACAATGAGTGACTTTTTTTTTTCATTTTTGACAGTTGATTGTGCAGTAAGCATTAGACATATGAGAGTGAAATATACATTTCCTGGTGTGCAAAATCAAGCTCTTCAAATCTGTAAGATCAAATTTAACTTTGGTGAAATTTTTTGTTTTCTCACTGTACACGTAGGGTAACAATTTTTATTTTTGACATTCTCTGACGGTCGATATTGCAGTAGCCATAAGTCACATGAAAGTGTTACATACATTTTCAGGTGTGTAAATTCAAGCTCCTGAAACCTGCAAGAAAAAATTCTACGTTGGTGAAAGTTAAAAAATCTGTCTATCTATCTGTCTATCTATCTATTGCCAGACGCCTCAATCCCGTTTGGGGTGGCCAAAAACAAATTGCCTCCAAGTCGCCCTGTCCCCTGCCATTTCACTGCCCTGCTCCCAACTCACATCCCCCTCTCTCATATACCTCTCCACCCTGTCCCTCTATCTCATCCTCGGCCTCCCCCTCCCTCTTCCCCCCTCCACCTCACTCACATACACTCTCTTCGTCAGTCTTTCACCCTCCATCCTCTCCACATGGCCAAACCACCTCAGTGTGTTCCTCATAACGCTTCCTATCACATCCACCTCCACACCACAACGCTCCTTTATATCCTCATTCGTCAGCCTGTCTCTCCACGTGACTCCACAGGCTCCTCTTAAATAACTCATTTCCACTGCTCTCACTCTTGACTTGTGTCCTTCCAACAATGTCCAAGCTTCCCTTCCGTATGTTAGAGTTGGTATCACAATACTGTCATGTAGTAACTTTTTCACTTCCATGCTCACTTCCCTGTTTCTTATCACTGCTTTCAAAGAACCAGCAACCTTTCTTCCCTGCTGTACCCTTTCAAGCACTTCACCCCCCAAACCTCCATCCTTACTCATCACACTACCCAAGTACTTAAACGTACTCACATTTTCCAATTCCTCACCATCCAACCTCGCTGTACATTCACTAACTTCACCTCTCTCAAAGAGCATCACTTTACTCTTCCCTACATTCACCTTTAGATTCCGTTTCTTACACACTCTCTCAAACTCATCCACCAAGCCTTGCAGCTCCCCTTTGTTTTCACTCAACAACACAGTATCATCTGCAAACAGCAGTACAGGGAGTTTCCAAACACTATCCTCTCTCACCAGGGCCACTCCAACATCCACTATCCTACCTTGTATCTCTTTTATTACCCCATCCATGTACAGATTGAACAACCATGGAGACATGACACATCCCTGTTTCAACCCAACTTTCAAAGAGAAAAATTCACTTAGTTCACCATCCACACGCACTGCAGCCTTCGCACCATCGTACATACTCTTCACAGCATTCAACAACTTCCCATCCACTCCGTATATTCTTAACACTTTCCACAATCCTTGTCTATCCACCCTGTCATATGCTTTCTCCAAATCCATGAAAGCCGCATACAACTTCTTTCCCTTCTCTAGAAACTTTTCCACTAAAGATCTAAGAATGAATATCTGATCTACACAACCTCTTCCCTTCCTAAAGCCTCCCTGTTCTTCTCCAACTAATTTCTCTGTTCTTTCTCTAACTCTGTCTATAAGTATCCTACCATACACTTTTCCTATTATACTAAGAAGACAAATGCCCCTATGATTACCACACACTTCTTTTTCCCCTTTTCCTTTGTACAAGGGAATAATTATACCGGACTTCCAATCCTCCGGGACTCTACCTTCCTCCCAGGCCAATCTGCACATCTTCCACATCCATTCTACTACTATCTCTCCCCGATGCTTCAGCATTTCACCACACACTCCATCAATTCCTGGGGCTTTCCCCGATTTAACTTTCTTCATTGCTTCCACAACTTCTATCCTACTGATTTCTTCCTGTCTTCTCACCTCCCTCCTTCTCCCAGCCATTCCCCAGCCACTTGTACTCACATTACTTTCATCCTGTATGTTCAACAATTCCTCAAAGTGTTCTCTCCATCTGCTCACTTTTTCTCCCTTCTCCACTAGTAATCTGCCATTTTTATCTTTCACTCCCCTGCTAACTTCACTTCCACCCTGTCTTACTCTTTTCACTTCTCACCAGAACATTTTCTTACAGTCCCTCCACTTTACACTCAAATTCCTTCCAAATTCCTCATCCACTCTCTTCTTACCCTCTCTTACTAATCTTTTCACCTCTCTCTTTATTTCCACATATAACTCTCTCTTCCACCTCTCAACTTCTTCCACGTCCCTATTTCTCATCCATTCATTGTATGCTTTCTTCTTTTGTGCCACAGCCTGTTTCACCTCTTCAGTCCACCATGCTGTTCCTTGCACCCCCCTCCGTCTTCTCTTCCTTCCACGCACCACATCACATGCTACACATATTTCTTCTGTAAATATCTTACCCACACCTTCCACGTCTCCCATCTGCTCCAATTCATATTTGCCCAATCGTTCCTCCACTTCTGTCTTATACTCTGCCTTTTTCTCATCCTCTTGTAACCTTTCCACTCTCCTTGCAACTACTCCTTCCTCTCGTCTTTCCCTTCTTCTATTCCTCCATCATACTTGCATTCTAATTCTGGCCACCACCAAGTAGTGGTCAGAAAGTCCACTCCCCCAACCTCTATACACTCTTGCATCCTTTACACATCTTCGCATCCTTTCATCCACACACACATAATCAATCATTGCCTTCCTTTCATTCAGTTCACTACCCACCCTTCTCATCACTCGCCATGTATACCTGTGGATCATTTTATGCCTGAAGAAGGTATTGGCTATCACCAACCCCCTCCCAGCACAAATGTCCACTAACGCACTCCCATTCTCATCTATCTCAGCAGGCACACCCCACTCACCAACTATTCCATCCACCTTCACATTCCCAACTTTACCATTCATATCACCAATCAAAAACACTCTCTCATTCCTTCCAAACTTTTCCATGCACACTTCCACATTTGTCCAGAACTCTTCTCTCACTCTTCTAGCATGATCTTGCGTTGGCGCATACACACACACAATCGCCCACATTTGTATTCCAACTTTCAACTTTACCCACACAATCCATGACCCAACTGATCCATACTGTCTTATGCTCCTCTTCCATCTTTTACTCACAACTATACATACTCCTTCCTTTGCCCTCTCATTCTCACCTACTCCTGCACATATACCCCATCCATACTCCCATTCTCTCACACTTTCTCCTCTCCATTTTGTTTCAGTTATTCCACATACATCCACTTTCGCACCCTCAAGCACCTGGACAATCTCTCTCTCTTTCACCTCATCATTCGCTCCTCTTACATTCCATGTACCCATTACTAAGTCCTTTGTCCGGTCCTGGGTCGTCATCGTTTGGTCAGTCCTTGTCCGAGGCTTCTTGTTTGTTTTTTTAGTTTGTTGTTTTCCGGGGAGGGGCACTAACCCTCCTCCAACCCTTTTAGTCGCCTTTTCCAACAAGCAGGGTTACTGGGGGAGTATTCTTGAAAACCCCCCTACCCCCAGGGGGGTATAAGCCGAAAGTGATCTTGGGCTGGATCCCGGGAGCTCAGTAACGAAACCTAGTTACCTACTCCTGTTGGCTGTTGAAGTATTATTTTAGAAGTTGCCACTATGCAGCTTAGGAATATTACCACCATAAACGCATAATGTTTTACCTAAGAATGATAATGAACCCCCATAACCCCATTTGGAAATTGATATTTACGGAGATAATGAATTTAATTATAATTTCCCCAAAAACCATACCTTGGATCTTCACTCGACCAGTCTCTGTAAAAAATGCGTGCGTTCGTACGTGTGTTTCTCTTTCCTTCGACTGTGCATGTGTCTGCTAGGTCTGTTTCATCCACTCAAACGCATATTTTAGGTCACATGAGGGTATTCTGCCAATCAATTTTAAGCTCGGTCTTTGATTCCTTCTGGGTGGAAAATTCAAATTTTCCTCGCCATGGCTTCCGAAGAAGAAAGACTTGGCTGTGCCGTGGGTGTAATATTGATTATTTATGCATTATTAAGCATTTCCAGTCGGTGGTTACTGATGCGATTTGAGTGATTTTTGCCCTCGTTTTCTATCGAAAGTGCATCATTTCAGCTCCTCATCCAGTCAAAGTTTATGACTGGAAAAGAGGTAAAATATTTCTGACAAAAATGAAGGTCATCAAATCTTGTCAAAAACTACCAAAAAATATACTGCACAACGTGGACCATCGTATCTCTAAGGTACGCATTCCACTGCAGCAGGTTAGGTTAGGTTAGGGTTAGTAGGTTGGTTAGGTTAGGTTGGTTAGGTTTGGTTAGATCAGGTCTGTTTGGTTAGGTTATCCAGTTGTGCAGTATAGTTTTCTGGTGGTTTTTGATGCAATTTGAGTGATTTTTGCCTTTGTTTTCTGTCGGTTAGGTTAGGTTAGTTCTGTTTGGTTAGGTTAACTGGTTGTGCAGTATATTTTTCTGGTGGTTTTTGATGCAAATGGAGCGATATTTTACTTAGTTTTCTGTCGAAAATGCTTCATTTCACCTCCTCATCCAGTCAAAGTTCATGTTTGGAAAAGAGGCAAAATGAAGCATTTCCGACAAAAATGAAGGTCAAAATCACTCAAATCTCGTCAAAAACTACAAGAAAAATATACTGCACATCCTGGGGGGTGTATTGGCAACTTGTAAAAATTTACCAAATTGAACCCTTTTTGCGGATCTGAGGATAGGGGGGCTGGAAGATTTGTGGTCTTTAGGGGTTAAATTATTAGGTAATTAAACTAGGTTAGGTTAGGTTTAGTTAAACACATGGACAGTCCCTTCCGCCAGTACGCTGACAAATCAAACGAGTTGTCACAACCAAAGAGCCAAAAACAACGGGGAAACAGATTTAGCAAGAAACATTTATTTATGGGTACCAATGCATTACAGTATCAGTGGTTCATAGGTTGTGGAAATACCTGTAAATGTCATTTTCAGGAAGGCATAAACAATCAGCGAATTTCAAGAATTAGCGAGGGGGTTTGGAACATAATCCTCGCTAATTTGGAGGAGTTACTGTAATGTCTAAGGATCTTTCTTTTGTATTTTTAATACTCTAACTTCATGTGGATGAGTACCAGAGTGAATGTCAGTAGGGTGTTTTTTGGAGGGTTTGGGTGGGACTTGAGGTGAAAAGGGCAATTTTGGAAAATGTCCAGTCTAGGTTAAGCCCTTTATAATGGAAACACGTGGAACGTATACTGTGGAAAAGTATACCATGGCATATGGCCAGTCTACATTACCCGTGTTAAAGGAGGGAGCACTGTAGTGCATATCGTTAAAAAACTGCAGAGCACTTGGCTTGTCTGTAAATCATGCACTTGAGGCATGACAAGCATTCATCATGTCAGTGCCTGTACATCATATGCTTCAACCATGTCGGGACGTATGTCCTATTATCTTGAAACATCCCAGAAATGGAAACATACCTCTCTGTTCCCGTACATAGTATACTGTCCAAACTGTACTGTATATAGTCATATCATCACCCTCATGAAGAAACTGCCTAAGTCATTTTTTCTACTTTTTGGGAAGTCGAAAAAAACCTGTCTCATTTTCTTAACTTTCAATGACTTAGGCAAAAATTTGAGGCACATTTTAGACCACTCACACCCTAGACCTGGCAAAGGCAGCTATACCAATAGGTGCACCACATGATGAAGAATTGATTTAGGCAAAAATCCAGAAATCACCGAAAAATGGCTTAGGCAGTTTCTTTATGAGGGTGACGATATGCTTCCATAAGCAAAATACTGCAAGTGTGAAATTTCCCTCCCTCACAAAATTTTTAATTTTTTATAATACAGGAGGCCCCACTTTACAAATGGGTTACAGTCCTGAAAAACATTTGCTAATCAACATTTCGTTGTGCGAACCCATTATAATATGGGTTCAATGAAGTTTGGTTCCAGGGCCCTGATTTTTTCCCTCATCCACCCATATTAACACCTTTTTTTCTCAGTCTGAATCAATATTTGTGTATTTCATGACTCCATTGGAGGGTCATGAGCTCGGGTGGTCCTTTTAGCCTGCAGAGATGATGTATTTTCCCCTGCCTTATAGCCTTCACTGGTTTAAAAATTGTAGAGGCCATTGATGGGGCCAGGCCATGGTGTCGAGCTGTGTTGTTCGTCATGTCACCACTCTCATGCCTCAATATTTTATCTAATTTCATCTCAAGAGTAAGGCTCTTCCTGGCAGACTTGGCTACTTGTTTGCCGGGGCTTGTAGCAGGGCGTTTGGGCAACATGATGACAAAATAAATGTTGCACGTGTGGCGGTGATTTGGAGAAAGCATATGACAGGGTGGACAGACAAGGATTATGGAAAGTATTAAGAATATATGGACTAGATGCGAAGTTGTTGAATGCTATGAAGAGTATGTATGAGGGTGCTAAGGCTGCAGTGCATGTCGATAGTGAACTGAGTGAGTTTTTCTATTTGAAGATTGGTTTGAAACAGGGATGTGTCATGTCTCCATGGTTGTTCAATCTGTATGTGGATGGGGTTATAAAAGAGATACAAGGTAGGGCAGTGGATGTTGGAGTGGCCCTAATGAGAGAGGGCAGTGTTTGGAAACTCCCTGTACTGTTGTTTGCAGATGATACTGTGTTGTTAAGTGAAGACGAAGGGGAGCTGCAAGGCTTCGTGGATGAGTTTGGGAGAGTATGTAAGAAATGGAATCTAAAGGTGAATGTAGGGAAGAGTACAGTTATGGTCTTTGAGAGAGGTGAAGCCATTGAATGTACAGTGAGGTTGGATGAGGAGGATATGGAAAATGTGAGTAGATTTAAGTACTTGGGTAGTGTGATGAGTAAGGGTGAAGTGCTTGAAAGGGTACAACAAGGAAGAAAGGTTGCTGGTTCCTTGAAGGCGGTGATAAGAAACAGGGAAGTGAGCGTGGAAGTGAAAAAGTTTTTACATAACAGTATTGTGATACCAACTCTAGCATATGGAAGTGAAGCTTGGATGTTGTTGGAAGGACACAAGTCAAGAGTGAGAGCAGTGGAAATTTGGGAAGAGCCTGTGGAGTCATATGGAGAGACAGACTGACAAATGAGGAAGTAAAGGAGCATTGTGATGTGGATGCAGATATGATATGAAGCATTAGGAGAAATATATTGAGGTGGTTTGGCCATGTGGAGAGGATGAAGAGTGAGAGACTGACAAGGAGAGTGTATGTGAGTGAGGTGGAGGGGGAGAGAGGGAGGAGAAGGCCAAGGATGAGGTGGAGGGACGGAGTGGAGAGGTATATGAGAGACAGGGGTATGAGTTGGGAGCAAGGCAGTAAAATGGCAGGGGACAGGGTGACTTGGAGGCTGTTTGTTTGTGGCCACCCTGTATGGGATTAAGGTGTCTGGCAATAGATAGATAGATAGATAGACATATTGTGTGTTTTATTAGTTCATAGTACATTTTTCTAATTATTTGCAACAATTTTAGCAATGCATGAGATGTTTAGGTAGCAATAATAATGATATACCATCATTGGAAATTTTATCTCTGTTTTGTTTAGATTTTACTGGCAAGGAACAGTCATTTCTTGAATTTTTGATAAATCTTAATGAACCACAGGATGGGTTTAGGAGGCTAAAAACCTCAGTGGCAGGTGCACCAGACACTTATCTTCAATTCCAGAAGAAAAAATAATCGATTTTCAAAATTCGAAAAAATGACCCTGGGGCTGGTCTGAGGGAAAGGGGTAACTGCAGTAAACTTGCAATTATATGTCGTCACTATCCAGTGCAGTGTCCGGTGCTGCTGGCTTGACTCTATTAAAGCAATATCCAGCAGAATTATGCAACACCCGGCACCGAAACAGGACATAACCGGCAGTTCTATGCAACATCTAGAGTTGAGGTGTATAAGCTGGCTCGTAAGTGGTAATCAGAAGGCAGCTAACTCTGAAACAAACACAATCTTAAATGTAGCAGACCAAATTTTTTTCTCATTCTTTATGCTTTTCCTGCCCCTGTAGAACCTTCTCACCCTAAACACCACTTTATGAAATACCACAAACTTACTTTGAGAAAAGAGTGTGGCAGTACTAAGTACAATACTGTAGAAATAATGGATGTAGTCTCCTCCCATGACTGGGCCTGTCAAATCTTTATTTATTTTTATTTTTTTTTACCATTTCCACTATTTGCTCATGTAGAAATTTCACTTCCAGGAAAGACGTTCAGTGCTTACCAAAGTGTTCTTTATGCTTAGAAAATCCAGATATAGGAAAACTTATGCTGAAATATGCCTGTTAACTGGAAGTCCTTTTTTTTTTTTTTTTTTCAAGGAGTGGCAGACTCTACCATTGTTATTTCAGTGGTAGAATGCTAATGATTTTCTCTGGTTTGTTTGTTCATTTGCTCATCCTAACTCAGTGTGGTCCCACCTGAAACAGTGCTTCCTCAGATATGCACCCGTGAGATCTGTGTGGTTAGTTGTGAAATATGTGAAAATAATACTGTAAATGTTTCATATGTGTATTCCTTAGATGATGCATATAGCATGAGGTAAGAGATTCTACTGTCTGTTCTTCAATAGGCAGTAGATAGGTATTTACCACAGTTTCCTTTATGTCTCAGTGGGGGCTGAGTATTTCATATGGTAAGCATTGAAAAGGGGCCTGGAATACATCCCTCCCCCATTTCTTAATATTTTTGGGGGGGAGATTGCTCTGATATAGAATGATATAGCTAAGCTGATCTCATGGTTACCAGTATGACTCTCAAGTGTATATGGGGGTATTCCTGTACTGAGTAGTACTGTACTTTGATGTAAGACCAATACACTACAGTACAGAGAGATGATGATGCCTCAGCCTCTCTGTTGATGCTAAGTATTTGAGTCATTGTCCATCCCTTGACTTTCCCTCCGTCACCTTTGAGTATTGTACCTCAACCAGCCCATCTGTCAACTTTGAGTACTGTACCTCAACCTGCCTGCAAAGAAAGAGCAGAGAGAGAGAAAAAAATTGTTTTTTATAAGGTCAAAAAACAAGTTTTCACTCATAGCAGTTGAATATATAATATTGACTGTGCTTGAGGTACCGTAAGTTAGTCCTGCCTCCTCTTCCTCCTTATGTTGCACTGAATGAGTCTAGACACACACAAGAATTAGTGATGGTGAGTGCATTCAAGTACTTGGGTAGTGTGATGAGTAAGGATGGAAGTTTAGAGGGTGAAGTGCTTGGAAGGGTACAACAAGGAAGAAGGGTTGCTGGTTCCTTGAAAGCAGTGATAAGAAACAGGGAAGTGAGCATGGAAGTGAAAAAGTTACTACATGACAGGATTGTGATACCAACTTTAACGTATGGAAGTGAAGCTTTGATGGTGAGTGCATTCAAGTACTTGGGTAGTGTGATGAGTAAGGATGGAAGTTTAGAGGGTGAAGTGCTTGAAAGGGTACAACAAGGAAGAAGGGTTGCTGGTTCCTTGAAAGCAGTGATAAGAAACAGGGAAGTGAGCATGGAAGTGAAAAAGTTACTACATGACAGGATTGTGATACCAACTTTAACGTATGGAAGTGAAGCTTGGACGTTGTTGGAGGGACGGAAGTCAAGAGAGCTGTGGAAATGAATTATTTGAGAGGAGCATGTGGAGTCACATGGAGAGACAGGTTGACAAATAAGAAAGTGAAGGATCGTTGTGGTGTGGATGTGGATGTGATAGAAAGTGTTAGGAGAAACACATTGAGGTGGTTTGGCCATATGGAGAGGATGGAGAGTGAGAGACTAATGAGGAGAGTGTATGTGAGTGAGGTGGAGGGGGGGAGAGGGAGGGGGAGGCCAAGGATGAGGTGGAGGAATGAAGTGGAGAGGTATATGAGAGAAGGGATGTGAGCTGGGAGCAGGGCAGTGAAATGGCAGGGGACAGGGCGACATTGAGGCGATTTGTTTGTGGCCACCTCTTATGGGATTAAGGCATCTGGCAATAGATAGATAGATAGATAAACTGTTAACATACCATGCTGGAGTAGGCTCCTGATACATTTTCCAGATTAAGCAAAAGAAGTGCATCATGGATCACTCACTTTACAGGAATGGAGAGTGATTGCTGTGACTTGTTGTGAGGGTTTTAAGCAGAGACAAGAAGCAGTGCACTGTCTTCTCAGCTCTGAGCCTTGAATGATTCATCTTGTCACTACTGAAAATGCTGATGTCATGTTAGAAGATGATTGAAGGCTGAAAACCATATCCTTAGGTACATTTGAATTCACATGCTTCAGACATATATGGTATTTTGGCACTGGAAGAGCTTGTTTAGTAAAATACAGTACTGTACAGTTATATTGTATATTATTTTTATTTATTTTTAGCAGGGGGGGAAGTGATGGACTGTTCATGTTTATGCAGCACAGTACTGTATTTTAACTGCATTTCTGAAATAATCAGAGTAGCTGCAGTGTATTTATTGGTAAAGTACAGGTCACTCATTATAAGATATCACTTTTTTATTACAGTCAAAATGTTGGAGCAGTACCATAGCTGCAACACCACCTGAGACTAAGGAGTTGAGGAGTAGTAATGAAACAGTCAAGCTCAGCAAGGCCATGAAAGCATATCAAGAGCGAGCTCAACAACATGGTAAGAGGACTAGCATTAATGCAAAGAAAATTTAGCTGTCAGTAACTACAGACATGACTACCATAATCCCTTAAGGGGAGTGGACGGTTGTTACATAGGAAGGTACATTTGTTTTTCTTATATTTGTCTGAATTTTTTGTTTTGTTACTTTATATAAGCAATAACATCCCCAAGTTTTGAGTAAATTTGGTCAGTTACCGTAAAACACCGTAACTTCGGACAGCGCCCAAACTTCAGACATTTTGCGAAAAAATGTAATAATTGAAGTTTACTGGAAAAGAGTGCGATATTTGCAAAAAATAATGATATGGGTAGGTACGGTAATCTTTAAAGATTATTATGTATAAGTCCTATTAAACTAGCTTGAATATGTGTGGGTGAAAAAAAGTTAATGAATCAAATGGAAAAAAAATCGACAATTTCTAACCCTGCAAAACTTTGTTCACACAGAACAGTCTCATTTGTAAGAATGTGATTAGTAGAATTATGTGGAAAAGTGTTGTAAGTACTAGGCAGTAAACTGTTTTAAAATATATACATGCATAATCTTGCTATGAATGTTTTAATGAATATCTCTGTATTTTTCAGAAAAAATTCCTAAATTTGGACAGACAAATTACTGGAAAAATACAGACTATAGGTGTGTGTGTGTGTGTGTGTGTGTGTGTGTGTGTGTGTGTGTGTGTGTTTTACAAGCACAGGCCTATTAGGAAAGTGTGTGTGTGTGTGTGTGTGTGTGTGTGTTTTACAAGCACAGGCCTATTAGGAAAGTGTGTGTGTGTGTGTGTGTGTGTGTGTGTGTTTGTGTGTGGTGTGTTTTTATGTATGTATGCATGTATGTGTGTGTGTGTGTTTAAGACCAAAGTGTGTAGCTCGTGTGTCTGTTGATTTGTGTGCATGTTAGTGGGTGTGTGGGTGTCATCAGAACCAGTAAGAAGTGTTTAACATCATATTATTTCAGTATGCATTTGTTGAGTCAGTGAGGTAGCTACTTGATAATTACGTGAAGTTTTGTTTAGGAAAAAGAAGTCAGTTCCCCTTACAGTTTGGAATGTATGCAATGCATTTTTATATATTTTTTTCATCTGAAAAAGAGTCTGAAGAGTTCTTAGTTATATTTATGGCCAGAATACCTCACTACAATGTGATATGATGCATCTTAATGTGATCTCAAGTTATGAGCTCAAAAAAGAAGATATTTTTGGATATTTCTCTTTATATTTGTATAACTTGGGCCACGAGTGCACAATATTTTTTTTGAGATTTTTTAAAAAACTTCTAAAGTGTCCGAAGTTTGGACAGTGTGTCCAGGGATAGGTGCTATTAACCTTTCTCATGTTTAAAGGGCAAATACTTGGATGTCCAAGGTTTGGAAGAGCTGTCGGAAGTTAGGAAATTTGTTCCTAACTTCGGACACTTGAAAATGAAAAATAAACACACGAGTTTAGCGTGGCTAATTTTTTTTATTATATGGACTCAGTAGGTACTGTCCCTGGCTACCACAGGACACCAACTGGAATAAAACTGCACCATGTTACACAGAGTTATTCATTAAAACACATGAAAAATGTCCGAAGTTAGGGTGTTTTATGGTAGTTTTTACAGAAAAAAAATAATACAGTATATGCGTCACCTCCACATCACCCTGTCCCCTGCCATTTCACTGCCCTCCTTCCAACTCACACCCCCCTCTTTCATATACCTCTCCTCTCAGGGTTGGAAAAAATCACTGACTTTTTAAATTTAATTTTTTTTTTTTTTTTTTTTAATTTAAATCATTTTTTTTTTGTATTTAAATCAGATTTTTTTTAAATCTGTATTTTTTTTTTCCCAACCTTGTTTGTGCCTTTGGGAATTCTGTCAGAAGGGTACAATACTGGGTCTTTTTTTCCTCCCACTTGCTGCAGTGTGTCCATTAGGCATGATTATATATCACTGTTCCAATAAACAGACTTACAAAATTGAAAATAATAAATGTGAATGGGAAGTGGGAGTAAGGCAGTGCACCACAGGCCAGCACTTCTTGGTATGGGGAAGGTTACTTGCACCCAAGGTAGGAAAAAATGGCATATATATATATATATATATATATATATATATATATATATATATAAAAAATATACTCTATATATATATATATCGAAAAAATAGAGTATATATATATATATATATATATATATATATATATATATATATAAAACATATACTGTATATATATATATATATATATATATATATATATCCACCCATTCAATGTAGTGCTGCTCTCGGGTGTCTACCCTGTCCACTCCTCCATCTTTCTTTCCTTCCATCTTCTTCTATCTTTCTTTCCTTCATTCTTTCCTCATCCTTCTGCCTATGGGTGACTTTACACTCCCTCTTCTGTCTTTCATTCTTTCATTCTTTCCTCTTTCTTCTGCAAATGGGTGACTCTAGACTGAGTGACAAGCCAAATGATTTCCTGTACACCAGGAAACTATTTACTATGCTGGATGGTAACCATATAACCAAATTTTGGTGCCTGGTGGTTTAGTGGGTAATTATTGTGCTCCCGTCGGGTTGAGCCGGTGAAGGTTTATATCCAAGGGGTGGTTGGGATTTATTGCTCACGTAATGCCACTCAGGGATGAGTGAGGTTGGTCACTCTCATCTTAAATGTCAGGACCATCTGCCTAGCCCCGGGCTCCTACGCTCCTCATGGGGCAACGTAGGATTGGATGATGGATATATATACAGTAAATATATTTCAATCTAATATTTTATTTAAATTGATTGTTTTACTTAATTGGATTTTTTTTTTTTTTTTTTTTTTTGTACTAAGCCTTTACCAATGTTAAATGAAATCATATTTTGGTATTGTACATTTATTACCCAAAAGTTGCTATGCAACTTGAAAAGACATGGTGCATTAAAGGCTTTCTTAAATGGAGCACTTATTATTATCAAAGAGCCTTCTTTCCTTTGTTTTTTAATATTTCCCTAGTAACAAAAGGCAATCACTCGTGCCTGACTTGATCAAGATCAGTACAGGAAGAGTACAGGCCAAGCAGCCTTGATGCATCTGTACAATACACATCATCACATTTTGTCGTCTTCATTTTTACTGTTTATATTAAAAAAAGCAGTTTTGATTTAAATCATGATTTTTTTCACTCTGATTTAAATTGATTTAAATCATAACAACCCTGTTTCCACTCCATCCCTCCATCTCATCCTCGGCCTGCCCCTCCCTCTCCCCCCCTCCACCACACTCACATACACTCTCCTCATCAGTCTCTCATCCTCCATCCTCTCCATATGGCCAAACCACCTCAGTGTGTTCCTCCTAACTCTTCCTACCACATCCACATCCCCACCACGATGGTCCTTTATATCCCGTCCTCATTTGTCAGCCTGTCTCTCCATGTGACTCCACAGGCTCCTCTTAAATAACTCATTTCCACTGTTTTCACTCTTGACTTGTGTCCTTCCAACAACATCCAAGCTTCACTTCCATACGTTAGAGTTGGTATCACAATACTGTCATGTAACTTTTTCACTTCCATGCTCACTTCCCTGTTTCTTACCACTGCTTTCAAGGAACCAGCAACCTTTCTTCCTTGTTGTACCCTTTCAAGTACTTCACCCTCCAAACTTCCATCCTTACTCATCACACTACCCAAGTACTTAAATGCACTCACATTTTCCATTTCCTCCTCATCCAACCTCACTGTACATTCACTGACTTCACCTCTCTCAAAGACCATCATTTTACTCTTCCCTACATTCACCTTTAGATTCCATATCTTACACACTCTCCCAAACTCATCCATCAAGCCTTGCAGCTCCCCTTCGTCTTCACTTAACAACACAGTATGATCTGCAAACAACAGTACAGGGAGTTTCCAAACACTACCCTCTCTCACTAGGGCCACCCCAACATCCACTGCCCTATCCTGTATCTCTTTTATTACCCCATCCGTGTACAGATTGAACAACCATGGAGACATGACACATCCTTGTTTGAAACCAACCTTCAAAGAGAAAAATTCACTCAGTTCGCCACCCACACGCACTGCAGCCTTAGCACCCTCATACATACTCTTCACAGCATTCAACAACTTCCCATCTACTCCATATATTTTTAATACTTTCCACAGTCCATGTCTATCCACCCTGTCATATGCATTCCCCAAATCCATGAAGGCTGCATACAGCTTCTTTCCTTTCTCTAGAAACTTTTCCACTAAAGATCTATGAATATATGCGTAATACTGTATGTATAAGACAAAAGAGACTCAAGAAATGGGCAGCCAGGGGAAGTGTGTTCATCTGATCTCAATGATATTTGGTAGGGTTACTAATAAAACCCTCATTAATAGATTGCCCTAAAATTTTTTTTTTAATATTCATCACCATTGCTGAAGAAGAAAATTCCCCAAATGCCTTTGTATTTATCCCAGATTTTACCCCTTTTTGCCATGTTCAAAAAATCATTACAGTCATGTTTGTCAGTCTCTGAAAAAAAATATATGCACAAAATGTTCCCCTTTCATTCCTCTTTTTTTTAGATATTTTGCTTTTTGTCTTATGTTCAAAACTAATGGAGCTACATCACTCCAAAGGACAGTAAGTTTATTTCCAAGATATCACTCGTTTTCTGTTGCTTTGCAGTGTCTGTACGATGAGAAACAACTTAGATACTTTTTTTTTTTTTTTTTTTTTTAGGATTAGGGATGGTTATGAAGAGGTAGAGGGTGTTGGAGAAGACAAAGTTGGAGAAAAAAATGTAGAAGGTTGGGGGTCGTCAGGTGAGGTGGTGGGGGAGGGCAGGTGAGAAGGGAGGTGGTGATGTTGGAGAAAGAACTGCCTCTTCCAATATGTTTTTCTCCCCTCGAAATGGCATCAAATTCTTCTCTGCGGTTTTCTGATGTTGTAATAGCTTCATAGACGGTTGCCCCACCTGCAAAAAGTGTGCAAAACGATGAGAAATGGCCAAGGTTTGTGCAGACTGAGAACAGGTTGAGACCAAGGCTGGCACGTCTCACCTCTCCCAGTGTTATATCATATCTGGCGAGTCCTGCCTCACTGCCACCCTCCACACACTCACACTCACACTGCCAGACGTATGACATAATTTTTGCAGAAAAAAAAGGAATCAAGTCAGGAAAATAGTGGTCATATTATATATTGCATAGAAAATGGAGATTTCTGCAGGGAAGTGACCTCAAAATTGGAATTACAAAATAATTTGTTTGAAGGGGAAAGAATTGTCGTACGGCTGTCAAATTTTTACAGAGAATGAGTGATACTCAGAGCTATTTTATGGGATAGGTTTCACAAAATACCTTTGTAAGTCGAAAATCGGTCCCTGTTGGCGTCCTCTCCCCTTAAGTAAGATTTTTTCCCCCCCCTCTCCTTTTACTGCGCTGTGGCTAGCACCAGATGATAGTATCTAATATAGGAAGATCCTGTGTGATGAATGAGTTAACTAGTTATTTCTTGATGTCTCAAAATTTTTAAAAGTCCCATACTTCTTTTCTTAATATGTCACCATCATTACTTTAAACAGCAACAGGAAGTGTCAGCCTACTGTAGGAGAGGGTTAGGATCAATATTAGTGTGAAACAAGGATGTGCGAGATCCCCATGGGTATCTGTCACACATATGGAGTTATGAGAATTATCAAAACAAAAGTTACAGAGATTGGAGTGAAGCTGGCAATGAAAGCGATAGATTTCAGGTCAGGTGCACACAGATGATGCTGTATTACTAATTACTTTTCAGTCCCTGTATACTTTCAGAGTGCATTATAGTTTTGCATGGCAAGGTTTTAAATGTAAGTAGGAGTAAACAGGACAAAGGACATCTTGGATAGCCATACCCACCCAAGTAATATTGACTGGGAGAGGCAGAGGGGTGAACCCCATGGTTCCATCTCTGTAAATTCTGGTCCAGGTGAAAGTTAATTACCATGCAAAATTTCACATGTCAGCATTAAAACTGTGGCAGTGGGATGTGGCCAGTGGGGGTCCCACTGTGCCTATAATGTGGCTGGGGTGAACGTCTACCAGTATGCAGAATTTTGTATTTTAAGGTTAAAAACCATGATCGAGTGTAAAGTCTTTGGTCAGGACCCCTTGGAACTGCCTCTCCCCCTCCTGTGGGGGTGGCTCCTGGGGGTCTCACCCTTCCTAGAATGTGACCCCAGTAAAGATCTACCATTGTGCAAAATTTTATATTTTCTTAGGTTACGGAAAGAAAAATGACAACAAAAATATCCCTGGGTGGGGGTGGTCATTGGAGGTCTCACCCTACCTAAAACATGGATGGAGTTAACACCTACCAATGTGCAAAATATTGTGCCCCTAAATTGAAAACTGTGGCCATACATAATGGCTTTGCTGGAACCCCCGGGCTGCCTGCTCCCCCATGATGGACCACCCTTGGTGATTCCACCCATCTCAAAATGTATGATAAAAAATCTGTCAGTAGACAAAATTTCATGTTCTTCAGTTCAAAACTTTTGCCGTACTTGATGATTTTGTCATTGACCACTGAGCCGACCCTCATGGGTCCCATTATGCTTATAACCTGGCACAAGTGAAGCTCTGCCATTGAGCAAAAACTTGTATTCCTAGGTAAAAAAGCTGGTTGTGTCCAACAGTTTTGGGTGGGACACCCGAGGCTTGCCACCCCCTAGGGGTCAGCCCTCAGGTCCCACTCTGCTTGAAACCTGGTCCAAGGGAGGTCCACATTTGTTCAGAAATTTCATTTCCTTACCACTCCTTCCAAAAGCCAGGACCCCATTCTTCAAGATAATACAGTAACTCAGTGAGTGAGTTAGGGACAAACACTACAATAATCAATCAATTATCCAGACACTCCGGATCTGGTCACGTTCTATATGCGGACGTTAGGCCTTGGCTGTATTAGGTCATTATCTGGATTTATTTGTCCAGTCCCAGACATAAAAATTCTGGGATTGACAGCCTGCCATCCTACAAAATAAAAAAATTCCGTTGGGTGGTTCACCCGCCTCTGCTTCCATGTGCAGCTAATAGATCGCAGCCCACAAGCAGAACAAACAAGGCTGTCCAATTCCCTACTGAATGGTCAAAGCTCCACCCCGATCGCTGGCTACATACTGGCAGCGCGGGGGTATTACAGACCGGAACCCACAAGCTGAGTGAGATGGCTGTCCGGCTTCCAACTGAATGGTCAGAGTCCTCCTGCCACCTGGATTACAGCAGTTGAAAACTCCTGGCCACATGGCCATCTACCTCCTTACTGAATAGTCAAAGTTGCATCCCCCTCTGGATTACTCAGACATTCTTTATGCCCATGATGTACGGGGACCCAGTGTTTCTGCGACGTTGTGACATTTGCCTAGGTGAGCGAAAAGGACCCTTGTGCTCATATGTCAATGTGCCACTTTTTGCATGTATGCTTATAGCCAAGCGTGGGTAGAGACATGGCAGCACCGTACACTCCCCAGCGATACTGCACGTCAGTTCCCGCCTTTGACTCTCCATGTGTGGACATTCTTGGCTGAGATAAAACAGTGGCAGCTTCCATTGTTGCATTTGTGGGGGTGCCCTACCTTCTGCAGGTCTTAAGCTTCCTCTGAGGTATTCTCGTGTGTGTGATGATGGCCCCACCACCATTTGAGAAATGAAAGAGGAGGGATTTGGCTCTGGAGAAGAAGCGTGAGATTTTGGGCGAGGTTGACGCAGGCTGGCCAACATCACGCATTCTGTGTGAATATGACTTGGCCTGTTCAGCCTTCTCTGATATCAAGAAATCACGGGACAAGCTGACTTAGTACGAACAGGACTGCGGCGATACCAGTTGAAAAGGCAACCGGAAGGTGATGTCCCAGCCCTGTCATTGCAGCATCAACCAATTGACTTTGTTTTGGTTCTGCCAGCAACAGGGTGCCAACATGCTTGTACGTGCGACCGAGTTGAAGGCTGCAGCTGAGAAGTTTGCATGACTACACAATGTGCATGACCTCAAGGCGTCCGAGGGTTGGCTATTCCGGTTCAAACTTCGGCATGGACTTACTGGCTGTACGGCACATGGTGAGGGTTTGGATGCAGCAGCAGAGGATATTGAGCCATTTTGCTAGAAAGTGCAGTGCCTGATTGAGGACAAGGGCCTTGCTCTCGGTCAAGTGTACAGCGCTGATGAAACTGACCTCTTCTACTGCTCCCTGCCCACCGATACCATGACAGAAAAGATGGAGAAGACTGTACCTGGTCAGAAGTTGTCCAAACAACGTGTCTCATTGTTGTGCTGGGCCAGTGCTAACAGGATGCACCGCCTCAAACCCATTATTGTTGGACATACAAAACAGTCACTTTGTCTCTGTGGGCTAATGGATAGCTTGCCTGTTGTGTGGTACCATTCTGTGAAGGCCTGGTTTACCTCAAAGATCTTCAGTGATTGGTTTCACAAACACTTTGTCAAGGAGGTTATTCATTATCAAACTGTGGAACTTGGTATCCCTTGCTACCAGGTGAAGGCCCTCCTGATCCTCGACAATGTCCCTGTGCATCCATCAGTGAAGGATCTGGTTGCTGATAATGTCCATATTAGGTGCATGTTTTTGTCACCTAATACAACTGGTCTCATTCAACCAATTGACCAAGGTGTTATCATGGCAGCCAAGAGACTGTACTGTCAGAGGTTCCTTGACAAGGTGATGGTGGTGCATAAGGACAAGAAAGGAGTTGACACCCATGGAGAGTGGACCTTGGAGAATTTGTGGTGTTACATCATCAAGTCTGCAGTGTTCAACTGGACCAGTGCTTGGAAGGAAGTCTCCGTCAAATCCTCGAAAGTGGTTGGCTTCATCTCCTTAAGGGATGTGAGGCCTTGCCATACTTTGGATTTGATGTGGACAGTTTCCACCTTCAGCTACGAAATGCAGGTGAGGGCATGGATGTCGATGATGTGAGGGATTGGTTGGACGCCACCGCCAGTGATCCAGGTTATCGGTCGTTGTCTGATGAGGAGATCGCCGCTGCTTTCTCTGCCAGGCTGACAGAAGAAAGCAACAAGGACAAGGATGAGGACCCTTACTCCGGCCACCCCACCATTCCATCACTCCCTTGTCTTGGTGCACATGGGGCAGATATCGAGCAGGTGCTTGAATATGCCAAACACCCTCACTGTGACAGAGAGTTGGTGCTGCTCAGGCTGGCAATGGATCTGCAGGCAGTCAGGGATGTTATCCCCTGACAGAATTGCTGCATTTATTGTCAGACGAAAATCGACTCTTTATTCAAACCTGCCACTCCCACGAGTGCCAGCCCCTTCTCCCCACCACCACCACCACCCTCTCAGCCCCAGTCTTCACTCTTGGACCCACAACCGAGCACATCGACAGCCACTGAGTCTCCATTAGACATGAGCTTACTGCTGTCTTCAGAGTCTCCTTCGGTGGGTAGGGCTGTATCACCTTGCCACATGTTCCTGCTCATCAGCCGTCTTCAGCAGATGGAATTTTTTTTTTTCCTACATTATAATGTTGGCCACTAGACTACATGGGATACCTCTACACCTGCTCTAGCCTTGCGGGTTACGATGCCTGTTTGTAGTTCGCTGGGTGGTAAGCACTGCATTTTTTCTATAATTTTTATTGTTTATGCTTTATTTTTTTAGTGTTTAAGATTATATTGCATATTCCATTTTTTTTTTTTTTTATAATGAATGGAGGAAGGAAAAACAAAGGAAAAAAAAATAAGCCCATGTGCCTAAAGGCATCCTCCATTCATAAAATACTTATAAGAATTGGATTTATATTCGAGTGAATTAAATGTATGTGGGAAGCAAATCCCAGGAAGTGAATTCCAGAGAGTAGTAGTTCTGGGGATAAATGAATTTTGATAAGCAGAGGTTCTGCATTGTGGGGGAGAGAGTGAGAGTTCATGGGCTCTCCCTGTCGCCCGAGTATTTCAGGAGAAAATGTGAAGGGGAGGCACAATTGAAGCCAGTTCGTCAGAGCACTTACGGTAAAAATATCAATAAAATAATGCTAAAGAAGCAGCATCTCTACGTACTGATAATGGAGGAAGGTCCTGCATTATGGCAGGATTACTGATTAATCTAATGGCTTTATTTTGAATTTTGTCCAACTGCCTCAGTGCAACTGCTCCACATCCTCTCCACACTGGTGAACAGTATTTGATCTGAGAATGCACGTGACACTTGTATATTGTGGCCATCTGCTCGTCAGTGAATTCACGAACTCTGTACTTAAGCCCCAGTTTTTTAGAAGCAATTTTAGCAAGGGATTTAACATAAGCTGTCCGGCTTAGGTTGGGGTTTAGAGTAACACCTAGGATATCAATTGTAGTGGATGTGGGAATATTGACATAATTTGAAATTATGTGAAAGTCTGAGGGATTCATTTTGTTGGAGAAATTAATGTATTTAGTTTTCTGAGCATTAAATGAGACCAGATTTTTTTGTCCCCATTGATTAATTTCAGAAAGGTCCTGGTTCAGAGAAATTGCTGTGTTTATTTGGGAATTTATATCAAATTGTGTAAAGGAGGTACTAAATGTGAAAGAACTATGAAGGGTCGAGTCATCAGCATGAGAGTTTATTGGGTTGTGTGTGACAGATAGGAGGTCATTAATATGAATGAGAAAGAGGGTTGGCGCCAAAACTGATCCCTGAGGTACACCAGCATTTATGGAATGAAACTGAGAATAAATTCCATCTACCATGACCAGTATTTTTCTTTTATGAAGGTAAGAAGAAATTAGAGAAACCAGTGATGCAAGGCCATGGTATGACATCTTAGACAATAAGGCCTGGTGCCATAGTTTGTCAAATGCTTTTGAAATATCAAGTGCTACTGTGTGTGTTTCACCATGTTGATCTGTTGTTTTGTTAAGTTGATGGGTAAGAAGGCAAAGAATATCTACAGTTGAATGTTCTTGTCTAAATCCATACTGCCAATCATTGATTAATTTATTGATTTCTAGATGCTTGACTATGTGTTTGTCAATTAGTGTCTCAAAAACTTTACCGAGAACGGATGTTATTGCAATTGGTCTGTAGTTTGATGGATCAGAAGTTGCCCCCCTTTTTAGGAACAGGATGGATACTTGCTTCTTTCCAAGGGGCTGGAAAAATTGAGGTACGGATGCATAAGTGGAAATCTATCTATCTATCTATTGCCAGACGCCTCAATCCCGTTTGGGGTGGCCACAAACAAATCGCCTCCAAGTCGCCCTGTCCCCCGCCATTTCACTGCCCTGCTCCCAACTCACACCTCCCTCTCTCATATACCTCTCCACCCCATCCCTCCATCTCATCCTCGGCCTCCCCCTCCCTCTTCCCCCCTCCACCTCACTCACATACACTCTCTTCGTCAGTCTTTCACCCTCCATCCTCTCCACATGGCCAAACCACCTCAGTGTGTTCCTCATAACGCTTCCTATCACATCCACATCCACACCACAACGCTCCTTTATATCCTCATTCGTCAGCCTGTCTCTCCACGTGACTCCACAGGCTCCTCTTAAATAACTCATTTCCACTGCTCTCACTCTTGACTTGTGTCCTTCCAACAATGTCCAAGCTTCACTTCCGTACGTTAGAGTTGGTATCACAATACTGTCATGTAGTAACTTTTTCACTTCCATGCTCACTTCCCTGTTTCTTATCACTGCTTTCAAGGAACCAGCAACCTTTCTTCCCTGCTGTACCCTTTCAAGCACTTCACCCTCCAAACCTCCATCCTTACTCATCACACTACCCAAATACTTAAACGTACTCACATTTTCCAATTCCTCACCATCTAACCTAGCTGTACATTCACTAACTTCACCTCTCTCAAAGACCATCACTTTACTCTTCCCTACATTCACCTTTAGGTTCCGTTTCTTACACACTCTCTCAAACTCATCCACCAAGCCTTGCAGATCCCCTTCGTCTTCACTCAACAACACAGTATCATCTGCAAACAACAGTACAGGGAGTTTACAAACACTATCCTCTCTCACCAGGGCCACTCCAACATCCACTACCCTACCTTGTACCTCTTTTATTACCCCATCCATGTACAGATTGAACAGCCATGGAGACATGACACATCCCTGTTTCAAACCAACTTTCAAAGAGAAAAATTCACTTAGTTCACCATCCACACGCACTGCAGCCTTCGCACCATCGTACATACTCTTCACAGCATTCAACAACTTCCCATCTACGCCATATATTCTTACCACTTTCCACAATCCTTGTCTATCCACCCTGTCATATGCTTTCTCCAAATCCATGAAAGCCGCATACAACTTCTTTCCCTTCTCTAGAAACTTTTCCACTAAAGATCTAAGAATGAATATCTGATCTACACAACCTCTTCCCTTCCTAAAGCCTCCCTGTTCTTCTCCAACTAATTTCTCCGTTCTTTCTCCAACTCTGTCTATAAGTATCCTACCATACACTTTTCCTATTATACTAAGAAGACAAATGCCCCTATGATTACCACACACTTCTTTTTTCCCTTTTCCTTTGTACAAGGGAATAATTATACCTGACTTCCAATCCTCCGGGACTCTACCTTCCTCCCAGGCCAATCTGCACATCTTCCACATCCATTCTACTGCTATCTCTCCCCCATGCTTCATCATTTCACCACACACTCCATCAATTCCTGGGGCTTTCCCCGATTTAACTTTCTTCATTGCTTCCACAACTTCTATCATACTGATTTCTTCCTGTCTTCTCACCTCCCTCCTTCTCCCAACCATTCCCCAGCCACTTATACTCACATTACTTCCATCCTCTACGTTCAACAATTCCTTAAAGTGTTCTCTCCATCTGCTCACTTTTTCTCCCTTCTCCACTAGTAATCTACCTTTTTTATCTTTCACTCCTCTGCTAACTTCACTTCCACCCTGTCTTACTCTTTTCACTTCTCTCCAGAACATTTTCTTACAGTCCCTCCACTTTACACTCAAATTCCTTCCAAATTCCTCATCCACTCTCTTCTTACTCTCTCTTACTAATCTTTTCACCTCTCTCTTCCTTTCCACATATAACTCTCTCTTCCGCCTCTCAACTTCTTCCATGCCCCTATTTCTCATCCATTCATTGTATGCTTTCTTCTTTTGTGCCACAGCCTGTTTCACCTCTTCAGTCCACCACGCTGTTCCTTGCACCCCCCTCCGTCTTCTCTTCCTTCCACACACCACATCACATGCTGCACATATTTCTTCTGTAAATATCTTACACACACCTTCCACGTCTCCCATCTGCTCCAATTCATAGTTGCCCAATCGTTCCTCCACTTCTCTCTTATACTCTGCCTTTTTCTCATCCTCTTGTAACCTTTCCACTCTCCTTGCAACTACTCCTTCCTCTCGTCTTTCCCTTCTTCTATTCCTCCATCTCACTTGCATCCTAATTCTGGCCACCACCAAGTAGTGGTCAGAAAGTCCACTCCCCCAACCTCTATACACTCTTGCATCCTTTACACATCTTCGCATCCTTTCATCCACACACACATAATCAATCATTGCCTTCCTTTCATTCAGTTCACCACCCACCCTTCTCATCACTCGCCATGTATACCTGTGGATCATTTTATGCCTGAAGAGGGTATTGGCTTTCACCAACCCCCTCCCAGCACAAATGTCCACTAACGCACTCCCATTCTCATCTATCTCGGCAGGCACACCCTACTCACCAACTATTCCATCCACCTTCACATTCCCAACTTTACCATTCATATCACCAATCAAAAACACTCTCTCATTCCTTCCAAACTTTTCCATGCACACTTCCACATTTGTCCAGAACTCTTCTCTCACTCTTCTAGCACGATCTTGCGTTGGCGCATACACACACACAATCGCCCACATTTGTATTCCAGCTTTCAACTTTACCCACACAATCCTTGACCCAACTGATCCATACTGTCTTATGCTCTTCTTCCATCTTTTACTCACAACTATACACACTCCTTCCTTTGCCCTCTCATTCTCATCTACTCCTGCACATATACCCCATCCATACTCCCATTCTCTCACACTTTCTCCTCTCCATTTTGTTTCAGTTATTCCACATACTGTACATCCACTTTCGCACCCTCAAGCACCTGGACAATCTCTCTCTCTTTCACCTCATCATTCGCTCCTCTTACATTCCATGTACTCATTACCAAGTCCATTGTCCGGTCCTGGGTCGTCATCGTTTGGTCAGTCCTTGTCTGAGGCTTCTTGTTTGTTTTTTTAGTTAGTTGTTTTCCGGGGAGGGGCACTAACCCTCCGCCAACCCTTTTAGTCGCCTTTTACGACAAGCAGGAATACTGGGGGAGTATTCTTAAAAACCCCCCTACCCCCTGAGGAGCAATTTTTAAGTACTATTGAAGGAATTTCATCTGGGCCAGTGGCTTTGTCTGCTGAGTGATTCTGTAATACAGCTTTTACATATCTGGTGTGAATTATGAAAGGAAGTATTTGAGGGGAATCAAAATCAAGTACAGGAATATTGTGATCTTCTGTATTTAGGGTTGAGTTTGTTGAAAAAATGTCAACAAGAAGGTTGGCTTTTCCACGTGGGTCACTTACTTGATTTCCACTGGGGGACTGTAACGGTGGAATGGAAGAAGTGGTATTGAAGTTAGTTTTGAATGAATTAAGGGTTGATCTGAATATTCTGTTATCATTTGGATTGTTTAGTAGTTTGTTAGCTTGTCTATGTAGAAAGTTTGATTTAGAAAGATTGAAAATAGTTTTGGCATGGTTTCTGATATTTTTATAATAGTTAAAGGCTTCTTGGTTTTGGTCCTTGTATAAGTGTTATAGGCTATTGTTTTATGTTCTCTTACTCTAGCACAATTGTGGTCAAACCATTTAGGAGAATTACGTCTTTTTCTGTAAGCATGATGGGGAATGCATGTTTCCATGCCGACTTTAATGAAATCCTGTATGTGGCCCAATGTGGAATTTGCATCTTGGAAGAAAAAGGAGGTCCAAGGAACATCCATGAGAAAATTTTGAAGTCCCTCCCAGTCCGCCCTGTCATAGTGCCATTTAGTCATCACGACAGGTTCAGAGCGGGAGGGTGTGGTAGGTGTTAAACCGGTGGCTTGAATCAGACAGTGATCAGAGGATCCGAGGGGGGACCTCCCTTCGACATTATAATTATCTGAATTGGTTGTTAGAAACAAGTCCAATAGGTGGGGATTTTGATCGGGGTTGTCTGGTACACAGGTGGGTTGACTGACTAACTGGGTGAGATTAAATGAGTCTGCATATAGCTCTCATTCAAGACCAGAGTCATCATTTCTGGTTGAATAAGTGAACCATTCGACATTATGGACATTAACCCGTCACATCCCGAGGTTTTCCACACCTCCGACATCCCCCAATCCCGAGGTATTTTCAAAAATTTTTTTTTTGGCTAAAACCTTCGCTTTTGGTGAGAAACATCAAAAATTCATAGAGAAATCGCTCACCTGAGGTTTACAATACTCAATCCAGGTAGGAGTTCCTCCTTACCTTACAGGGTTTTCTAACATGCTGGCACCAAAGAAAACGAGTTCTATGGAAGGGTAACTATTTCACACGTCATAAACGGTATTTATTTATTTACTTGGTACGAATTTATATGTAGTATGAGAGTATATTGGTTTTCAAGCAGTAATATAGGCATTATAAGCATTGTTTCACTCACTAACTAATCACCATACCTGACCTTTTTTTGCCACATTACCTGATCATTATTTCTGATTGTTTCTTCTTCTAATGCTATGTAAACTTTGTCCTCCACATTGTCATCGATTGGGGAATCACTCTGGCCCTGAATATCTTTACTGGCCAGGTCACTGGTAACAGGTGAATTGCCGAGACAATGGCGTGAGGGGGGAGGGGGGAGGTCATGCAGTGTAAGGCATTGTCCCTGCTTGGCATCTTGTAGAGGAATAGTGGAAGGTGTCCCGTGTATACGTACGAAAAATCACGTGCGAAAATTGAAAATTGTGCAAATTAGGGACCTTGCAATTGCACGACGTACCGGTACGTCGCCGGGACTGGCAAATGCAAATCGTTGCAACATACCCATACATCGACGGGACGGGGTGGGTTAAAATCACCCAGAATAGTAATTTCTGATGCAGTATTAATGTTGAGAACACTTAGTTGTGAAGACAGAGAGTCAAATAAACTCGGCTCTGGAGGGGCATTAGGGGAACGATAAACACAACAGAAATACTTAATTTTACCAAAAGAATCTAATTTGTATATGCAATAGTCGAAATAAGGACAGTTAAATTTAGTAATCTCTTCCAGGGCAGTTTCTGATTTAGCAAGGCAACATACTCCTCCTTTGGGTCTGAAATTTTGAATCAAGATATAACCAGGAAAATTAAATCTAGCTAAATCAGAGGCGGAGCTTACTTGTGTCTCTGTCAAAAATAGCAGATCAGGCGATTCAAACTGGAGGAAGTTTTGAACAGAGTTGATGTTGGAGTGAAGTCCCCTAAATTGCAAAAGAAAACTTTACAGCACTGACGAGCAGATCTAGGACATCACAACACTGGAGGTGGCACAGTTGCTTGATGACGACCAGGAGGGCCCTGTGTGTTTTGATGTCTAAAAACAGCCAAATAGATGACAGAAGACAGCACAAGTTAGGAGGGGCAGTGTGTGTATAGGTAGGATCTTTGTGTTTTTTTGTTGTTTATGCATTGTTTTCATAGTGTTTAGAATTATATTACATATTCCAGTGTGTGTTTTGATGTCTAGAAACAGCTGAAAGACATCATAACACTACCAAAACTAGGAGGGGTACTGTGCATGTGGGTTGGGTTAGGGTACAGGGTTGGGTATAGGAAGGGTATGAGTACAAATGGGGATATTGCTCTGTATCCGAACTTTGCCCCTATCCGGATATGCCTTTGGCTTTATCATCTCAGATAATTGAGGGATTAATGTTTAGCCACCCGTGAGTGCGGCAAAAAGTAGTTTCTAGGAGAGAAGGCAAGTCACAGTGTAATAAAATAGTGATTAAAAGTGGTGAAGTTAAAAAAAAAAAAAAGTACTACAGGCAACCCCTGTTATCTAAAGGGGTTAGAGTAAGTAAAGTTGGATAATGAGGAGGTTATGATATTGGTTCTATTAGGTTATGTTAACCTGTTGCGTGCCAGCTATTTTTAGCCCTATGGGTCGCCCCAGTGCCAGCCATTTTTCAACCTTTTTTTTTTTTTAAATGATAGATTTTGATGTGGAAACAATGAATTTCACCATTAAAATGCTCACCAAGGCTCGGAAAAGGGTTTTATTGAGTCCTGCATACTCTAATACAGGTATAGCCGCTCTCTCACGCTCACCACGTAGGTGAGAGCCGTTTTCTATGTAAGGTATACTCAGGTATTTATGCTGGGAAGGTATAGCAATGTTCAGTACACTTTTCTGATTACTTATTACATCAACATCTATCACAATTTTGCGTGTCTTTCTCACTGTGAATGCATTTTCTTACACGTACTTGAAGATAGGTACAACCTAACTTCATTACGTACAGTCCTGGCACTTACAAGAAGATATTTACAATTTGACTTCACTATATAGTCCTTACACTTACAAGAAAATATTTACAACTTACACTTACATGAAAATATTTACAAAATGCCATCACTATGTACAACACTGGGTGAGGCACACAGGCAGAGCGAGCGTGAGGGGGGGAGCGAGTGAGAGTATAGCCTTGACAGCCTGGGGGTTGGTAGAGGAACAGTTACCATACATGCTTGCCAGTTTTTACCTGCGAATCTTGAAAAATGCGATCACGGTGATTTTTTTGTTTTTAACTGTAGGTCTGGTGCAGGTTGAAGGTGGGGAAGGGGCAGAAGCTGGGGGAGGGATAGAGGCAGAGTGAGGGTAGGGGCAGAGTGGGGGCAGGGGGGGCAAAGGTGGAGTGAGGGAGGGGGGATAGGATGACGAGGATGAGGGGCAGGTGAGTGCAGGGCAGGGACATCATGAGGGCATAAGCAGGGTTAGGGTAGGATGAGAACATGAGAGGCTTTAGAGTACAGGGAGGGTGAGGAAATGTGCAGAATGAGACAGGAGCAAGGTGAGGGAAGGCACGGAGTGAGCCAGGAACAGGGTGAGGGCAGGAGCTGTGAGGACATAGGCAGCATGAAGATATAAGCTGGGTGAGAGTTGGTGTTAGGTGGTGGCAGCCATCATCCACTCACTTGATGTAGTCTTGCCTATTTCTTCCTTAACCTTTATCTTTCTTTTTCTGTGCCTGCCCTCCTCTCTTCCTGTTTCTCCCATCTTTCCTGTCACTTCTTATTGCCTTCCTTTCCTTCACAGGTGGCTTTACATTGAGTGACAAGCCAAATGGTTTCCTGTAAGCCAAGAAACCATTTACAACACTGGGTGGTAACCATATAACCAAACCATACGTGCTTCCTACGTGTCAACAAGTGGGTTGGTGGAGGGTTAGTGCCCTATCTATCTATCTATCTATCTATCTATAGCCCGACGCCCTAATCCCGCAAAGGGTGGCCGCAGACAAAACGCCTCCAAGTCACTCTGTCACCCACCATTTGACTCCCCTCCCCCCAACTCACCCCCCCCCATCCCGGTAAAACAAATAACTCAAAGTCAAGTGGCCACCCCTTACGGGATTATGGCATTTGGCAGTGGTGGTGGTGGTGGTGGTTTTAAAACGGCACTGGCACTGGCCACAGAATTATGTCAGACCGTTTTAAAATGGCACTGGCACACGGCGGGTTAAATGACAACAGAGGTTTACCCTTGTGTAACTATAGTCACTTCCCTCAGAGTACAGTATAATTATATGCACTTTTTCTATGCTCATTACATTCTTCCAACAGCACAATAACTGTACTAGCAAAATAATATATAGAACACTCAATAACATGGGTTATATACGGTTATGTCTGATGGCCATACTGTAGTGGGTTGTCACATGTGACTTTTGTCACCCTTCAGTACTGTACATAACCAGTCGCATTTATATACTTAACCCTTAGGCCGCGGAGGCATTGTTGTTATGTGCACATATTCTGTGCGTCTTGCATACCTCCAGCAGTACAACAACTGCACTAGCAGAATAATTCATAGAACAATCAATAACAAGTGGGTTATATGCTGTTATGTCTAATGGCCATATTTTAGTGGGTTGTCATGTGAGACTTTTGTCACCCTCCAGTACTGTACATAACCAGTTGCATTTACATACTTAACCCATAGGCTGCAGAGGCGTTGTTGTAACCCACATCCGTGGTGCGACGAATATGGAAAAAATAGGGTGTGCCTGCCTGGGCGTCTTGTTTTAGCCAACTACAAAACACCTATTCAGCTTGCTCTCTCTCCATCCCTGGAACACTTGCAGACCTCCAGTTTGTTTCAAAGGTTACTGGAAAGATTGAACTTTGGCTAAAATTTATATGTGTTTGGTTAGGTATAAGTGGATCAAAACAGCAAGTGAAAACACCCTATTTTTGGCCAAATTTCTTGGGGAGTTTTATGTCCGGATAATAGCAAGCAAATTTGGATAATGGTTTAATAGAGCCAAGGTCCAGCATCCAGATAATGAACACGTCTGGATACTGAGTATCCAGATAAGTGAGGGATATATATACATATATATATATATATATATACAGTATATATATATATATATATATATATATATATATATATATACATATATATATACAGTATATATATATATATATATATAAATATATATATATATATATATATATATATATATATATATATATATACAGTATATATATATATATATATATATATATATATATATATATATATATACAATATATATATATATATATATTTATACATATATATATATATATATATATATATATATATATATTTATATATATATATATATACACACATAAATATATATATATATATATATATACACACATAAATATATATATATATATATATATATATATATATATATATATATACAGTATATGTACATATATATATATATATATATATATATATATATATATATACATATATATATATATATATATACAGTATATATATATATATATATATATAAAGTAATCCCTCTAATATCTGAACGCCTAATATCCGAACATCCCCACTAACCGGACATAATCGTCCCGGGATCCAATATTCCCAAAATGGTCTGAAAACCGCAAAAAAATCGAAAAAAAAAAAAAAACGAATTTTTCCTGCCTGTAATTTGTAATTGGCGCACGCGGCGCGGAACAACTTTGTTGTGGCACGTCATTCCTCTGACGTCCAATAGAGCGCCCCTGCATCCTCCCCACTTTCCGCCTGTCTCTCGCCGCGAGTGCGCGCTCGTCGTCATGGCTGCCCACGTGCTCTCTTTTGTGGTGGTTCCTTACCTGCTGCAGGCACTCCTGCTGCTCTCGTGCCTCTTATTAGTGTGTGTGATGATGGCCCCGCTGCCTGAGAAGAGGAAGAGAGTGGTGTTGACTCTGGAGAAGAAACAGGAGATATTGGAGAACGTAGATGCGGGGTGGTCTTCTTCCCGCATCCTCCGCGAGTTCAACCTGGCCTAATCTACTTTGTTCGATATCAAGAGATCCCGAGACTAACTCATGCAGTACACGGCTGACTTCTCGTCAAGAAGCAAACGCAACGTGGAGAGGAAGGTGATGTTTACTCCCAAGTTTGCTGAAATTGACCGCTCCACATTGATTTGGTATCGACAGCAACGTGCTGCTCGTGTGATGGTACGTGGTACGGAGCTGAAGGTTGCTGCTGAGAAGTTTGCCAGGCTTCATGACGCCCTAGACTTCAAGGCATCCGAGGGTTGGCTCTTTGCGTTCAAGTTACGACATGGCCTTACCAACCTTAAAGCTCATGGCGAAGCTTTGGACGCTAACGAGGATGGAGTTGACGAGTTTCGGCACAAGGTGAAGGGCTTGATCGACAGGGAGGGCCTCACTCTCGGTCAAGTGTACAATGCTGACGAAACTGGTTTATTCTATCACTCTTTGCCAACGAACACTCTAGCCGAGGAGACGGAGAAGCGTGTACCTGGCCGCAAGCTCTCCAAGCAACGGATATCTGCTTTGTGTTGTGCCAATGCTAACGGCATGCACCGGCTTAAGCCCATTATTGTTGGCCGTGCATAGCAGCCTCAGTGTCTTCATGGGGTGATGGATGTCCTTCCTGTCGTCTGGTACTATTCATTGAAGGCATGGTTTACAGCCCAGATCTTCAGAGACTGGTTCCACCGCCACTTCATCAGGGAGGTCATCAATTACCAGACGAAGACACTGGGAATCCCGCGCGACCAGGTAAAGGCCCTCCTTTTCCTTGACAATGCACCTGCCCACCTGTGTGACGAGGACTTGGTGGCTGACAATGGCCGGATTAGGTGCATGTTTCTGCCACCTAATACGACTGCTCTCATCCAACCAATGGACCAAGAAATGATCGTGGCAACAAAGTGCCTATACTGCCGGAAGTTCCTGGACGAGGTGATGATTGTTCTCAAGGAAGAGGACGAGCGCAGGGAGGGACGGGACACGTGAGGCCAGCGGACTTTGGAAAACCTTCGCCTCTACAACATCAAGTCTGCAATCTACAACTGGGCCAGTGCATGGAAGGAAGTCCCTGTCAAGACTCTAGAAAATGGTTGGTCTCGTCTGCTTCTCGGAACGGATGTGGAGTACGATTTTCTAGGGTTTGACATGGATTACTTCCATGCACAGCTACGTACGCATGGCGACGATGTTGATGTGGACGATGTGCATGAGTGGTTGGATGATGACGAGGGCGATCCTGGGTATCAGACCATGTCTGATATGGAGATCGCATCTTCAGTTGCAGGTGTCAGTACCGAGCTTGAAGATTGCGACGAGGACGGCGACGATGATGCAGACTCCTCTCAGCATGACACTACTCCAGCCATCCCCAAGCTGAGCACACTCCAGAAACACCTAGAGTTCGTTCTGGACTACCTGGAACACCCGGACTGCGACAGGGAGATGGGGCCCTTGGGACTTTTGGAGGAAGTGCGTGCTTTCAGGCAGCGCATCATCAATCGTCAGAATCGTCGGTCCTTGCGTCAATCAACGATTGACAGTTTTTTTAGGCCCGTGACCCCCACTGTGCCCAGCCCTGGCTCCACTCCATTGCCTCCCCAAGACAGGCCTTCATGCTCCGAGCCACAGCCCAGCACATCAGCCACGGTGGAGTCACCGCTCGACGTGAGTTTGCGTCTGTCTTCAGAGTCGTCTGCAGTGGGTACGCCATCACCACGACCCAGCGACGCACCCCTAGGTCACCTGCCAGTGATACTCTCGGACTCTGACAGTGATTAAACAGCAAGAACTTCTCCACTTGACCACACGGGAATTTACAGTGTTGTGCAGTGTGTCGTGTTAAGGATTTACAGTTGTGAGTGAGAATACAATTTTGGAACAAAATTTAACGCAAATAGACTTGTTTGTTTTTGCTTTAGAAAATGGTTAGAAGAGTGGGAAAATTTAACATGCAGAGTGCAACACTTAGTAAGTTACAATGGAGCATAAGTTAGACAAGAGTGCGCACTGTGAAGAGAACGGACTTCTGAGTGCAATTGACTAAGTTCAGTGCAAGACTTCATTAACAGTGTACTGGAAGTGCTTCAGGAAATCCTTCTTACTGTCAGAGTCCGAGAGGAGGTGGTTATTCATCGAGATGGCTATGGACTTGCTGTAAGTAGGCAGAATGTTTCATACTGTACTTTT
Source organism: Coenobita brevimanus (assembly GCF_032717465.1). Taxonomy (NCBI): domain Eukaryota; kingdom Metazoa; phylum Arthropoda; class Malacostraca; order Decapoda; family Coenobitidae; genus Coenobita; species Coenobita brevimanus. The sequence continues at coordinate 38,227,516 of NC_136976.1, forward strand.
TTTTACTCATTTCGCTCTTTAATGCCCTTAATTGGTGTGAATAGGGTGTTAGGAGCTATGCATGTGCAGTAGGAAGGTGTTTTTCTGAGTTAGGCTAGGTTAGGGTCCATAAGTACCAGTCCAGGAGCCAGGCACATGTAAGTACCCAGAATGTTTAATATTGTATGAACCTACCTCAAAACCCTCATTTAATGCTTCTTTTGCTTTTATTTCAGTCTTTTATGTGCCTTATTGGTGTGATTTGGGTCTTAAATAGGTGCTATGCATGTCCAGAGGGAGTTGTATAGGTGCTTCTCTGAGTTAGGGTCCAGAAGTACAAGTCCATAAGCTGGGGCCCAGTATCCGGACAGGACCAGTATCCTGACCTGCCTATGGCCCTATTATGTCGAATATTGGAGGAATTACTGTATATATATATATATATATATATATATATATATTCTGTACATACAGTTTGCTCACACAGTACACGTGATCACAGTGCGCGAATTGCATAGTACGCAAGTGACCAAAAATCATAACCATAAAACTTTGAATGTGCGAGTTTAGCCCACAATACGCAAGGCAGAGGCAAGGAGTGGCCCAAAACTGCTATTTTCCTTGACTATGCGACCCCCCCCACCCCGACACGATGTGCCGATAGTGACTTAGAGGCTCGTGGGGAAGGTGCTCAAGAGGAGTCTACAGTAAGATCTCACCAATAACGACTTCAACAATAACGTTTTCAGCAATATTGGTAAGTTAGAGTAGATACCCAGTTTCTATAATACAGTAATCCCTGTACTTTCCAGACGACCACTTTTCGGACATCCCCACTTACTGGATATTGTGGGCCTGGACCTTCGGAACCCAAAAATGGCCAAAAAAAGAAAAAAATCCCCCCCAAATCCTAATTTTTTCCCACCTGTAATTTGAAATTGCCGCGTGGCGCCGAGCAGCTGTTACACCATGGACCCTTCACCCCTTCCTTCCTCCCCCCCTCCCTCCTCCCTTGTCAGGGTTGCCATTTGGTATTTTTCATTACCAAATGTGGGCCAATTTGGTAATGAAAAATTCGTTTGGTAATGAATCAGAATAATGCAATACCAAAAGGATTTTTCACATGTATGAGGATACACAGGATGGAGATGGTGGATTGTTTGCTTTCTCTGATTAATCTGCTAGCCAACATAGCTTGAAAATAATCAACATGCTGTTAATTATAAGAAGAGTGATTACATGTATTTCCACTTGTATATATAATTAGTGAAGAATAAATGCCAGCTTTATGAATTTGGTAATGAAAAGTTAAATTTAGTAATGACAATTGAGGAGTTTGGTAATGTGGCCGTTGTGATCTGGCAACTCTGTTTCCCCATCATCAACAGTTGTAACCAAACTCCGATCGAGAGCAGATTCTTATCGCAATGATAGCCACACATGCTCATTTTTTTGTGAATAAACAGTGAATAAACTGCAATACCTCGCCGCTAGACCACACGGGAATTTACAGTGTTGTGCAGTGTTAAGAAATTAGAATTTAGAGTGCAAAGGATTAGCTGAGGAGTGCATATTGGCGGTTGAAACTGGTGTGGTGCAGTTACGAACAATGTGCAGTATTAAACAATTATAACTCACAGTGCAAAGAATTAAGTGCAGCACAACACTGGATTACTGTACATGCATCAAGAGCATTTTCACCACTGCCAAAACCAGAGAAGGCAGCCACAGGCGTGCTGTAAGTACCCTGGCTGAGGTACAGCCACTTCTAATTCCTCATTCTTTGGTTCCTTTTCCTTTATTTCATGCTTTATGTCCATTATTGGTGTGAATAGGGTCTTAAACAGGTTTAAATAGGTGCTATGCCTGTCTGGTAGGGAGTTATTTAGGTGGCTTTCAAAGTTAGGCTGGGTTAGGGTCCGTAATTACCAGTCCAGGAGGCAGGGGCCCACTTTCCGGATGGGACCACTTTCCGGACATGCCTTTGGCTCTGTTACATCGGATAGTGGAGGGATTACTGTAATGTTTGGATTCACTTGAATGACAGTTTTTTCGCGAATGCCAAGTTGTTATATTGCCAGTACAGTAATCCCGCATTTTTTGCGGATTTTTTGTCTACGGTTTTGCCCTCTCGCGGATTTTCTTAGCATTAACAAGTTCAACTAAAATATCCTTGAATATACAGAAAACAAAAAATTTGAAATTCCCGCAGCTTCCAATTGTAGCGCGGTAAACTCACGCCACCCTCTGTCCCTTTCCCGCGGCCCCTCTGCCAGTGTTACCATATCTAGCATAATTTTATTCTTTTAGCATAATTTTGATCAAATTTTCGAGTCTGGAATATTTTTTAGCATATCAGAAGTTTTAGAATCATTCTAGCATAATATAGAATGGAATGGAATATTTTTGGAATAATTTTATAAAAGCTACAAATCAGAGAGAGAGAGAGAGGGAGAGACGAATAAGGTAAGAAGATGTTTGAATAGTTGGTTACTTTCAGTTTGGGCTTGGTTGGGTTGGATTAGGTTAGGTTGGATTAGGTTAGGTTAGGCTGGATTAGGTTAGGTTAGGTTAGGATAAGTTTAAGCTTTGTACTTTACCCATGAAACCTAGGTTTTTCCGATGGATTTTGGTATGATTCATTCGATTTTCAGCTTCATTTCAGTCGGAAATGACCATTTTCTGTGTTTCCCCCCCCTCCCTATAACCCCCGATTCCCCAAAGATCCCCCATTATTGCAGGGGGATGAGGGGGGTCATATATCAAAATCTGGTTATTTCCGACGGAAATGATGCTCAAAATCGAATGAATCACATCAAAATCCATCAGAAAAACGCAAGTTTCATGGGAAAATGCAGTATGGGCAGAAAACCGATATTTATCCTCTTACTGTATGTAGGTTCATTTTAATATTTTCATAGTAAACAATACATAATTAATATGTTGCACGAATATGTATAGAATTTTATCATTTAGCTTCAAGTTAGCATAATTCATTTTTTACTTGGAACAAATTTGCTCAATCTAGCATAATTTTTTCATTGCCCTAGCATAATTTCGTTGTTTGGATATGGCAACACTGCTCTCTGACCCGCATTCCTCAGTCCACGCCTGACTGCCTCACGAGTCTGGTGTACTTGTAACCGCAGTATGATACGAGCCTCTTGCCTCCCACTTGCTTTCCACATGGCCCCAGGACGTAAGCCAGCCTCACCAAAGGCTAATAATACAATTAGTAAGAACTCCAAAGTGACAAAACGATCAAGAAAAGTTATGGCCTTAGCAGAGAAAATTGTGTTACTGGACAAGCTAAGAAACGACCGTGGGAGTGTTTGCTATCACCAGTTAATGCATCTTTTTATTTTGTACTGTTTTGTGAATAAATGTGTTGATAATTGTGTATTACAGTACGGTGTTTACGTTTTTCCTTCATAATGGAGTATGTGCTTTCAATCTTGTAAGAAGGTATTTCGGGATGAGTATGGAGGTTTCGGGACAATTCGCAGTCACAACAAACACAAAACAATTCGCCTTCATTAATGAAGATAGCTATGGGTGATGCTAGAATATAATTCAAAGGCAACTACAGTGAGGAAGAAACAAGTTAATTATTGACTAAAGGAGCAACTAATAAATAATATCCAGAACCTACGCTACTGAATATAGACTTTGCTGGATCCCCCTGGGGGTAGGGGGGTTTTCAAGAATACTCCCCCAGTATCCCTGCTTGTCGTAAAAGGCGACTAAAAGGGTTGGCGGAGGGTTAGTGCCCCTCCCCGGAAAACAACTAACTAAAAAAACAAACAAGAAGCCTCGGACAAGGACTGACCAAACGTTGACGACCCAGGACCGGACAAAGGACTTGGTAATGTGTACATGGAATGTAAGAGGAGCGAATGATGAGGTGAAAGAGAGAGAGATTGTCCAGGTGCTTGAGGATGCGAAAGTGGATGTATGTGGAATAACTGAAACAAAATGGAGAGGAGAAAGTGTGAGAGAATGGGAGTATGGATGGGGTATATGTGCAGGAGTAGATGAGAATGAGAGGGCAAAGGAAGGAGTGTGTATAGTTGTGAGTAAAAGATGGAAGAAGAGCATAAGACAGTATGGATCAGTTGGGTCAAGGATTGTGTGGGTAAAGTTGAAAGTTGGAATACAAATGTGGGCGATTGTGTGTGTGTATGCGCCAATGCAAGATCGTGCTAGAAGAGTGAGAGAAGAGTTCTGGACAAATGTGGAAGTGTGCATGGAAAAGTTTGGAAGGAATGAGAGAGTGTTTTTGATCGGTGATATGAATGGTAAAGTTGGTAATGTGAAGGTGGATGGAATAGTTGGTGAGTGGGTGTGCCTGCTGAGATAGATGAGAATGGGAGTGCAAGTTAGTGGACATCTGTGCTGGGAGGGGGTTGGTAATAGCCAATACCCTCTTCAGGCATAAAATGATCCACAGGTATACATGGCGAGTGATGAGAAGGGTGGGTGGTGAACTGAATGAAAGGAAGGCAATGATTGATTATGTGTGTGTGGATGAAAGGATGCGAAGATGTATATTGGATGCAAGAGTTTATAGAGGTTGGGGGAGTGGCCTTTCTGACCACTACTTGGTGGTGGCCAGAATTAGGATGCAAGTAAGATGGAGGAATAGAAGAAGGGAAAGACGAGAGGAAGGAGAAGTTGCAAGGAGAGTGGAAAGGTTACAAGAGGATGAGAAAAAGGCAGAGTATAAGAGAGAAGTGGAGGAACGATTGGGCAAATATGAATTGGAGCAGATGGGAGACGTGGAAGGTGTGTGTAAGATATTTACAGAAGAAATATGTGCAGCATGTGATGTGGTGTGTGGAAGGAAGAGAAGACGGAGGGGGTTCAAGGAACAGCGTGGTGGACTGAAGAGGTGAAACAGGCTGTGGCACAAAAGAAGAAAGCATACAATGAATGGATGAGAAATAGGGGCGTGGAAGAAGTTGAGAGGCAGAAGAGAGAGTTATATGTGGAAAGGAAGAGAGAGGTGAAAAGATTAGTAAGAGAGAGTAAGAAGAGAGTGGATCAGGAATTTGGAAGGAATTTGAGTGTAAAGTGGAGGGACTGTAAGAAAATGTTCTGGAGAGAAGTGAAAAGAGTAAGACAGGGTGGAAGTGAAGTTAGCAGGGGAGTGAAAGATAAACATGGTAGATTACTAGTGGAGAAGGGAGAAAAAGTGAGCAGATGGAGAGAACACTTTAAGGAATTGTTGAACGTAGAGGATGGAAGTAATGCGAGTATAAGTGGCTGGGGAATGGCTGGGAGAAGGAGGGAGGTGAGAAGACAGGTAGAAATCAGTAGGATAGAGGTTGTGGAAGCAATGAAGAAAGTTAAATCGGGAAAGCCCCAGGAATTGATGGAGTGTGTGGTGAGATGCTGAAGCATGGGGGAGAGATAGTAGTAGAATGGATGTGGAAGATGTGCAGATTGGCCTGGAGGAAGGTAGAGTCCCGGAGGATTGGAAGTCAGGTATAATTATTCCCTTGTACAAAGGAAAAGGGGAAAAAGAAGTGTGTGGTAATCATAGGGGCATTTGTCTTCTTAGTATAATAGGAAAAGTGTATGGTAGGATACTTATAGACAGAGTTAGAGAAAGAACAGAGAAATTAGTTGGAGAAGAACAGGGAGGCTTTAGGAAGGGAAGAGGTTGTGTAGATCAGATATTCATTCTTAGATCTTTAGTGGAAAAGTTTCTAGAGAAGGGAAAGAAGTTGTATGCGGCTTTCATGGATTTGGAGAAAGCATATGACAGGGTGGATAGACAAGGATTGTGGAAAGTGTTAAGAATATATGGAGTAGATGGGAAGTTGTTGAATGCTGTGAAGAGTATGTATGATGGTGCTAAGGCTGCAGTGCGTGTGGATGGTGAACTAAGTGATTTTTCTCTTTGAAAGTTGGTTTGAAACAGGGATGTGTCATGTCTCCATGGTTGTTCAATCTGTACATGGATGGGGTAATAAAAGAGGTACAAGGTAGGGTAGTGGATGTTGGAGTGGCCCTGGTGAGAGAGGATAGTGTTTGGAAACTCCCTGTACTGTTGTTTGCAGATGATACTGTGTTGTTGAGTGAAGATGAAGGGGAGCTGCAAGGCTTGGTGGATGAGTTTGAGAGAGTGTGTAAGAAACGGAACCTAAAGGTGAATGTAGGGAAGAGTAAAGTGATGGTCTTTGAGAGAGGTGAAGTCAGTGAATGTATAGCGAGGTTGGATGGTGAGGAATTGGAAAATGTGAGTACGTTTAAGTATTTGGGTAGTGTGATGAGTAAGGATGGAGGTTTGAGGGTGAAGTGCTTGAAAGGGTACAGCAGGGAAGAAAGGTTGCTGGTTCCTTGAAAGCAGTGATAAGAAACAGGGAAGTGAGCATGGAAGTAAAAAAGTTACTACATGACAGTATTGTGATACCAACTCTAACGTACGGAAGTGAAGCTTGGACGTTGTTGGAAGGACACAAGTCAAGAGTGAGAGCAGTGGAAATGAGTTATTTAAGAGGAGCTTGTGGAGTCACGTGGAGAGACAGGCTGACGAATGAGGATATAAAGGAGCGTTGTGGTGTTGATGTGGATGTGATAGGAAGCGTTGTGAGGAACACACTGAGGTGGTTTGGCCATGTGGAGAGGATGGAGGGTGAAAGACTGACGAAGAGAGTGTATGTGAGTGAGGTGGAGGGTGGAAGAGGGAGGGGGAGACCGAGGATGAGATGGAGGGATGGGGTGGAGAGGTATATGAGAGAGGGGGGTGTGAGTTGGGAGCAGGGTAGTGAAATGGCGGGGGACAGGGCGACTTGGAGGCGATTTGTTTGTGGCCACCCCAAACGGGATTGAGGCGTCTGGCAATAGATAGATAGATAGATAAAAGTATTGATTAGTATATTTATAGAATGGCGGGGAATCGTCCAGGGTGCGAATTGTTCTGAAGGGGAATCGTCCATGTTTTGACAGGGAATTGTCTGACGGCGAATTGTCTCGCAATCAGTATGGACATGGACTGTGTGATGGGCAGCATGGTGGACGCAAGTGTAAGATTCAATTGTTAATAGAGTATTCGCGGAATTGACTTTTCGTGGGGGTTACAAGAACGTAACTACCGCGAAATATGCGGGATTACTGTACGTCCATATACAAGATGAGGAGTGAAACAGACAAGAAGGGATGAAGGAAATTGCCGAAAATGTGAGCAATAACTAGGAGGAGATGGAGGATCCTCCCCTCACCACCTCCCCTGACTCGCCTGCTGCCGTCCCCTCCACCTCTACTGCCCCACCTGACTCACCAGTCGCCTCCCCCTTCACCTCCACAGCCCCACCTGACTCACCTGCTTCACCTGGCTTACCTGTATCCCCCACCATAATGACTGTTTCTGGATGCTGGTAGAAATATCACATTCGACAGGCCTTAAATTTCTTCATCGAAGCCTGGAATAATACAACACTGGCAACCGTTAAACAAGCATGGTGCAGCCAGGGGGGGGGGGGGCAGGGGCACTCTAAGTGTGTTGCTGCGCCTCGGAAACCCTGCCATTCAAGTCCATCAGGCATGTTGTCTGCTGTTGTTAAGGTGACTGACCATATTTTTGTTATTGTAGCTATGGCTGTAGTGTGTCTGAAAAATTTTCCCTTTATTATGTCTCTAAAGGTCAAAAAATGCCAAGGTGTATGGGGGTGCCACCCATATGCAATTTTTCCCATAATATTTTGTATTCACAGTGCACAATTTCACAGTGGGTGAGGACCAGGACCACCCATCCGTAGTATATATATATATACTGGTATATGTATATATATATATATATATATATATATATATAATATATATATAAAATATATATAATATATATATATATATATATATATATATATAATATATATATAATATATATATATATATATACATATATATAATATATGTATATATATATATATATATATATATATACATATATATATATATATATATATATATATATATATATATATATATATATATATATATATATATATATATTTAATATATATATATATATTTATATACAGTAATATCCGACGTAATAGAGCCAAAGGCACGTCCGGAAAGTGGTCCCGTCCAGATAGTGGGCCCCAACCTCCTGGACTTGTACTTTAAGGACCCTAACCCAGCCAAACTTTGAAAGCCACTTAAATAACTCCCTACCGGACATGCATAGCACCTATTTAAACCTATTTAGGCCCTATTCACACCAATAATGGACATATAGCATGAAATAAATGAAAAGGAACCAAAGAATGAGGAATTAGAAGTGACTGTACCTCAGCCAGGGTACTTACAGCACGTCTGTGGCAGCCTTCTCTAAGGCTTTGGCAGTGGTGAAAATGCTCTTGAAGCACATATAGTAATCCAGTGTTGTGCTGCAGTTTCAGTAATTCTTTGCATTGTGAGTTATAATTGTTTAACACTGCACATTGTTCTTAACTGCACCACGCCAGTTTCAACCGCCAGTTTGCACTCTATAGTTAATCCTTTACACTCTAAATTCTAATTTCTTAACGCTGCACACCACTGTAAATTCCCATGTGGTCTGGTGGCAAGGTATTGCAGTTTATGCACTGTTTACAATGAACTCTTACATTTGGCGAGTTTATATTTGGTGAATTCACTTTTGGCGATGGGTTGGGATTGTACACAACACTTTAATTTGGCGACAGAAATCTCACATTTGGCGAGTTGTTTGTAATAAAAATATAATAAGAATATATTTTATACCAATTAATTTCAACAGTTTTTTATATTAATCTGAAATTCAACAAAATTTAGTTTGTATTGTGAAATTTAAGTCTCGTCTTCTCAAACCTCTTGAAGTAGCCAGATTGTGCAACACAGAAATGGGGAATGGGTGACCTTGGCACACCACCAACTAAAGCATCCACGCACCATACACCACGTGTACATCAAGCCCATTATTTTCTTTTCTTTTGTTAGTTTTTCTGTTTTGTATTGTTTCTTGGCTATAATAAATTAAATTGAATCATGTTATGTGTGTTTATCACATGATTTGCACCCAGTAATGTTGTCATATAGGTGGAAAATCAGTCCAGTCATACATGCTCAGAACCAATTTATTTTTTTCCCATTAGTTATTCAGTTTAGGTTTGGCGAATTCCAATTTGGCGAGTTTTTTTTCGCACCTATTACTCGCCAAATGTGCGAGTTCACTGTATTCACAAAAAACGAGCATGTGTGGCATCCATTGCGATAAGCATCTACTCGCTATCGAAATTAGGCAGTAACTGTTGGTGAGGGGGAAGCAGGGTTGCCAAATCACAACTCGGCCACAATACCAAACTCCTCAATTTTCATTACTAAATTTAACTTTTCATTACCAAATCCATAAAGCTAGCATTTATTCTTCATTAATTATATATACAAGTGGTAATACATGTAATCACTCTCCTTATAATTAACAGCATGTTGATTATTTTCATTCTATGTAGCCTAGCAGATTAATCAGGGAGAGCAAACAATCCACCATCTCCATCCTCTGTATCCTCATATATGTGAAAAATCCGTTTGGTAATGCATTATTCTGATTCATTACCAATCGAATTTTTCATTACCAAATTGGCCCACATTTGGTAATGAAAAATACCAAATGGCAACCCTGACGGGAAAGGGGGGGAGGGGGGAGGGGGGAGGAAGGAAGGGGTGAAGGAGCTGTGGTGTAAACAGCTGTTCGGCGCTGTTCGGCAATTTCAAAGTACGGGTGGGGAAAAAATCAGAATTTGTTTTTATTTTTTATTTTTTTGGCCATTTTTGGGTTCCGAAGGTCCAGGCCCACAATGTCCGGTAAGTGTGGTGTCCGGAAAGTGAATGTCCGGATAGTACGGGGATTTCTGGATATACAGTAAAAGTCCATTGATCCGAATGGCAGTGGACTGAGAATCATTTGGATTATCAGATTTTTTGGATTTTTGAGTAGGACCCCTAAGACACTTAATTTCATGTTTAAACTGAAATTTTACCGAATGGATCACTTTTCATTCATTTGTAATATGATATGGCACATACAAACATTACTTTTCGTATTGCACAAATTTTTTACTTACTAATGTATTACTGAAGAGTAGGCGCAGGGCGCACCCAGGGGGGGGCCCACCGGGCCTGGGCCCCCCCCCTTAGCTCTCTGGATCCTTTTAAAAATTTATATATATTTACTTCGATAACAGCAAAACATGAAAAATTGGCAAGTACAAACAAAGATGTACGTAAATAACATCATTTATTTCACGTATTACCGTATGTTTTTAGAGTTTAGTTAATTATTACTACACTATGTGTGTTTTGCCTGTAATAAGAAAATTAATAGTAAACTCAGGTAAAAGCCTTTGTCTGTCTGTCTGTCTGTCTGTCTGTCTGTCTGTTTGTCTCTCTCTCTCTCTCTCTCTCTGACAGTTTTGTGTTAATATTGTTTTAGGAGTGCTACACCGTCTGCGAATGAAGATGCACACCCTGTCCCACGCTGTTCCAGTAGTTTGGTTATTTCTTCACAAGAAGACTACAGGAGTTTGGATCCGGATCTTTTTTCACAAGACTCAAGCATTGCGGGTCATTCCAGTGACTTTGGACATTTTGTTAATGTTGCCCATCTTCCTAAAGAAAAACGAGTGCACCTCCTTCAGAACCCATGGGTGCCAGACAAAAATTACCAGTTTCCTGTTGTAGCTGACTCCAGTGGCAAGAAACACAAATTCCAACATTCTTATCTCGAAGAATTTCCTTGGCTGTCCAACAGTGAACTGCCTGGCAAAGAGGGGGGCTTTTGTCGCTACTGTGTTATAATGGGGAAAAGGATGAGTGGAAGAGAGGATCAAAACCTAGGAGCACTTGTGAGCAGACCTTTCAAGCATTTTAAGAGTGCAAAAGAGGATTTTCGAGCTCACCAAAATAGTCAGTATCATGTGTTTTCTATGGCTCAAGCCGAATTTTTGTTGGCACAAGAGCGTGGTGTCGTTCCCATTGATGAAATGGTTAACACTCAACTTTGTAAAGAGAGAGAGAAATGCAGAAAGGGGGAGAACGAATATCGCCGACGTTTACATCCAATTGTTGAGACTGCAATCCTGTGTGGAGTACAAGAATTGGCCTTCCGAGGACACAGAGATAGTGGACCTCTTGACTTGGATTCCATGCCAGCTAATGGAAAGGAGAGTAATTTTAAAGCTTTTCTTCGGTACCGGGCATCAGGTGACAAGCAGCTGTACAAGGATATTAAAACTGTCCAAAAAAACATGTTGCTAACAAGCTGGAATGTGCAGAATCAAATTATCAAGGTGTGCAATGATGTGATTAAGGAAAATTTAGTGAATTCCATCAAGCAAGCTGGTATTTAATCTGTGATAGCTGATAGTACCACAGATATCAGCGCACATGAACAATTAGCTCTTGTCATACGTTTTGTCATTGAGGGTGAACACGTGAGGGAGGACATGCTTAGTCTAATTAAACCTTCTCAAACCACTGGTGCTGCCTTGGCTGATGAAATAATGCAGTGCTTGAGAAAGTTGGGCTTATCACTAACAAACATCAGAGGACTGGGTTATGATGGAGGTTCCAACATGAGTGGTTTGATTAATGGAGCACAGGCTCACATTAAACAACAGCAGCCTCTTGCAGTCTACACTCACTGTGCATCACACCGACTTAATTTAGCACTAGGACGTGCTCTCACTGTTCCTGGTGTCCGGAACATGCTTGGCATTGTTTCAGAAGTTTCAAAGTTTTTAAGTGGATCTGCAGCAAGGGTACAGGTCCTAGAGAAGAAGGTTGATGAATATGTACCAGACTCCCGCAAGAAACGAGTGAAGCCTCTATGTAGAACTAGGTGGGTGGAGCAGCATGAGTCTTTAAGAACATTTGACATGTTCTAGAGGATATTCAGAGGTTGGGCAACACAGATGCTGTAGCAAAAGCATCTTGCCTTCTACCAGGCATAACACGCTTTGAATTTATTGTCACCCTACAGATGCCAGTTTTCTTATTTGGCATTACCCAGCCTCTGTCTGAGAGCCTTCAGAACCCCACTCACACACTCACAGAATCGATGGAGCTAGTTGAACAAGTCAACAAGACAGTGGCAGCCAGTCAAGAAGAATTTTCCTTGGTAATGGATAAAGCATTAAAACTGGCTGATGAACTAGATGTTCCTGTCTCAGTCCCCAGAACTACCAAACGACAGGTTCATCGGTCAAACAGTTGCTCGTCAACTGACCCAGCAGAGTTCTACAGGATTAACACCTGGTATCCATTCATTGACCAGATGATGACAGAACTGAATGCTCGTTTTCCTAAGGAGCATCCTGCCATTCACTTACAAGAAATCCTTCCACTGTTTATTGAAAAGGTCAGCCTTACCTCCATTGAGCAGGCTGCAAAAGTATATGAAGAAGATTTGCCACACTTAACCAGTCTTCTGCCAGAACTTCTTGTCTGGCGAGAAATGATATCCTTACTAGACAGAACACAGTTTCCCAAAGACATAAGTGAGATGTTTCAGATGACAAGCAATCTTCCAAATGTGCGTGTCATTGTGCGTATTTTGATGACATTACCTGTCAGAAGTTGCTCTGCAGAGCGAAGATTTTCAGCCTTAAAGAGAATGAAAACAGATCAGCGGTCAACGATGACCGAAGACCGATTGGAGGCACTGATGCTTATGAGAATTCATGGCAAAGAAAAACTTCCAACCGATGAAGTAGTTGAAAAATTAATGAAGATGTGTTCTCGTCGTCATTGCGAATAGAAAGACATCCTGCATTTAAAGAAGCATAAGTCGTAGTAAGAGGAAAAGATGGATCATGACGGAGTGTTCAAGAGTTGGCCAGTTGTATATATGAAAGGCTGAGAGTACCAGTTAACTTTTGTATTAGAAATCTGGACAGAATAGGGTTGAGACTGAATGGCTTTTTCTTTGTTACTTTGTTAAAACGATAAATATAAACAAACAAGTTTGTTTAAATAACTGACGACCTACCAAATAATCTATCATTCTATCAGTATATATATATATATATATATATATATATATATACACAGTATATATATAACATATATATATACAACTTAGAACTATAAAACTTTTATGTAAACTTCAGGAAACTGGCAAATGGGGCCTCCCCCTTAGAAAATTCCTGGGTGCGCCCCTGCTGAAGACTCAAACTGTAATTGATAAATTAAGAGATGTTATGGATTGTTTAACTCACCAGTAATGCGTAGTGTTGAAAACAGCAGTTGTAGGCAGGTAAATCCAATTAAAGAGAGTAAGTCCAGGGTTAATAATAATATGCACGTATTGTAAAGGCACAAAAACATACAGTAACCCCTCCAATATCCGGATCAATAGAGCCATAGGCAGGTCCGGATAGTGGTCCTGTCCGGATATTGGGCCCCAGCTTATGGACTTGTACTTATGGACCCTAACTCTGAAAAACACCTATACAACTCCCTCTGGACATGCATTGCACCTATTTAAGACCCAAATCACACCAATAAGGGACATAAAAGACTGAAATAAATGCAAAAGAACCATAAAATGAGGTTTTAGAGGTGAGTTTATACAATATTAAACATTCTGGGTACTTACAAGTCCCTTGCTCTTGGACTGGTTTGAACCGCCAGTTTGCAGTCCACAGTTAATCCTCTGCACTCTAAATTCTAATTTCTTAACACTGCACAACACTGTAAATTCCCGTGTGTTCTAGTGGCAAGGTATTGCAGTTTATTCACTGTTTATTCACAAAAAACAAGCACCTGTGGCTTGCACTGTTATGAGTATCTGCTCTCCATCGGAGTTAAGCTGTGACTGTTGATGTTGGTGGGGTAACAGAGTTGCCAGATCACAACAGCCACATTACCAATCTCCTCAACTTTCATTGTCAAATATAACTTTTCATTACCAAATTCGTAAAGCTAGCATATATTCTTCACTAATTATATATACAAGTGGAAATACATGTAATCACTCTCCTTATAACTAACACCATGTTGATTATTTTCACACTATGTAGGGTAGCAGATTAATCAGAGAGAGCAAACAATCCACCATCTCCATCCTGTGTATCCTCATACATGTGAAAAATCCATTTGGTAATGCATTATTCTAATTCATTACCAAACGAATTTTTCATTACCAAATTGGCCCACACTTGGTAATGAAAAATACCAAATGGCAACCTGACAGGGGAGGGGGGAGGGGGAGGAAGGAAGGGGTGAAGGGACCATGGTGTAACAGCTGTTTGGCGCCAGGCGGGAATTTCAAATTATGGGAGGGAAAAAAGTCAGATTTTTTTCGAATTTTTTGCGGTTTTTGGCTCATTTTGGGAATAATGGATCCCAGGAGGATTATGTCCGGTTAGTGGGGATGTTCGGATATTGGGCGTTCGGATATTAGAGGGATTACTGTAGTATGTATTACTGTGGAAAATTCCTTAAACCTAAGCATGCGCAGATCCAAAAGTGGCCAGTTGTTTACGAGGAGTTGCCAATCCATGCATTACCTGATCCATGACCACACCACTCGGCACTTTGGCGCATTTGGCGTCCAGTTTGAATTTTTTTAATTTGATTTTTTTTACTGTTGGAGTTTTTGTCAGCCTTCTTCAGAAATTCGGATTATTGGGATTTTCGGGTTATCCGTGTTCAGAGGAATGGACTTTTACTGTATATATATATAATCGGTAGAGAGTTGGCCTGCAGTCCTGATGGACCCGAGTTCAAATCCCGCTGAGGCAGGGAACAGTTTAAGGATTTGAATTTCATAAAATCAGACTTTACTGATCTACCAGAAGGCCCGCCGACATGTCGTAAAAATACCCCCGCTAATACCAATACACCAGTCCTGTATGAGACAGCCCTAGCATGTATTCAATATGGACGGTGGGTGTTAGCGCCGAAGTGGTGACATGTAGAGGTGTGCGGTACGTAGGAGGACTACTGGGCCTTGAAAGCAGGCTGTGAAGCCTATGCCCAGAGTCGGTCACATTAAAAAAAAAAAAAAAAAAAAAAAAAAATATATATACAGGTAACTCGCACGGAACACGAGGGTTTCGTTCCTACCGTGCCGTGTTAGGTGCGAAATCGCGTATATTTAAACTACTCCGTATTTTGCTCCCTAGACCCCCCAAATGTGTTGTTTTGCTGTTATCTGTCACTAGAAAGCACTTTAAGTGGTTAGAAGGTTTATTTAATGTTATAACTCACAAATAATGTACTCCTGAGCAAAACTTCAACACACAAATACTGTACGTAAACACAAGGAAACATTCCGACGCCGATCATAGGTAATAAATTAGGTTAACTGGTACCAGTGCTTTAACTTACAAGTACATACCAGAACAGTACATATTTAACTTAGAAATGCAGTACTGTGATATCGAATGATTTCAGTACATAATCTGTTAGGAATGGCTGGAAAAAAAAAAATGTTATGAATACATTTTCACCTTTTTGATATATGTTTATGGTAGTTTCGAGTTATTTTTTACGTTATCGTTGTGCCCATGCTTGGAAAAGGGAGCGAAAGAGTTGAATTTTCAGTCCTAAATGAGAAAACTGCACGTCCTTCAAGGCTAGACTCTGCCACGGGAGAATAAAGTGGAGGGTCAGTCCGATTAGCAATAAGGAAGTTGTGTCACAACTTCCAGCTCCCACACCACGAGAATGGCTAAAAATAGAATCGTAATGCAGTTTCAGAACTAACAATAAGTCTAATTATTACGAATACAGATACAAAGCAGAAATAAATACGTTTACAGACAGGGAAAACGTATTTCTTCCGTCATAACATGTTCATCTTTCTCAATCATTTTACGTTCATCTTTATCATTTTACCTTGTTATTTTCGCAATATATATTGCTGTCTCGTAAACAGGGTGGTTGTTTGTGTTTTGCAAGGGAGGAAAAAGGTTGTATTTTCTGTCTGGGTCGAGATAATGGGTGTAACTATGTGTGGTTAGGCATGGCCACGAGTGAAAAAATCGTACATCCACTCATCACGATAGCCGGTGGTGAACTGACAGATGATACATGAGACGATGAAGTCAAGGTCATGTCCCAGATTTTCGTTCACTTCCCGAAAGTTTTCACAGTTTTCTACAAGTTGCAAACCATTACAGCAAACCTGAGCAAATAGGTAAAGATACCAAGACAAAAATGTATTTTTCTCTTATTATAAGTCTTTAACGAACAAACAAAAAAAAGGCAATATTCCGACGCCGATCATGGGTAATCATATAAATCAGGTTAACTGGTTACAAGGCTTTATTTAATGCTTTAATTGCTTACAAGTACATACCAGAACAGTAAATATTTAACTTACAAATACAGTACTGTAGAAAAGCAGTACAGTAAGAGTTTAATGAACAAACAAAAAAGGCAATATTCCGACGCCGATCATGGGTAATCATATAATTTGGGTTATCTGGTTACAAGGCTTTATTTAATGCTTTAACTTTATTTAAGTGCATACAAGTACAGTACATACGAGAACAGTAAATATTTAACTTACAAATACTGAACAGCACTGTGGAAAAAACGAACAAATAAAAAAGGCAATATTCTGACGCCTATCAGGTAAACTGGTTATAAGACTTTATTTCTTGCTTTAACGTTATTTAATAGTACTTTAAGTTGCACATAAACTTACCAGAACAGTACAGTACTGTAAATATTTAACTTACAAATACTGTGCTACTGTACTCGGGAATGTCTCACTCGCTGAATAATTTCCCGCCTAGATCGTCACGTAATCAAAACAAACCGCGCGCTGCGGTGACGTTCGAGGATTTGATCTTTCAAAGGCCTCTCCTGCGTTAATTTGTAGTTTTCATAATGGTTTTTTAATCTTACGTTGTCTTATATGTATCCCAGCCCTTACCGTGTATAATTGCGAGCGCGTTCCGTGAGATCGTGTTCCGTGCGAGTTACCTGTATATATATATATATATATATATATATATATATATAAAGTAATCCCTGTACTGTCTGGATGCCCACTATCCAGACTCCCCATTTACTGAACATTTTGGGCCCTGGCCTTTGGAACTCCAAAATGGCCAAAAAACGGAAAAAAAAAAAAAAAATCCAACTTTTTTCAACCGTACTTTGAAATTGGTGTGCAGCACGGACCAGCTGTGTTTACGCTTGCTGCTTGCTTCCCCCATCCCTCCCGGCCTCCCCAGTTACCACCTAACTACCATCCTGACTAGATGCTTATTCAAAGGTTGCCGCACGTGCTCATTTTTGTGAATAAACAGTGAATAAACTGCAATATCTCGCCACTAGACCACATGGGAATTTACAGTGTTGTACAGTGTTATGAAATTAGAATTCAGAGTGCAAAGATTAAGTACAGAGTGTAAACTGGTGGTTGAAACTGGCGTGGTGAAATCAAGAAGAGTACAGTATGTACAGTGTTAAACAGTTATAACTCATAGTGCAAAGGATTAATTGCAGCACAACACTGGATTACTGTATGTGCTTCAAGAGCATTTTCGCCACTGCCAGAGCCTTAGAGGAGGTGGGTTAACCTTCGTAACAAACAGCTATGGACATGTTGTAAGTACCGTATACACTGCTAAATATTTTCAATACTCACTTCTAATTCCTCATTCGCTGGTTCCTTTTCACTTACTTTATACTTCCTGTCCCTTATTTGTGTGAATAGGGTCTTAAATAGGTGGTATGCATGTCTGGTAGAGAGTTATGTAGGTGGTGTTCTGGGTAAGGCAGGGTTAGGGTCCATAAGTACCGGTCCAGGAGGCAGGGGCCCACTATCCAGACGGACCCACTTTCCGGACATGCCTTTGGCTCTGTTACATCTGATAGTGGAGGGATTACTTTATAATGTATACATACAGTATATATATATATATACATATGTATATACTCGTATACAGTAATCCCTCCAATATCCGATGTAATAGGGCCATAGGCAGGTCCGGATACTGGTCCTGTCCAGATATTGAGCCCCAGCTTATGGACTTGTACTTATGGACCCTAACTCAGAGAAACACCTATACAGCTCCCTCTGGACATGCATAGCACCTATTTAAGACCGAAATCACACCAATAAGGCACATAAATGACTGAAATAAATGCAAAAGAAGCATAAAATGAGGGTTTAGAGGTAGGTTCATACAATATCAAACATTCTGGTTACTGGCTCCTGGACTGGTACTTATGGACCCTAACCTAGCCTAACTCAGAAAAACTACTGCACATGCATAGCTCCTAACACCCTATTCACACCAATAAAGGACATTAAAGAGTGAAGTGAGGTGTTTGAGGTAAGTATAGTATGGAAAAAAGTACAGTATGCTTCCTACTTACAGCAAGTCCATGGCCATCTCGATGAATAACCGCCTTCTCTCGGACTCTGACAGTAAGAAGGATTTCCTGAAGCACTTCCAGTACACTATTCATGAAGTCTTGCACTGAACTTAGTCAATCGCACTCAGAAGTCTGTTCTCTTCACAGTGCGCACTCTTGTCTAACTAATGTTCCATTGTAACTTACTAAGTGTTGCACTCTGCACTTTAACTTTTCTCATTCTTCTAATAATTTTCTAAAGCAAAAACAAACAAGTCTATTTACGTTAAATTTTGTTCCAAATTAGTCTTTTCACTCACAACTGTAAATCCTTAACACAACACACTGTTTTTTTCACTGAACATCACTGTAAATTCCCGTGTGGTCTAGTGGAGAAGTTCTTGCTGTTTAATCACTGTCAGAGTCCGAGAGTATCACTGGCAGGTGACCTAGGGGTGCGTCGCTGGGTTGTGGTGATGGCCTACCCACTGCAGACGACTCTGAAGACAGACGCAAACTCACGTCGAGCGGTGACTCCACCGTGGCTGATGTGCTGGGCTGTGGCTCGGAGCATGAGGGCTTACCTTGGGGAGGCAACGGAGTGGAGCCAGGGCTGGGCACAGCGGGGATCACAGGCCTGAAAAAACTGTCAATCGTTGATTGACGCAAGAACCGACGATTCTGACAATTGATGATGCTCTGCCTGAAAGCACGCACTTCCTCCACAAGTCCCAAGGGCCCCATCTCCCTGTCGCAGTCCGGGTGTTCCAGGTAGTCAAGAATGAACTCTAGGTGTTCCCGGAGTTCGCTCAGCTTGGGGATGGCTGGAATAGTGTCATGCTGAGAGGAGTCCGCATCATCGTCGCCTTCAGCGTCGGAATCTTCAAGCTCGGTACTGACACCTCTAACTGAAGACGCGATCTCGATATCAGACAATGTCTGATACCCAGGATCGCCCTCGTCATCATCCAACCACTCACGCACATCGTCCACATCAACATCGTCGCCATTCGTACATAGCCATGCATAGAAGTCATCCATGTCAAACTCTAGAAAATCGTACTCCACATCCGTTCCGAGAAGCAGACGAGACCAACCATTTTCTAGAGTCTTGACAGGGACTTCCTTCCATGCACTGGCCCAGTTGTAGATTGCAGACTTGATGTTGTAGCGGCGAAGGTTTTGCAAAGTCTGCTGGCCTCGTGCGTCCCGTCCCTCCCTGCGCTCGTTCTTGTCCTTGAGAACAACCATCACCTTGTCCAGGAACTTCCGGTGATATAGGTGCTTTGTTGCCACGATCACTCCTTGGTCCATTGGTTGGATGAGAGTAGTCGTATTAGGTGGCAGAAACATGCACCTAATCCGGCCATTCTCAGCCACCAAGTCCTTGTCGCACAGGTGGGCAGGTGCATTGTCGAGGAGAAGGAGGGCCTTTACCTGGTCGCACGGGATTCCCAGTGTCTTCGTCTGGTAATTGATGACCTCTTTGATGAAATGGCGGTGGAATCAGTCTCTGAAGATCTGGGCTGTAAACCATGCCTTCAAAGAATGGTACCAGACGACAGGAAGGACATCCATCACCCCACGAAGACACCGAGGCTGCTTTGCACGGCCAACAATAACGGGCTTAAGCCGGTGCGTGCCGTTAGCATTGGCACAACACAAAGCAGATATCCGTTGCTTGGAGAGCTTGCGGCCAGGTACACGCTTCTCCGTCTCCTCGGCTAGAGTGTTCGTTGGCAGCGAGCGATAGAATAGGCCAGTTTTGTCAGCATTGTATACTTGACCGAGAGTGAGGCCCTCCCTGTCGATCAAGCCCTTCACCTTGTGCCGAAACTCGTCAACTCCATCCTCGTTAGCGTCCAAAGCTTCGCCATGAGCTTTAAGGTTGGTAAGGCCAAGCCGTAACTTGAACGGAAAGAGCCAACCCTCGGATGCCTTGAAGTCTAGGGCGTCGTGGAGCCTGGCAAACTTCTCAGCAGCAGCCTCCAGCTCTGTTCCACGTACCATCACACCAGCAGCACGTTGCTGTCGATACCAAATCAACGTGGAGCGGTCAATTTCAGCAAACTTGGGAGTAAACATCACCTTCCTCTCCACATTGCGTTTGCTTCTCGACGAGAAGTCAGCCGTGTACTGCATGAGTTTGTCTCGGGATCTCTTGATATCGAACAAAGTAGATCGGGCCAGGTTGAACTCGCAGAGGATGCGGGAAGAAGACCACCCTGCATCTACTCTCTCCAATATCTCCCATTTCTTCTTTAGAGTCAACACCACTCTCTTCCTCTTCTCAGGCGGCGGGGCCATCATCACACACACTAATAGGAGGCCCAAGAGCAGCAGGAATGCCTGCCGCAGGTAAGGCACCACCACAAAAGCGACCATGTGTGCAGCCATGACGACAAACGTGCACTCGCGGCGAGAGACAGGCGGAAAGTGGGGAGGATGCAGCGGCGCTCTATCGGACGATGGAGGAATGACGCGCCACAACAAAGCTGTCGCGCGCGGCAAGTTCAAATTACAGGCGGGATTTTTTTTTTTTTTTTTTTTTTTTTTTTTTTTTTTGCGGTTTTCGGACCATTTTGGGAATGTTGGATCCCGGGACGATTGTGTCCGGTTAGTGGGAATGTTCGGATATTGGGTGTTCGGATATTAGATGGATTACTTATATATACACTCAATCCTCGTAAATCGCGTGTTCATAAATCACGGATTCGTAAATCATGGCTAGGTGGCCGTCAGACTGCCGGCAACCTTAAATCACTGTTAGGTCACGAAAATCGCGGATCTAGGCACCCAAGCAGGCCTTTTCCGAGGAGAACCGTAAACCGCGGCATTCAAACTGAAAATCGCGACCCAGCAACCAACCACCGTGCGTCCCTGGTGGCATATGTGCATACTAATGCCGCCATGTTGTTGTTGTTCTTGTCCCACCAGTCCGCACACTACAGACCGTC
The DNA here is from genome assembly GCF_032717465.1 of Coenobita brevimanus. Classification (NCBI taxonomy): domain Eukaryota; kingdom Metazoa; phylum Arthropoda; class Malacostraca; order Decapoda; family Coenobitidae; genus Coenobita; species Coenobita brevimanus. Next base: position 38,248,800 of record NC_136976.1, read on the forward strand.
GCCGTGGAGTACGAGAGTTACCTGCCTTTTTTGTACAACTTCCCCCCGCCTCTTACTTGCCATGGCCCCTCCCGACCCCCCAATGAAGTGCTCTAAGCAATATGGCGTCAAGAAGCTGCCGCAGTTGTTGTACAGTCAACGTTTGGAGCTCATTTGCTGTGTTGAGAGGGGAGCGAAGTTTTCAAAGCTGGTGAAAGAGTTTGGGAAGAACAAATGCTGAGAGGTTCTAAGTTCTTCACCAACACCACCCCACTCCATTCACTTAAGCAATTTCGTCATAGGATTAAGGTGAGATCCCTTAAAATGCACTGAATATTCCTAAATTTGTATGATTGTGTTTGATGGTGCCTAGATAGGTGTAGGTACGGTGCTGTGGGGGCGAGTTGGCCAAAGTCCAGACCCAAATTAATTTTTCACGTAAGAGTTATTATTCATAAATCACGGCAGTGGTCCAGACCCAAATTGCTGCGATTTACGAAGATTGACTGTGTATATTTATACATAATTGTATATATATATACTGGTAAGCCCTTAAATCACGCGAGGGTTACGTTCCCAGACCCATCGCGTATGTGGTAAATTCGCGTATATGTTCTGTCCTTGTGTGCACATAATTACGCATGTCTACTAAGTATATTACAACTGAATAATACTGTTTATGCACCACATACACCTTATAAACTAGCATAAAGTATGAAAAACAACAAAAATGTAAGAAATTTAACACTAAAACCTGACAAGCACAGGTGTGGATGGAGACACTTCAGGAGTCTGGTGCACAAGCCCTCACTGCTTCCCATATGCTACATTCTGCCTTCTTTATTGTCCAAACAGTTGACTCATTTACCCCAAACACACGGTTCCAAGCCAGTTCATAGGCATAGGTGGAAACACTTCAGCACAGTCTGGAGCACTAGCCCTCACTGCCTCCCGTATGCTACGTTCTGCCCTCTTTATTGTAAGAACAGTTGACTCATCCCAAACACATGGTTCCAAGACAATTCACCATGAAGTCAATTCACCATCAAAACATGGATGATTTCCTGTCATTCTATAAATATACTTATTATTGATTAATTAATACTTTAACTAATTTTCAGGGGGATTTTATAACTCATATAAGTAAAAAACTAGTGTACTGTACTTGCTAAATAAACTGGTATGTAAATAAATGACGGGGAATTGTCCTGACAGAGAATTGTCGCCGACATTCCTCCCTTAAATTTGTCCAACACTTTAACTTTCTCTGTCAGTAACATCACTTTAATAGTCCGTTTTGGTGTGTTATCACATGCATCACTAGCCCTATGCTTAGGCCCCATGTTGGCAGACAAGGCAAGCAATCACTGGAAGGCAGAAAAATAAGCCACAAATAACGATTCGCGAGTCACACATGGTTCGACTGTCGGATTCAAACTGACGGTGTGGTGCGTGGTAGACCGACCTCCCCCCCCCCACCACACACACACACACACACACACACACACACACATATATGTATGCACACGGGCAGCAGGTAGGCATTTTTATATTTTATTTATTTCTCTTGTATATTAAAATTATTTATTTGCATACTATAATTTTATGTTTTAATTATTGTACGAAAAATTCGTGGATAACCTAAATCGCGTGAAAAAAGTTTGCGTGAATTAAGGGCTTACCTGTATATATATATATATATATATATATATATATATATACAGGGTGTAACGCGACGTATGACAAAAACTTACACCAATGATCTATCATGTAATTTTGAGTATATTTTGTTCTATAAACATATCCTCTCTGTGACCCCAGTTCAGTACCCAGCATTCGGCTGTTTTGTGTAAAAGCTTCGTGCCTTGCATGTGCCATTCGGTGAGAGCTTCGCAGGGCGGCGGGAGACGAGTATTATTAGCTTGTACTGTACATGAATATCCCATATCCTATCAGTACACACGAGTTTTAAGAAGAAATTTTACGTAGTCTATTGATTCTTTAACATCGTCATGCATTCATGCAATTCTTTTGCACAAATCGACTGTAATTAAGGATTAAATTCAAATTTTATGGCTTGCAAGGGAGTAGGAAGGGAGGGAGGACAGGTTGGTGTGTTGTTGCCAGTTCGTAGTATTTGGTTGTAGGATGATGCTACCAGCATTATCATAACACCCACAGCACATTCAATGAAAAAACGTTATTCTAAAGGGAGATTAGCCTCACTTTAAGTCAGGAAGAATTTTATTTATCACAATTATTCTGCTGCAAGTAAACGTGGCGCCATTGGGTAACTTCACCTGTATTCCTCTCTGGAGCACTGGCATTACCTTCTCAGAATCCATAAAATAAATACACGATATCTGCATATTTTTCATTGCTGTACGTACGTGGCATGCTGTTTCATGAACATGTGAAGCTGAACCCGGTGAACAACAGAACGCGGAGAACAGTATTTGAAGTGTGTGCCTCCCATGCAAATGTTCCCGTTCAAAAATGACAGTGGACGCAGGGTTGCCAAGTCCTTATCATCAGTCTCGCTAATTTAGTCCTGAAAACTTGCTAGAATGTCGCTAGATAATAAACACTGCAGAACATCGCTAGAAAATACGATAATATCTCTAGAATAGCACCTCAAAATGGCAAAAATATCCAGAATGTAGCTAGATATCATGTTGCCAGATGTTAGTGCTGCAAGCAGAAGCAAAAAATAGGTCTAGCTGCATAGCCGTCACATTGGCAATCCTGTATCACTGTTCTCGCGTCAACATCATATGAAAAAAATGGTGCCACGTTTACTTGCAGCGAAAAAAATTGTAATGAATAATAATATTACTCCTGACTTAAAGTGATGCTAGCCACCCAGTACAGTAATGTTCTTTCACTGAATGTGCTGTGGGTGTTATGATAATGCTGGTAGCATCATCCTAGAAACCGAATATTACGAACTGGCAGTAACACACCAACCTGTCCTCCCTCCCTCCCTACTCCCTTGCAAGCCGTAAAATTTGAATTTAATCATTAATTACAGTCGATTCGTGCAAAAGAATTGCATGAATGCATGACTTAATGTTAAAGAATCAATAGACTACGTAAAATTTCTTCTTAAAACTCGTGTGTACTGATAGGATATGGGATGTTCATGTACAGTACAGTATAAGCTAATAATACTCGTCTCCCGTCGCCCTGCGAAGCTCTCACCGAATGGCACATGCAAGGCACGAAGCTTTTACACAAAACAACCGAATGCTGGGTACTGAACTGGGGTCACAGAGAGCATATGTTTATAGAACCAAATATACTCAAAATTACATGATAGATCATTGGTGTAAGTTTTTGTCATACGTCGCGTTACACCCTGTATATATATATATATATATTTACTGTATACAGTAATCCCTCTAATATCCGAACGCCCAATATCCGAACATCCCCACTAACCGGACATAATCCTCCTGGGATCCAATATTCCCAAAATGGGCCAAAAACTGCAAAAAATTCGAAAAAAATCTGACTTTTTTCCCTCCCATAATTTGAAATTCCCGCCTGGCGCCAAACAGCTGTTACACCATGGTCCCTTCACCCCTTCCTTCCTCCCCCTCCCCCCTCCCCTGTCAGGTTGCCATTTGGTATTTTTCATTACCAAGTGTGGGCCAATTTGGTAATGAAAAATTCGTTTGGTAATGCATTAGAATAATGCATTACCAAATGGATTTTTCACATGTATGAGGATACACAGGATGGAGATGGTGGATTGTTTGCTCTCTCTGATTAATCTGCTACCCTACATAGTGTGAAAATAATCAACATGGTGTTAGTTATAAGGAGAGTGATTACATGTATTTCCACTTGTATATATAATTAGTGAAGAATATATGCTAGCTTTACGAATTTGGTAATGAAAAGTTATATTTGACAATGAAAGTTGAGGAGATTGGTAATGTGGCTGTTGCGATCTGGCAACTCTGTTACCCCACCAACATCAACAGTCACAGCTTAACTCCGATGGAGAGCAGATACTCATAACAGTGCAAGCCACAGGTGCTTGTTTTTTGTGAATAAACAGTGAATAAACTGCAATACCTTGCCACTAGAACACACAGGAATTTACAGTGTTGTGCAGTGTTAAGAAATTAGAATTTAGAGTGCAGAGGATTAACTGTGGACTGCAAACTGGCGGTTCAAACCAGTCCAAGACCAAGGGACTTGTAAGTACCCAGAATGTTTAATATTGTATAAACTCACCTCTAAAACCTCATTTTATGGTTCTTTTGCATTTATTTCAGTCTTTTATGTCCCTTATTGGTGTGATTTGGGTCTTAAATAGGTGCTATGCATGTCCAGAGGAAGTTGTATAGGTGTTTTTCAGAGTTAGGGTCCGTAAGTACTAGTCCATAAGCTGGGGCCCAATATCCGGACAGGACCACTATCCGGACCTGCCTATGGCTCTATTGATCCGGATATTGGAGGGGTTACTGTATATATATGTACACACACTCAATCCTCGTAATCCGCGTGTTTATAAACCACGGATTCGTAATCCGCGGCAAAGTGGCTGTCAGACTGCCAGCACTCTTAACCCATGGCGTCCCGTCAACGTTCTTTAACGTCCACACGTTGTGTCACTGCCAATCCCGTCGACGTACATAAACGCGAAAAAATTGCAAGGTCCCTAATCTGCACAATTTTCAATTTTCGCGAGTCATTTTTGGTACGTATACATGTGACACCTTCCTCAACAAGATGCCAGGCAGGGACAATGCCTTACCCAGCATGACCTCCCCCCCCCCCTGCATGCCATTGTCTCAGCAATTCACCTGTTATCAGTGACCTGGCCAGTATAGCTATGTCATGCCACGGTACGAAATGCAGGGCCAGAGTGATTCCCCAATCAATGACAATGTGGAGGACAAACTTTACATAGCATTAGAGGAGGAAACAGTTAGAAATGATGATCAGGTAATGTGGCAAGAAAAGGTCAGGTATTAGTGAGTGAAACAATGCTTATAATGCCTATATTACTGCTTGAAAACCAATATACTCTTGTACTACATATAAATTCGTACCAAGTACAGTAAATAAATAAATACCGTTTATGAGTGGTGTGAAATAGTTATCCTCCCATAGAACTCGTTTTCTTTGGTGTCAGCCTGATAGAAAACCCAGTAAGGTAAGGAGGTACTCCTACCTGTAATGAGTATTTTAAACCTCAGGTGAACAATTTCTCAATGAATTTTCGATGTTTCTCACCAAAAGCGAAGGTTTGAGCCAAAAAAAAAATTTTTCCTAAAATGGTCGGGATTGGGGGGAGTCAGTGGTGGAAAAGTGGTCGGGATGGGGCGGGTTAAACCGCTGTTAAGTCACGAAAATCGCGGATCTAGGCAACGAAGTGGGCCTTTTCTGAGGAGAATTGTAAACCGCGGCATTCAATTTGATAACCGCTTCCCAACAACCAATCGCCACCCGTCCCTGGTGGCAAGTGTGGATACTAATGCCACCATGTTGTTGTTGTTCTGCCTGCCAATCCACACAATACAGAACATCACCGTGCGGTACGAGAGCTACCTGCCTTTTTTTGTGCACTTTCCCCACACCTCCTACCTTCCATGGCCCCTCCCAAACCCCCGAAGAAGCGCTTTAAGCCCTGTGGCATCAAGAAGCAGCCGCCGTTGTCGTACAGTCAACGTTTGGACCTCATTTGTCGTGTTGAGAAGGGAGAGAAGTTTGCAAGCCTGGCAAAGGATCTCGGTGATTTGCTTGTTTACGTAGACTTGGCCAAGGAGATTGTGAAATCCATTGAACGTGATGAGGGAAGGTGTAGTGAGAGTATTGGTTACCTAGAAAAAGCTGTGCGTTTTTATAAGGACTTGTATAATCGTAGAGTTAATGAGAAACATCAGGAACTCATCTCCCACTATTTTGCCTGGGTAAGGGCAGAAGCTGAGCCTGAACCACAGCCTGGCCCTTCACACACTGAGGACATGGATGATGTAGCATCAGTCAGCTCTGAGGCAGACTTTGAGTGCTTCCTGAGGGAGGCTGAGGAGCTGGAGAAGGGAGAACAGCATGAGGGAGCACCCCCACCTCATGCTGAGAGGTTCTAAGTTCTTCCCAACACCACCTCCCTTCATTCACTTAAGCAATATCGTCATAGGATTAAGGTGAGATCCCTTAACATTGCTTATTTCCATTAAATACATGCACTGAATATTCCTAAATTTGTATGTTTGTGTTTGATGGTGCCTAGATAGGTGTAGGTAGGGTGCTTTGGGGGGTGGTTGGCCAAAGTCCAGACCCTAATTAATTTTTCACATGAGTTATTATTTATAAACCGCGGAATTTGTAATCCACGGCAGTGGTCCAGACCCAAATCGCCGCGAATTACGAGGATTGAGTGTATATATATACAGTAAACCCTGAATGCTTGGAGATTTGATTACTCGTGGATTTATCACTCGGTTGATAAATGATAGTGAATAGTGAAATTATAAAAAAAAAATGCTGTTTGAATGGCATGCACATACTTGGTGGCCACCAGATGGCAGAGAGTCACTCAGTCACGAGTCAGCCCCTGCCCAAACTTTGGTTGTGTTCATGCACTGAGCCCCCATTCTCATCTAATTTTCTTTGACATTTTTTTATTTTTTTTGAGGAAGAAGGAACCAAAGGCCATGAGCCCGCAAGAACAGTTCCCTCCGAGAGAAAAACAAAATACAATAGAGAGCCAGATTCAAGGTCCGATCATTTTGAGATGCCTGGACACACTGTGTTTGAAAGACTGGAGATCATAGGCAGCAGGAAATACAGACAGAGGGAGACAGTTCAAGAGTTGACCTGTTGCATAAATGAAGGACTGGGAGTATCGGTTAACTCTTGCATTAGAGAGTTGGACAGAAAAGAGATGAGAATTTGCTGCTATAGTCGTTCTATTTTATCAAGGCAGTTTGGGTCGGGCTCTCTGGGACCTCACTCTGTTAGCTCTGTTGCCACATCGTCGCCACATACGTGCGCTCTCTCTCTCTCTCTCTCTCATATTATATATTAACTACTACTAATTGTATTTTAATTTTTTCTCTTGTTTTCGACTTTTTTTCCACACCACCCCTGAGGTAAAAGTCTATAGTTTTTTTTTTTTTTTTTTTTTTTTTTTTTTTTAAATAGCTTCCATGGCGGGAGACTGACCGAGTATGATCCATTCACGCAGGGCTGTCCCTCGTGTCACCACCTGACAACGTGTCAAAGGCAACGCTGACAAGACTTATGAGATTTATACTATACTACAGATTTTTTACTGAATTACATCTATACAGAGTGTTTAAAATTCATTTATAAGTAGTTACTAGCTTAAAATAGGAGAGTGAGAGAGAGAGAGAGGTGAACACAAATAATTACACGTGTGTCGGCGGCAATGTGACAGCAGAGCTAACAGTGTGAAGTCCCAGTGCGTTCCACCCAAACTGCCTTCATAAAATAGAACGACTGTAGATGGGTGCTACGCGTCCGTTGTAGAGGTGGAGGAATGCATGCAGACAGTTCAGAGGAGCAGTGACCATTAAAGTAGCGATAGAAAAGAGATAAAGATGCAACAGTGCAATGAAGAGACAGAGGTTGAAGGGAGTCAGTAAGAGGAAGAGAGTTAATGAGACAAAAAGCCTTTGACTCCACCCTGTTGAGAAGAGCAGTATATGGGGAGCCTCCCCACACTTGAGAGTTGTACTCCACACAGGGGCGGATAAAACCCATGTATAGAGTCAACAATTGTACAAGGGTAAAGAAAGAATGGAGTCGGCTTAGTACACCTAATCTCTTGGAAGCAGATTTTACAAGAGATGTAATATGATCTTTCCAAGATAGGTCCCGAGTAAATGAAACCCCAAGCATGTTCAAGGATGATGCAGGATTAAGCTGAATATTATTAAACATTAGTGGGTATACCTGTGGAAGATTTTGTGGGGTTGATAGGTGTAAGAACTGAGTCTTAGATGCATTAAAAACAACCAGATTATTTTTACCCCAGTCAGAGATACGAGCCAAGTCAGACATTAGGTGTGCCATAGCCTCATCCCTTGTTTGTTGGAGTAACTGCTGAGATGGGCGTTACGGGAACCGAATTGAAAGGTGAAGGGTGGAGTCATCAGCGTATGAGTGGATAGGGTTAGTTGTACAGCTTAGAAGGTCATTGATGAACAAAGGAAGAGAATTGGTGATAGGACAGAGCCCTGAGGAACACCACTGTTGATAGACCTAGGAGAAGAACGATGGCCGTCTACAACAGCGGCTATAGAACGATCAGAAAGGAAGCTAGCAATGAAGGCACAGATAGAAGGATAGAAACCGTAAGAGGACAGTTTGGATATTAAAGATTTATGCCAGACTCGATCGAAAGCCTTTGAGATGTCAAGTGCAATGGCAAAGCTTTCGCCAAAGTCCCGAAAGGAGGATGACCAGGAGCCTGAAAGGTAGGTGAGATCGCCAGTGGAGCGTCCCTGACGGAACCCGTACTGACGATCAGAAAGAAGGTTGTGATAGGAAAGATGCCTTAAAAATTTTCTATTGACAATTGACTCAAAAACTTTTGAAATCCAGGACGTTAAAGCGATTGGACGATAGGTGGAGGGTTGGGAGTGGTCACCCTTCTTTGGGACTGGCTGAATGAGAGCAAACTTCCAGCAAGAAGGAAAGGTAAAAGTTGACAGACAATGGCGAAAGAGTTTACCTAGGCAGGGTGTAAGCACAGAAGCACAGTTCTTGAGAACAACAGGAGGGACTCCATCAGGCCTGTATGCCTTGTTAGTATTGAGGCCAGTGATGGCAGAAAATACATCAGCAGAAGAAATTTTAATGTCAGCCATGAGGAAGTCAGAGGGGGGAAGTGATGGAGGAACAGCATCGGAATTGTCTAAGGTGGAATTGGAGGAGAAAGTCTGTGTGAAGAGATCTGCTTTATCAGTAGAAGAAATAGCTACAGAACCTTCAAAGTAGAAAAGAGGAAGGAAGGATGATAAGGTAAAGTTGTTAGATAGGTTTTTGGCAAGGTGCCAGAAGGAGTGGGAAGAATTCGAGTTGGAGAGTTGAGAGCATTTAGTACGGATGAAATTATTTTTAGCAGAGTGAAGAACAGACTTAGCATGATTCCGGACAGAAACGTAAAGATAGCCAACGAAAATGTGGAAATGCACAGAAGAAGACCAAAAGGCAAATGAATGTAATGACTCTCTCATGGTGGCAATGAGGATGGAGACGACGCACAATAAACATCACACATTGATTATAACTCATCATACGTAACTACATTTCCAGTACGGTAATTAATCCTCCTACAGAAAGGTGAATTGAGAAGAATGTATTGTACATTGATGAGAATATATTACATTACTGTGCTGTATGGTATTTTTAAAACCTTTTACAGTACTTCCAACAAATCTTGCTGTAAAATATCGAGAGCTGATTATGAGACTTTGGAATGCTCAGAAAGTGTATTAAGGTGCAATTTTCACTTGCTAATTAGGAGAAGTCTCCTAGAAAGGGGCATGGCCTTGTCTCAGGGCTGGTGGCAGGGATGTTCTGCCCGGCGACCCAATACTGTATATCGTACCGTAGCATGAAAATTATCGTATCTTACCCTAAAATTATCGTACAGGTAAATTTTCAATTAAAACAATGAATAAATTGTTCATTTTTAATTCATAGGTATTTTATGGTACAATGAAATTACTTATTTAAATTATTGAAATGACTGTTCTTAAAAATATGAGCGTCTACATTTTCATTTATTGCATTTTCATTCCGAGTCCGATGGGATACATAGGCCTACGTCACTTTCTTCACACTCCTCTGAATACAAAGTCTGATTGTTCATTCTGTTTAGCATTTCATTTGTTGGTTCAAACTTTGAACTAAGTCCTTGACATTTATAGGGTCGGCCGGGCTTGGCCCTGACCTCCCATGGTAAGCGTGGATTACTGGAGTGTCACAATGAACCGTGTGGCGGGAATACTGAGTGTTGTTAACCTGCAGTATATATAAAAAAAAATCTAGAGAAGCTGAAAGACAAAAATTATCGTATATTTTGAATGTGATATCGTACATCGTACAAACACCCCAAATTATAGTACAAATACGATAATTATCGTACGTAGAACATCCCTGGTTGGTGGGGATGGACAAGTATTTACAGTAGGGTCCTTGAGTGTTCATAGCTTTCATAGGTATTAGATCCTTTGAGCCAATAAACAGAGGGTTTTGTACTAAAAGATGTCATGTTTACCTCACAACCTATCAGTATTCAAAAATTCTCTATAGCTGTGGAATTAATGCCATTTTGCAAATTCATTCCATAATACAATTGTATTCATCTGTTTAATGTTTGAATAAATAACTCTGTGTAATATTTGAATAAATCTCTGCCAACAGATGCATTCATGTTCGAGCAAACTAAGGAATATGAGATTGGGAAGCGACACCTAGCAAACATGATGGGAGAAGATCCTGAGACATTTACTCAAGACAGTGTTGATGTGAGTTTTGTATGCATGTTTGAAATGAATTTGTAGGGAGAGATGTGGTGCTTTCACAAATACTGTATGATTCTAAAGTACAGTATGGCAGCTGTAATGGCTGTAAATATTTTTTGACTTTCAATAGTGATTTCCCATCTTGCAAATTTAGCAATACAGCATGTGTCTAAAAAGCATTAATTTCTTCACCCATATGTTTGAGATATTTCATCTATCTATCTATCTATAGCCCGACGCCCTAATCCCGCAAAGGGTGGCCGCATACATAATGCCTCCAAGTCGCTCTGTCACCCACCATTTGACTGCCTTCACCTCAGCTCACTCCTCCCCTCCCTCATATACCTCTCAACTCCATCCCTCCACCTCATCCTCGGTCTTCCCCTCCCTCTCCCCCCCTCCATTTCACCTACATACACCCTCTTAGTCAGTCTTTCATTCTCCATTCTCTCACATGTCCAAACCACCTCAGTGTACAGTGCTCGTCAGAAGTATTCAGCGTTGTCCGCCGGGCGCGCAATACTTATGGCCCAAAAAGAATCACCCATTTTGGGGGGTAAGAATTGAGCCACAAGTTTGAGCTCCGAGCATGACGTCACGGTAGCCTGAGGCCTTCTGATGCGCTGGTTGGTTCCCGCCTCAGTCGCCCACGGGCTGCCTGAGAGAGAGGAACTCCGCCGAGTGTCCCTCTCAAATTGCGCCATATTTTACCGAGTGTCCCGCAGTGTTTTGGCCTTCAAAACTTTGTTATGGCACCTACCCGTGAACTATCGAGTGAAATCATATCCCAGATCATTGCTCTAAAGGAGGCAGGCCACCAGACAAAGGAAATTAGTGAATTGGTTGGTGTGGCACGATCGACAGTGCGTCGTTGGTGTGCGCGGTTTCGGGAGGAAAACAGTGGTGAAGTTCCCACAAAGAAACCGAGGTCTGGTAGGCCTAGGAAAACTTCCCCAAGGTCTGTTAATGTTTTAAAACGTGCAGTGGAGTTTAATCCTTGTGTGAGTGCAAGGAAAATTAAGGAGAGCAACCCAGAAGTGTTTGGTGAGGTGTCAGTGAGAACAGTGTCTCGTAGGGTGCATGAGCTTGGTTACACAAGTCACAGGCCTGTGAAAAAGCCTCTTCTCTCTAGCAGCCAGAGAATTCGTAGGCTTGCCTTTGCTAATAAATATCTAAATTGGGGTGAGGAGCAATGGTTGTCAGTGTTGTGGTCTGATGAGGCAACGTTTAGTGTTACCTGTAACAGAGGAGCATGCAAAGGTAGTGACCCACTTGACCCACGGTATGTAGAAAGCACAGTTAAACATCCTGATTCACTCATGGTATGGGGTTGTTTTTCAGGGAAGGGTTTGGGGAAGCTTGTTGTACTTCCCAAGAACCTCAGAGTGAATCAGGATGTTTACCTGGAGCTTCTGTGTGATCATTTACCAGACTCCTTCGAGCTAACAGGTGCACGAGTGTTTCAGCAGGACGGTGCACCTGCTCACAAGGCCAAATCGGTCACCAATTGGCTTCGTGACTGCGAGGTATCATTCATGACAGACTGGCCAGGAAATAGCCCAGACCTCAACCCGATTGAAAACCTCTGGTACCTCGTAAAGAAGAGTCTCCAAGGGAAGGACGTGAGCTCTTTGCCTAAGCTGGAAGCCGCCATTCGTGACTCCTGGGACAAAATACCCCTCCAGCACCTCAGGAGCCTCGCCCTTTCACTTCCAAGACGTCTCAGGTCCGTGAAGAAACGTAAAGGCTACCCTACGAAGCACTAAAGGTAAATAAAATGCATTATTTATATGTTTTTTCAATGTTGAAAGGTTTGTTTCTCAGGAGGGATGCAGGGCGCCCCATACTTCTGACGAGCACTGTATTTCTTCTAATTTTCTCAACCACATCCACATCCACCCCACAACGTTCCTTCACTTCTTCATTCATCAACGTGTCCCTCCATGTCACTGCACATGCTCTTCACAAGTAACTCATTTCCACTGCTCTCACTCTTGACTTGTTCCCCTCTAGCAAGGTCCATATCTCGCTTCCATATGTCAGGGTAGGGATCACAATACTATCATGCAGTGATTTCTTAACTTCCATACTCACCTCCCTATTTCTCATCACTGCTTTCAGTGAACCAACAATCTTCCCTCCCTGCTGTACCCTTTCAAGCACTTCATCCCCAACAGTTCCATCCGTACTCAACACACTACCTAAGTACTTGAATGCACTCACATGCTCCATATCCACACCATCCAACCTCATTGTGCATTCTGTGACTTCATTCCTCTCAAACACCATAACTTTACTCTTGTTTACATTAACTTTCAGATTCCTCTTCCTACGCACTGTCCCAAATTCATTCACCAAACCTTGCAACTCCCATTCATCTTCACTCAGCAATACTGTGTCATCAGCAAACAGCAACACGGAATCTTCCACATCTCACCCTCATTCTTTAGAGCCACCCCCCACATCCAGTGTCCTACCTTGAACCTCCTTTACAACCCCATCCATGTATATATTAAACAGCCACAGAGACATCACATATCCCTGTTTCAGTCCCACATTTAGATCAAAGACCTCACTCAGCCACGGACATGGCCCCAGCTCCTTTGTACATACTCTTCAGAGCACTCAGCAATTTCCCCTCCACTCCATATATTCTTAATACATTCCACATACCTTGCCTATCTGTTCTGTCATAAGCTTTCTCCAAGTCCATGAAGGCAGCATACACTTTCTTTCGCTTGTCTAGATACTTCTCCATTAAACATCTTAGAACAAATATCTGATCTACACACCCTTTTCCCTTCCTAAATCCCCCTTGTTTTCCAACTAACTCGTCTGTTATATGCCTAATCCTATCAATGAGTATTCTACCATATATTTTACCAGTCACACTAAGAAGGCAAATACCCCTATGGTTACCACATACTTCTCTCTCTCCCCTTTTCCTTTGTATAAAGGAACGATTATACCTGATTTCCAGTCCTCTGCAACCCTTCCCTCTTCCCAAGCCAATCTACACAACTTCCATATCCACTCCACAACAGTCTCACCCCCATACTTCAGCATTTCACCACACACTCCATCAATTCTTGGGGCCTTTCCCATCTTGATCTTCTTCATTGCCTTTGTATCTCACAAGAACTTAAGGAATGATGTGGTCTCAGCCATTTATTTCAGTTCAGAATATATTCTCGCATATATATATATATATACATAAATACATATATATATATATGTATATATATATATATATATATATATATATATAATATATATATATATATATATAATATATATATATATATATATATATATATATATATATATACATAAATACATATATACAGTCGGCGCAGTGGAAGTCTGGACCCTCTAATTCGCACCATATATTTGGTAGGGTCCAAGAAATATTGTAGGAAAATTCCTGTAGTTGGTGGATTTTTTTCTGGTGGTTTCTAGTGACTTTACAGGCTTACCAGCACGTGCTGTGAGTTTATGAGCTCAGTGCTCAGTGCCTGCCTGACTTTGGATGGGAAAGCACGTCAGATTTTCTTGGCTTCCTGGCCTTTGTTAATTTCAAAGCTCTCATTTTCACATCCTCCTTTTCCTTAGTGAGTCATTGGAGATGGGTCCCAAGCCACTAACTGATGTAGAAAAAGCCCGAATTTTAACTATGAGAGAGGAAAATGTAAAAATTAAGGATATTTGTATTCGAACTGGGTGAGGAAAATCTACCGTTATGTCACTCCTTGCTGCTGCCCGCCACCTGCTAAAAAACACAATTCCCCAACATAAAGACAGGCTAGGACGTAAAAGGAAGACATCACCAACTACAGACAGGTTACTGAAGCAAACTGTGATAAAAAACCCACGTTTGACTGCTAGACAACTGAAAGCTATGTACCCACCATTGCTGAAAGATGTGTCTGAAAGAACCATACAGCATCGACTTCATACAGACTTCAAGATCCCCAGCCGTACTGCTGCACTGAAGCCTCTCCTTAATTTTTAAATTTTCCTCTCTCATAGTTAAAATTCGGGCTTTTTCTACATCAGTTAGTGGCTTGGGACCCATCTCCAATGATTCACTAAGAGAGAGGAGGGTGTGAAAACGAGAGCTTTGAAATTAACAAAGGCCAGGCAGGACAAGAAAATCTGACGTACTTTCCCGTCCAAAGTCAGGCAGGCACTGAGCTCATAAACTCACAGCACGTGCTGGTAAGCCTGTAAAGTCGCTAGAAACCACCAGAAAAAAATCCACCAACTACAGGAATTTTCCTACACTATTTCTTGGACCCTACCAAATATATGGTACAAATTAGAGGGTCCAGACTTCCATTGCGCCGTCCGTATCAAAGGGAACGCAGGTGCCAAAATAAAAAAACGGAGAAAACGCACTCAAAGTTCAGCCTACTTCCGATAACCATAACTTTGTTATTTTTTAAGTTAGAGCATTAAATTTGGTCTCAAAATAACCGTGAGTCACTCAGGACCACGATAGTGTCAAATACTATTCGATATCATGACGTTTGAAAGATTGAGAGAGAAAAAAGTTGCATTTCTTCTGCAACCTAAGTTATGGTTTTGGAAGATTCACCGAATTCTGAGTGCATTTTTTGTGATTATCCCATATGATAATGATATTCCGTAATTACTGATACTGTACACATAAACACAAAACGAATAATATTTACAATAATAAACTGTGTAAAAAGTGTGGGAAAAGTGTGTGTTTGAGGAAAGGACTCCGAAGCCAGTCCACTGCTACAAGTCCGCCTCCCTCCCTCACTCCAGCCGCCTCCCTCCCGCGCGCGGCCTCTCTCCCGCACGCCACAATCGTTTCGAGTGAATGATCATGATTCCCCTGCATAATAAGATAATACGAGGTCTTTCTATGATGCACTATTTTCATTATTAAAACACGAATATTCCAGACATAATAATGACCGCAATACAAAGAATAGCCATATTAATAATAAAGCAAGAAGAGGAAGCAGAATGAGAAGAAGCATAAAAGAAAATAATAATAATAATAATGATAATATTAATAATAATATTCCAGTTCATAATGATTCGAGGTCTTTCTCTAATGCACTGTATTAATTTCGTATATTAAAACACGAATATTCCAGGCATAATAATGAGCGCAATACAAAGAATAGCCATAATAATAAAGCAAGAAGAGGAAGAGGAATGAGAAGAGGAAGCATAAAAAAATTAATAATAATAATAATAATAATACTATTAATAATAATAATTCCCCTTCATAATAAGATAATACGAGGTCTTTCTCTAATGCACTGTATTTCATATTATTATTAAAACACGAATATTCCAGGCATAATAATGAGCGCAATACAAAGAATAGCCATATTAATAATAAAGCAAGAAGAGGAAGAAGAATGAGAAGAGGAAGCATAAAAAAATTAATAATAATAATAATACTATTATTCACCTTCATAAAAATATAATACGAGGTCTTTCTCTAGTGCACTGTATTTCGTATATTAAAACACGAATATTCCAGTTATAATAATAATAATAATAATAATAATATCGGTATTTTCTGCTAACAATCTGAAACAGTTATCATACAATGACTTACTGGTAACAATACGAGTTGTAAAGAGAGTATTGCATCATTGTTGTTATTATTATTATTATTATTGTTATTATTAATGGAGGTTGTACTCACCAGTGGATAAAGAGTAGAGCAGGACTGGTGTGGTATAATCCGTTATCCGTAAGTCCATTAAGAGGTCCGGGTCGTCAACAGTAGGCGTGGCTGGGTTGATGAGGGTGGCATGGCACTATTTCACTGGAAAATAATCCATGACAATATCGTCAGGATCGTCCAGTGCCTCCTCTGTGTCCACAGTGACGCCACCTCCCTGCCTCATTTCATCCTGGTGGTCAAGGAGGGCCGTAAACCATGCCTTTGCCTGGTCACCAAGAAGCCCTGCCAGCACCCTCAAATCCTAGCACTTGTCCTCCGAGAGCAGGCGGCCATTAGGGTACTTTAAGGCCAGTTGCATGCCGCCCAGGTTGAAATTTTTCCAGCTCCAGGCAGCTCTCCCTTTCATAAGTCTGACCTTCTTAACCCCTTAAACGCGGATCGTCGCGTTTGCGATGCTCGGCGAAAAGGACATAATGGCGGATCATCGTGATTGCGATTCTAGTAAATTTTGAATAACCGCGGGCAAGCAGGCTCCAGCTGGTATTGTCTATCAGTACCACCACCCTCTAGCTACAACTAGCATACTTTACCTTTGTACTACTGACCTCAGTTGTTGCCAAGTATCGCGTTTTCCCCCTGTCCCCCCCCCCCACCACGGCCCGGCCAGCCTGGCTGTGATACATGGCAGCGCTCTGAGCGCTCAGAACTGTAAATCTGCGCTCTCCTCTCACAAGCAGTTTATGCTACTAGGAAACGCTTGTTTCCCCAGTTGTAACACTAGCTTTTTTTCTCACGGTTTGCCCCTGTTTAGCGTCAGTTTACTGCAGGCTTTCAAAGTGACATTATGGCGAGTTCTAGCTCTTCCCAGTCAGTGCAAGCGGCCGACAGGAACCAGAATAAAGTGGCGGGCGTAAGGCAGAATAAAAAGCGCGCCGTGGTGATCTTTTGGGAAGTAATATGATTGAAAATAATGTAGTATACATGTTTTTAGCTGTGAAAATGGAAATGTTTGTTGAGTGACGGGAAGACCGCCGCCATAGTGCATGTCGGCCGTACGCTTCGTTGATTTTAGCCTTATTTTCAGTGCTTATTGTACAAATACGGAATCCTAACTACCTTTACGTTGTAGTATAAAGTTTACTGTGACAGAATGAGGCTGTGGTAGAGGGGAAACCGGGTTGCTGGAGGTGTGAAAGTGAAGATTTGGTTACCCAACTTTGCAAGTCTCCACAAGTCCTTGGGTAGTCCATGAAATCTCAACACCTGTCTCTGGAGAAAGCTGAATGTAAGTACTATCTGCCATACCATGTATAATGTTCTAGGGTTAATCTCTGATTTTTGGCGAATATTTTCCTACAGGTACTCAGACCGCGATACAACCCCGCCACTCGGGGGGAACGACTGTACACGGCCGCGTTTAAGGGGTTAATGTCAGCTTCCACGTCCTCCAGGTTGTAGTCCTCTTTTATTATGTAACCCTCGGGGTAGGACTGTGACACAACCAGCTGACATGCCTGTGCAAACCCAGGTGCGCTCCTCCTCAAAATCCTGTCCTGCCGTGCCTTGACATCAAAGAAGTCGTCCCGAGTCATTGGCACTACAGGGAATGTCTTCTTCACAGCTGAACGAATAATAGACATGTAGTCCTCTGGGGCTGCAGTAGACTCCTGCTTCCGAATGCGTTTTTCAATAGGGCCAAATGCACGGTCACAGGGGAGATAGGAGTGGCCACTCTTCATAAAAACGAATTCCACCCGGAACAAACGCTTATTGTGCACCTGCTGCAGTGCCATCAGCAGCATGTTAATGTTCTTATTTTGACCTGCACAGTTGTCACAGAAGATGCGCAGGTGCACAAAGTCCTGGGATTGCTGGTTCATTTTCCTGTCCAGCCACTTTATTAGACAGCTAGCCATTTCGTCCGACCCTCGTCCTGCGGTTGCCTCATCCCACACAAACATTGTTCCTTCCTTTTCATTAAGGTCGTAGACACAGAAATTATAAAGCCACAATTTACGTTTGTAGTAGGCAATACCAGTCGAGAGACGAGGGCACGGCAGAGTTTGTTGAAGGTCAATGCACACCACCTTCACGTCACTGTCATTCGCACTTGCAGCCACCTGTTCATTCTGGCGGAGTAGGTCACGGGGCACCTGTGCAATGGCCTGGTGCTCTGCCAGACTTGCCTTGAGTTCTGCAACCTTCTCCTCGTTACCTGTGGCATTCTTTATCGGTGTTTCAAACTTTGCACAGGTGTTGCACACATCAGTTCTGGGTGGCTGGAACACTATATTGTAGTGCTTCACAAAAGTATCGTGATAAAATCATTCAGACACTTTTTCTTCACTGCTATAATGTTCATTCATTCGCAGGACATAATGATCATACAGATCACTGATGGTGCCACCACTTTCGAGGTATTTTCGTTGTGGCGCATGTGCACGCGAATAATGACTAGCTGTCACAGGCAGGCTTTGTATGTGCTCGTGCACTCATTGCAAACGCACACCAGTAATGGCCTTGGAAGAGGGATGACAGCCATGCTTATCATGTATGGGTGTGCCGTGAGGTGATGCTTTTGTTTTCAATATTAACAGGCGCACTTTCTTATCGCTGAGGCCATGAATGGAAATGAAGGCCTTCCTACACACTTTAATTTCACTCTGATTCACTTTTATCACAAACTTGTAAAGCACTGGCCTCTGAGTTACTTCCTTTGGTGACCGCTTATGTTTCACCTGTTCTTCACGAATAAGGGACTGTAGGTAGGCATTCTGGGCATTATAATCCCCCACAGCCCAGAAACTTTTGAATACACTTTCAATGTTTTCCCTCCCGACCTTCTCATAACAACCATCAGGGCATGGGTCACCAATTTTATGAGCAGGCATGGTTTTTGTTGTTGTATGGCTGACGTATTCAAGGCCAAGGTTACGCCGTTTTTTTGCCACATTTTGCTGCCACGATTCGACATTCCTTGCCTTAGCTCTGCCACGCTTTTCATTATGTGTCATGGCCCTGCCACCCTTACCACTATGCACACCTGTTGCATCCACATGGCCATCCTGCCTGCCACTTTCACCACCGCCCCACGTGCCACCATCCCCTCTTTCCCCTTCACTATCACTTCCATGCACAAAAGTATTCACACTTATGTCAGCATAGTCAGGCACATACGTAGGGTCATCTGGGTCAGAGTCACTAGATTCGCCTGAGTGCACTACCCCATAGAATGAACGTTTGTTTAGGGTATGAGGTCCGTCACCACTATCACCACACTCATCATTCACTTGGGTCAGTCCTGATGGCCCAGCAACACCTTCCTCATGCTCTACACGCTTTCCTGGCATGGTTTGCAAAGTTTGGTGCTGTCAACATTCGTATATCATTGATAAAAGGTGAAAAAGTATAGGAGCATCCTAGGTGTGTTAGCCGCGGCAGCCACAACAAAAGGGACTAACGTGGCCGCCCACATCCTGGGCTCTCAGTGGCTGAGAGCGCTCACGTAACGCGAGCGCGCCCTCTGATTGGCTCACACCATCCCACGCTCCCTGGTAGAGAATATTTACAGGTTTGGCCGCCCTCTTGACTCAGAGTTTGGCGCAGGAAGTTTAACGCATCAAAATGAAGGCCACAACCGCCAATGTTCCACACTGTTTTGGTTGGTTGGGACACCTATTTGATTGGGAATAATGTGCTCAGAGCAAGGTGACGACTGCATCGATGGTTGAGTTGACTCTGCATATTCAGTGGACTTTCAACCGTACATACATTGTCCAATGGGACGCCTATCTACTCCAAGATAATGCTATACACCTCAGGGAAGTGCTACACTCAATATCTCCATTTCGGGGGGGGGGGGCTCTGACCACCCTTTTGATACGGATAGCCTCATATATATATATATATATACAGTGGATTCTCAAATTTAGATGGGGATATATACCAAAAAAACGCATCGAAATTGAAACTGAACTTCTTATGGGAAAAATTAGTTTGGGTCTGGGGCCTCCGAACCTAACTACCTAAAATCATGATTTTTTGCCCACACCCCCTCGTAAACTTTATGAACTATAATTGAGGTTAAGTAACTGTAGTTCTGCATTGTATTGCCATACTGTCAGCAAGTGTATACATGGTGTATTTCTGCCCTTTCCTGTATTGCCTTTTCTCCTCTGGCTGCGAAGATTTAGACTCTTTCGTCCATTACCACTTCTACCCAAAGAACCACTCTTGCTTGCCATCATGAAACAGGTAAGTTTGCGACGAAAATACAAAGAAAATATATACAACTAAATTGCAGTGAAATTCATGTCCACATATGGAAGGTACAGGCTGAAAGTGCAGCACTTGGCTGTAGAGGGCTGGCAGCTGGCAGGGCAGTCGCAAGATGGCCGCTGACAACAGAGCATCGCCTTGCACTTGGCTTGTTGTTGTTGGTGCCTACTCCCATTCAGGAGCTCTTGTCCTTAAACAACATGACTTTTTTTTTTTTTTTTTTCTCAGTCTCTTTTGTTTATTTCTATGTTGCTCCTTATATTCATAATTATTGTACTTCTCTTCGTTTCAGTATTCTGCCGACTGTATTTGCTACCACCTGTAATTCATTTTGGTTTAGTATTTATACTATTGATTCTCTTCTTCTAATTTCTCTTTGTTATATCTTCGAGTTATTAAAGTACTGTATTGATTAATTAGTAATAAGTATACAGTATTTATAAAATGACGGGGAATCGTGCAGGGTGCGAATTGTCCTGACAGGAAATCATCTATGTTTTGACGGGGAATTATCTGCCCAGCGAATTGACTTGACGGTGAATTGTCTCGGAACCATATCATCGTATGCATCATGTACTGTATGAATAAATGATGTTGATTTTCATTCTCTTCTTGACACGTCACATACGATATTAGGCTAGGCTCATACTTTTTCTTATAATTTTCCATTGCTTCTAGCATTTTGGTTTGCATCAAAAATATTATCTTTGCTTGTTTTGGTTGGAGTCTGGCCCTGAGAACACGTCACATACGATATTAAGTTAGGCTGATACTTTTTCATATAATTTTCCTTCACTTCCAGCATTTTGGTTTGCATCAAAAATATTGTTATGTCCGTCCCCACACTGCCACAGGCTCCAACAGCAGTAGTACAGTACAGGAAAGACGTTGCCCAGTGACTTGTTCTTCCTATGGTAAGCATTAGATGATGACTTGAGGTGCCTGGAACCACTGTCTGACTCTCTTCTTCTTCATTTCTGCATCATTTGCGGCCTTTCCTCTAACTTTCGCTCTATTGAGCACCACCTCTCCTTCTCTAAACCTCACCTTCTTTTTCTAACTGAGACTCAGCTGTCTGAGGCAACTGACGGCAAATCCTTTTCTTTATCCTCCTACTTTCTCTATACTCATTTCATAGCCAAAGGTGGCTGTTGTGTATATATACGCAACGACTTACCTTGCTCTCATGTTCCTGAACTCTATTCTTCTGAATTCTCTACACTCTGGCTTCGGCTTTCCTGTCATTCTCTGACTAAATATATCTGTGCTGTTTACTTAAACCTTAATTCTACTGACTGTCAAAAATTCTTTGACTATCTTACTTCTACGATGGAACTCATTCTATCCATTTCTCCCTCCTCTGAAATCTCCATTCTAGGAGATTTCAATGTTCACCACCACCTTTGGCTCTCCTCTCCTTTCACTGATCCTCCTGGTGAACAAGCCTACATCTTTTCTATCCTTAATGACCTAGAGCAGCTTGTACAGCACCCTGCCTGTATCCCAGACCACCTTGGAGAGAGCTCCAACATACTTGACCTCTTCCTTACAACTAATCCTTCTGCTTACACTGTTAATCTTTTCTCTCTCTTGGGCTCCTCCGATCACAACCTTATCACCTTAACCTGTCCTTTCACTCCGGTGCGGCCTGTGGCCCCTCCAGGAAATGTCGTCTGTGGCATTTTGGAACTGCGGATTGGGAGGCCCTCAGGCAGTACTTCTTTGATTTTCCCAGGAATGATTATTGCTTCCATGGCCGGGAGCCATCTGAGTGTGCCTTGCTCATTACGGAGGTTATTCTCTCAGGCATGGAAGCATACATTCCTTTCTCATATCCTTTGACTAACACGAGAAAGCCTTGGTATAATCATGCTTGTTCTAATGCTGTCCGCAACAAGGAGAGGGCCTACAAAAGGTACCAGAGCCAACCCACCCCTGAATCACATCATCTTTACGTTTCTGCCCGGAATCGTGCTAAGTCTGTTCTTCGCTCTGCTAAAAATAATTTCATCCGTACTAAATGCTCTCAACTCTCCAACTCGTATTCTTCCCGCTCGTTCTGGCACCATGCCAAACACCTTTCTGACAACTTTACCTCATCATCCTTCCCTCCTCTTTTCTACTCTGATGGTTCTGTAGCTATTTCTTCTACTGATAAAGCAGATCTCTTTGCACAGACTTTCTCCTCCAATTCCACCTTAGATGATTCCGGTGCTGTTCCTCCATAACTTCCCCCCTCTGACTTCCTCATGGCTGGCATTAAAATTTTTTCAGCTGATGTATTTTCTGCCATCACTGGCCTCAGTACTAACAAGGCATATGGGCCTGATGGGGTCCCTCCTGTTGTTCTGAAGAACTGTGCTTCTGTGCTTACACCCTGCCTAGGCAAACTCTTTCGCCTTTGTCGGTCAACTTGTACCTTTCCTTCTTGCTGGAAGTTTGCCCTCATTCAGCCAGTCCCAAAGAAGGGTGACCACTCCCAACCCTCCAACTATCGTCCAATTGCTCTAATTTCGTGTATTTCAAAAGTTTTTGAGTCAATTCTCAATAGAAAAATTTTAAGGCATCTTTCCTATCACAACTTCTTTCTGATTGTCAGTACGGGTTCCATCAGGGACGCTCCACTGGCGATCTTCTCACCTACCTTTCAGACTTATGGTCATCCTCCTTTCGGGACTTTGGCGAAAGCTTTGCCATTGCACTTGACATCTCAAAGGCTTTCGATCGAGTCTGCCACAAGTCATTAATTTCCAAACTGCCCTCTTACGGTTTCTATCCTTCTATCTGTGCCTTCATCGCTAGCTTCCTTTCTGATCGTTGTTTAGCTGCTGTTGTAGACGGCCATTGTTCTTCTCCCAGGTCTATCAACAGTGGTGTTCCTCAGGGCTCTGTCCTATCACCAACTCTCTTCCTTTATTCATCAATGACCTTCTAAGCTGTACATTTAACCCTGTCTACTCATACGCTGGTGACTCCACCCTTTACCTTTCCATTCGGATCCCGCAACGCCTATCTCAGCAATTACTTCAACAAACAAGGGATGAGGCTATGGCACACCTAATGTCTGACTTGGTTCGTATCTCTGACTGGGGTAAAAATAATCTGGTTGTTTTTAATGCATCTAAGACTCAGTTCTTACACCTATCAACCCCACAAAATCTTCCACAGGTATACCCACTAATGTTTAATAATATTCAGCTTAATCCTTCATCATCCTTGAACATGCCTGGGATTTCATTTACTCTGGACTTATCTTGGAAAGATCATATTACATCTCATGTAAAATCTGCTTCCAAGAGATTGGGTGTGCTAAGCCGACTCCATTCTTTCTTTACCCCTGCACAATTGTTGACTCTATACATGGGTTTTATCCGCCCCTGTGTGGAGTACAACTCTCATGTGTGGGGAGACTCCCCACATACAGCTCTTCTCAATATGGTGGAGTCAAAGGCTTTTCGTCTAATTAACTCTCCTCCTCTTGCTGACTCCCTTCAACCTTTGTCTCTTCGCCGCACTGTTGCATCTTTATCTCTTTTCTATCGCTACTTTAATGGTCACTGCTCCTCTGAACTGTCTGCATGCATTCCTTCATCTCTACGATGTGCGCGTAGCACCCGTCTAGCAGCAAACTCTCATCCCTCTTCTGTCCAACTCTCTAATGCAAGAGTTAACCGTTACTCACAGTCTTTCATTTATGCAACAGGTCAACTCTGGAACTGTCTCCCTCTGTCTGTATTTCCTGCTGCCTATGATCTCCAATCTTTCAAACGCAGTGTGTCCAGGTATCTCGAAATGATCGGATCTTGAATTTGGCTCTCATGTATTTTGTTTTTCACTTGGAGGGAACTGTTATTGCAGGCTCATGGCCTTTCGTTCCTTCTTCCTCGTATTTAAAAAAAAAAGTACACAAGATCAGCTGAAGCGTAAATAAACACTCGCCCCATAAAGTTCACTGTCTTTATTTTCCAAGTAATTCCACTTAATGCTTTTCAGTTTTATTGTTCTCACAAGCACTGGAGCTATATATACTTTACTAACTGCTATTACACTTAATGGTTAACAACACTTCACTGTTAGTACACTTAATGTTTGCCAACACTTCACTTATTACACAAGTACCAAAAATAATCTTCACTGACAGTAATTACACTTAATACACTTCACTGTCTTCATAAGTTCCAATGATATACAAACTTCAATAACTCTTCACTGTTTGCCACTGTTCTACAAGTACCGAAAGTACCAAACTGACTGCACTTCACACAGACTAACTTGACACCCGACTAAACTTGTAATAATCTCTACTCCATCTTATATAAGCTTGTGTTACTCTCGAAACGTCTACATTTTACGAGTATACTCTCGACGGGCAACAGTTGCCAACTCAGACACATCAAAATATGCAGAGTTGTCTCACATTACATAACACTCTAAATCATTTACCGTACGAACTTAAACTACATAATTTAACAAGCAGTCATTAACCCGCCCCATCCCGACGTTTTCTGGGCAGTGGTACGCCCCAGTCCCGACATTTTTGGACCTTTTTTTTTTTTTGCCCAAACATCTGCTTTTGGTGAGAAACATCGAAAATTCATAGAGAAATCACTCACCTGAGGTTTAAAATACTTGATCCAGGTAGGAGTACCACCTTACCTTACAGGGTTTTCTATCAGGCTGACTGCAAAGAAAACGAGTTCTATGGGAGGATAACTATTCTACACCACATATAAACGGTATTTATTTATTTGGGAGAATGTTTGTGAGAAGAAAGTTGGATGTGTTAGCTTTGAGTGAAACGAAGATGAAAGGGAAGGGGGAATCTATGTTTGGAAGTGTGAATGGAAGATTGTCAGGTGTTGATAGAGGAAGGGCAAGAGAAGGTGTGGCCTTGTTAGTGAGTCCGGAAGTACAGCAATGTGTGATTGAATGGAAGGAGGTGTCATTGAGACTGATGTGGGTGAAAGCGAAATTTGAACGTGAGTTGTGGGTGTTTGTGAGTGCATATGGGCCTGGTAGTGAAAGGGATGAACAAGAGAGGGAGTCTTTCTGGAATGATGTTGATGAGTGTCTGCAGAGTTTTGGAGCGAATGTGAATGTGGTAATGATGGGAGATCTGAATGCTAGAGTGGGAAATGTAGCAGTTGAAGGCATAGTTGGTATGCATGGTGTGCCTGGAAGAAATGAAAATGGGGAACAAATGATAGCGATGTGTGTTGAGCGAGAGATGGTGATTGGGAATACGCTGTTTGAGAAGAAAGATATTTATAAGTATACATGGGTGAGACAGGAGGGTGGAAGGGTTGTTGATAGTGCTTTGATGGACTATGTGGTTGTGTCTAGGAATGTAATAGGAAGATTGTTGGATGTGAGAGTTCTGAGAGGGAAGGGTGGAGGTATGTCTGACCACTGCCTGGTGGAGGGAAAGTTAAGAGTAGGTAAGAGATGGGTGAGAGCTAGGAGGGTTAGGTGTGGCAGGGAGGTTTTGAAAGTGAGTGAGTTGGATAAAAGAGAGAAAAAGGTAGAGTATCAGGAGAAATTGAAAGATGAGTGGAACGCAGTGAAAGATCGGGAAAATGGCAGCGTGGAGGAGGAATGGCAGTTGTTTAAGAGTGCTGTGGTGGGGCATGCAGAAGAGGTGTGTGGTGTGAGACGTGTGGGTGGTGGCGTAAGAAAAGGAAGTGAATGGTGGTGCGAGGAAGTAAGTATGGCTGTGGCTGAGAAGAGACGTGCAGATGAAGTGTGGCTGCAGAGGAAGGATGAGATGTCATATGAAAGGTATAAGGAAAAGAGGAATAGAGCGAGAAGGGCTGTGCATGATGCTAAAGTGGCAGCAGATGAGAGGTGGGGTAGGCGGCTGACAGAGAATTTTCAACGGAATAAGAAAATGTTTTGGAAGGAGGTGAAAAGGGTGCGAAAGGGAGAGTCTGGGAAGGAAGAACGAGTAAAATCAGAGGATGGAAGGATGTTAATTGAAATGGATGCAGTAAGGAAGAGATGGACAGAGTATTTTGAAAGATTGTTAAATGTAGAGGAGGAAAGGGTGGTTGAGATTGTGGCGGATGGAAGGGTGCAAGGAATAAATGTGTTGGGAGAGTTAAATGATTCTTTGATCACGAAGGAGGAAGTGGAGAAGGCAGTAAAGGAGATGAAAACAGGGAAAGCTGCAGGTATGGATGGGTGTGCTGTGGAATGCCTGAAAGGTGGTGGAGTGACTATTGTTGACTGGTTAGTAAGATTGTTGAATGTGTGCTTTGAGAAAGGTATGGTGCCAATTGACTGGGCAAGTGCTTGTGTGGTCCCGTTGTATATAGGCAAGGGTGATAAGTATGAATGTACTAGCTTTAGGGGTATAAGTCTGTTGAGTGTTGTAGGTAAGGTGTATGGTAGAGTGTTAATTATGAGAGTTAGAGAGGGTACAGCGGGAGTGATTGGTGATGAGCAGTGTGGCTTTAGGAGAGGGAGGGGATGCATTGATCAGGTGTTTGCTGTGAGACAAGTGTGTGAAAAGTATTTAGCGAAAGGCAAGGATGTGTTTTGGGCATTTATGGATTTAGAGAAAGCGTATGATAGAATTGATAGGGAGGCTTTGTGAACTGTTTTAAGATTGTATGGACTTGATGGTAGGTTACTAAAAGGGGTGAAAAGTTTTTATGTAAATAGTAGTGTGTGTGTAAGAGTGGGAAATGCTGTGAGCGATTGGTTTCCCGTGAGAGTGGGGCTGCGACAGGGATGTGTGATGTCGCCTTGGTTGTTTAAAATTTACATGGATGGTGTGGTAAGGGAGGTGAATGCAAGAGTTTTAGGTGGAGGTCTGAGTCTGGTGAATGTTGATAGTGGAGAATGGAATCTGAAGCAGCTGCTGTTTGCAGATGATACTGCACTGGTGACTGATTCAGAGGAGAGATTGAGGCTGTTGGTAGAGGAGTTTGGAAGGGTGTGTGAAAGGAAGAAATTGAAAGTAAATGAGAATAAGAGTAAAGTGATGAAGTGTACGAGGTTGATAGATGGTAGGGGGATGAATATAGTTTTGAATGGTGAGAAGCTTGAGGAGGTAGATTGTTTTAAATATCTAGGGTCACATGTTGCTGTGGATGGAAGAATAGATGCGGAAGTGAAGTTTAGAATAAATGAAGTGGGAAAGGTGCTGGGACGAATGAAAAAAGTGTTTAAATGTCGTTTGCTTAGAATGGATGTAAAGAAAAGGCTGTATGAGGGTGTTGTGGTACCGACTGCGTTATATGGGGCTGAAACATGGAATATGGGTGTAGCAGAGAGGAAAAGTTTGAATGTAATGGAGATAAGGTGTCTGAGGAGTATGTGTGGAGTGACGCATATGGATCGGGTGCGAAATGATGAAGTGCGAAGGAGAACTGGAGTTGTTCGGGAGATGGCTGGTAGAGTTGAGCAGAGGGTGTTGCGATGGTTTGGGCATATGGAGAGAATGGATAATGAGCGATTGGTGAAAAAGATAACTAGATCTGATGTGAGAGGTGTAAGGCTGAGAGGAAGACCACGAATAGGATGGATGGACAGTGTGAAGAGAGCGTTGGATGCAAGAGGGATGTCTGTTGAGCAAGGAAGAGTGGCTGTGCGTGACAGAAATAAATGGAGAGAAATTGTGAATAAGTGATGATGCAGCCCTGAGGGGATATTCTCCCTCATTTGGTCTGATCAGTTAGTCAGGTCAGGTGTGGGTAAGGGGATGGGTCTGTTATGATGTGGCAGGGGTAAACCAGTTCTGCTGTCGGGCCCTGCTGTGGATGTCACTGATTGCATTGCGCAGTTGACCCTTGTGAGGTGTGGTGCGGTGAGGATCTGTTCGTTCTCCCCTTTGGGGCTAAGATGCGAATGAATGTGTTTGAATGGATGAGTAAATGGGGATTGTGTCGTCCTGTCTCGGCTACCTCCCTTTCCTTGGGGGAAGCAGCCTAGGTATATAGATAGATAGATAGATTTGGTACGAATTTATATGTAGTATGAGAGTGGATGAAGAGTTTGGGAGGAATCTGAGTGTGAAATGGAGGTGAGTAAGAGTAAGAAATTGTTTTGGAAGGAGGTAAAGAAAGTAAGGCAGTGTGAAAGGGGAAATAGTAGGGGAGTGAAAGATAGGAATAATAGATTGTTGGTGGAGAAGAGAGAGAGAAACTGAGGAGATGGAAAGAGCACTTTGAGGATTTGTTGAATGTGGAGAGTGAGAACAGTGCGAGTATAAGTGGCTGGGGAATGGCTGGGAGAAGAAGAGATGAGAGGAGGGAGGAAGAGATCAGTAGGGCGGAAGTAATGGAAGCCATGAAGAATATTAAGTTGGGAAAGGCCCCAGGAATTGATGGAGTGTGTGGTGAAATACTTAGGTATGGGGGTGAGATTGTTGTGGAGTGGATATGGAAGTTGTGTAGATTGGCTTGGGAAGAGGGAAGGGTTCCAGAGGACTGGAAATCAGGTATAATTGTTCCTTTATACAAAGGAAAAGGAGAGAGAGAAGTATGTGGTAACCATAGGGGTATTTGCTTACTTAGTGTGACTGGTCAAATTTATGGTAGAATACTCATTGATAGGGTTAGGCATATGACAGAGGAGCTAGTTGGAGAAGAACAAGGGGGATTTAGGAAGGGAAAAGGGTGTGTTGATCAGATATTTGTTCTAAGATGTTTAGTGGAGAAGTATCTAGAGAAGGGAAGGAAAGTGTATGCTGCCTTCATGGACTTGGAGAAAGCTTATGACAGAATAGATAGGCAAGGTATGTGGAAGGTATTAAGAATATATGGAGTGGAGGGGAAATTGTTGAGTGCTGTGAAGAGTATGTACAAGGGAGCTATGGCTACGGTGCGAATGGATGGTGAGCTGAGTGAGTTCTTTGATCTCAAAGTGGGACTGAAACAGGGTTGTGTGATGTCTCCATGGCTGTTTAATATATATATGGATGGGGTTGTAAAGGAGGTGCAGGGTAGGGCAGTGGATGTGGGGGTGGCTCTAATGAATGAGGGTGAGATTTGGAAGCTTCCGGTGTTGCTGTTTGCTGATGATACAGTGCTGTTGAGTGAAGATGAATAGGAGTTGCAATGTTTGGTGAATGAATTTGGGACAATGTGTAGGAGGAGGAATCTGAAAGTTAATGTAAACAAAAGTAAAGTTATGGTGTTTGAGAGGAATGAAGTCACAGAGTGTGCAGTGAGGTTGGATGGTGAGGATATGGAGAATGTGAGTGCATTCAAGTACTTGGGTAGTGTGATGAGTAAGGATGGAACTTTGGGGGATGAAGTGCGTGAAAGGGTACAACAGGGAAGGAAAGTTGTTGGTACACTGAGAGCAGTGATGAGAAATAGGGAGGTGAGTTTGGAAGTTAAGAAGTCACTGCATGATAGTATTGTGATCCCTACCCTGACGTATGGAAGCGAGGCATGGACCTTACAAGAGGGGAACAAGTCAAGAGTGAGAGCAGTGGAAATGAGTTACTTGAGAGGAGCATGTGGAGTGATGTGGAGGGACAGGTTGACGAATGAAGAAGTGAAGGAACAATGTGGGGTGGATGTGGATGTGGTTGAGAAGATTAGGAGAAATACACTGAGGTGGTTTGGACATGTGGAGAGAATGGAGAATGAAAGACTGACTAAGAGGGTGTATGTGGGTGAGGTGGGGGGAGGGAGAGGGAGAGGTAGACCGAGGATGAGGTGGAGGGATGGAGTTGAGAGGTATATGAGGGAGGGGGGGGTGAGTTGGGGGGAGGGTAGTCAAATAGTGGGTGACAGAGCGACTTGGAGGCGTTTTGTCTGCGGCCACCCCTTGCGGGATTAGGGCATCGGGCTATAGATAGATAGACGAGAGTATATTGGTTTTCAAACGATAATATAGGTATTATAAGCATTGTTTCACTCACTAACTCATCACCATTCTTGACCTTATTTTGCCACATTACCTGATCACCATTTCTGACTGCTTCTTCCTCTAATGTTTGTCCTCCACATTGTCATCGATTGGGGAATCACTCTGGCCCTGAATTTCGTATCGTGGCATGACATGGCTTTACTGGCCAGGTCACTGATAACAGGTGAATTGCTGAGAAAAGGTCATGTGGGGGGGGGAGGTCATGCTGGGTAAGGCATTGTCCCTGCCTGGCATCTTGTAGAGGAAGGTGTCCTGTATATACGTGCCAAAAATCACTCGCGAAAATTGAAAATTGTGCAAATTAGGGACCTTGCAATGTTGCCGCGTTAATTCACGTCTCCTGGATATGAGTGCACATCATGTGAAGACGTGAATTCACGTCTCCGGGATGGGGCGGGTTAAAATAAATCATTATTGAGAAAAAGCACATTAAATTAATGCATAACTTACGAAGTAACTACTATCACAAACAGCAGGCTAACTGGTAACTCTGACTCGTACCGATAAGGGAACTACTATACACTAAACGCCGAGAAACTTCTTGAGCACCTAACTGGCAAATCCTCCTTCATAACAATATTATCTTTGCTTGTTTTGGTTGGAGTCTGGCCCTGAGAGCTCATGTCACATACAATATTAGGTTAGGTTCATACTTTTTCTTATAATTTTCCTTCACATCTAGCATTTTGGTTCACATCAAAAATATTATCTTTGCTTGTTTTGATTGGAGTCTGGCCCTGAGAGCATCGAAATACGTGACTTTGCATCGAAAAGTAAGGTAGGCGGACTACTCCAAAATGCATCGAAATTTGATTAATCGATGGGTCTGGTTAGTACTTGGATGGGTGACCGCCTGGGAACACCAGATGCTGTTGGCATCCCTACGTGTCAAGTGGGGTTGGTGGAGGATTAGTGCCCCTCCCTGTAAAACAATTAACTCTAAGCCATTGGCCACCCCGTCTGGGATACATGGCGTCTGGCAATGGATGAATGAATGAATGAATTCTAAACTGTCGAAATTTGAGATTCCACTATATATATATATATATATATATATATATATATAAATAGATATATCTGTGTGTATATATATATATATATATATATAGATATATATATATATTTAGATACATATTTTTATATATATATATATATATATATATATATATATATATATATATATATATATATATGATGTGTCATGTCTCCATGGTTGTTCAATATGTACGTGGATGGGGTAATAAAAGAGGTACAAGGTAGGGTAGTGGATGTTGGAGTGGCCCTGGTGAGAGAGGATAGTGTTTGGAAACTCCCTGTACTGTTGTTTGCAGATGATACTGTGTTGTTGAGTGAAGACGAAGGGGAGCTACAAGGCTTGGTGAATGAGTTTGGGAGAGTGTGTAAGAAACGGAATCTAAAGGTGAATGTAGGGAAGAGTACAGTGATGGTCTTTGAGAGAGGTGAAGTCAGTGAATGTACAGCGAGGTTGGATGGTGAGGAATTGGAAAATGTGAGTACGTTTAAGTACTTGGGTAGTGTGATGAGTCAGGATGGAGGTTTAGAGGGTGAAGTGCTTGAAAGGGTACAGCAGGGAAGAAAGGGTGCTGGTTCTTTGAAAGCAGTGATAAGAAACAGGGAAGTGAGCATGGAAGTGAAAAAGTTACTACATGACAGTATTGTGATACCAACTCTTAAGTACGGAAATGAAGCATGGACGTTGTTGGAAGGACACAAGTCAAGAGTGAGAGCAGTGGAAATGAGTTATTTAAGAGGAGCCTGTGGAGTCACATGGAGAGACAGGCTGACGAATGAGGATATAAAGGAGCGTTGTGGTGTGGATGTGGATGTGATAGGAAGCGTTATGAGGAACACACTGAGGTGGTTTGGCCATGTGGAGAGGATGGAGGGTGAATGACTGACGAAGAGAGTGTATGTGAGTGAGGTGGAGGGGGGAAGAGGGAGAGGGAGGCCGAGGATGAGATGGAGGGATGAGGTGGAGAGGTATATGAGAGAGGGGGGTGTGAGTTGGGAGTAGGGCAGTGAAATGGCGGGGGACAGGGCGACTTGGAGGCGATTTGTTTCTGGCCACCCCAAACGGGATTGAGGCATCTGGCAATAGATATATATATATATATATATATATATATATATATATATATACATACACAGTTAGACCTCACTATAACGGACTAATTGGGGCCCAAACCATTCCGAAAAATGTGAAATTCTGATAAAAGCGATATCCGGACTTCCTGCTGCTAAACCGGACTTTTTCCGATATATCAGACATTAGTCTGAATCGCATGAACCGTTTTTAAACTGTCTCGACTACCATTGCGGTACTGTACTGTGTTATAACTTTACTACATTAAACAAATGGCACAATATACATAATAATACTGTACTGTACTGCACAGTGATAAACATGTCTTTTATTTACCTTATTGTGGTGAACATATCAGAAGTGGTCGGGCAGTCCGGACTGCTTCTGGCTTTATCGGACTTTTTCCGATATATAGGAATTTAGTCTGGCAGCTCCTCGAGTCCGATAAAAGCAAATTCCGGTCTATTGAAATCCATTATATCGAGATTTTACTATATATATATGTATATATATACTGTATATATATATATATATATATATATATATATACTGTATATATATATATATATATATATATATATATATACTGTATATATATATATAGACTTTATATATATATATATATATATACAGTATATATATATATATATACTGTATATATATATATATATATATATATATATATATATATATACTGTATATATATATATATATATATATACAGTAAACCCTCACTTTATCGTGGGGTTATGTTCCAAAGGCACCCGCGATAAGCAAAAATCCGCGATGTATCGACGCTACCCCTAAAATGGCTATTTATTGTCTGTTAATAAGAAAAACCAGTACAGGTACTCACTGATGATGAATGAGACGAATTGAAGATGATGATGATCATGAAGTTCAGTACAAGGTGTATATTAGTTGTGCAGCTCTTGAGAGGGCGCCTATGACGACATTTCTGCGGGTGGTGAGCGAAACGTAAGTGCGGGAGGTCGGTCTACCACGCACCACACAGTTAGTTTGAATCCGATGGTCGAACCATGCGTGACTCGCAAATCATTATTTGTGGCTTATTTTTCTGCCTTCCAGTGATTGCTTGCCTTGTCTGTCAACATAGGGCCTAAGCGTATTGCTAGTGATGCATGTGATAACACACCAAAACGGACTATTAAAGTGATGTTGCTGACAGAGAAAGTTAAAGTGTTGGACAAACTTAAGGGAGGAATGTCGGCGACAATTCTCCGTCAGGACAATTCCCCGTCATTTATTTACATACCAGTTTATGTAGCAAGTACAGTACACTAGTTTTTTACTTATATGAGTTATAAAATCCCCCTGAAAATTAGTTATTAAAGTATTAATTAATCAATAATAAGTATATTTATAAAATGACAGGGAAACATCCATGTTTTGACGGTGAATTGACTTGATGGTGAATTGTCTCTGAACCGTGTGTTTAGGGTGAGTCAACTGTTCTTACAATAAAGAAGACAGAACGTAGCATACGGGACTAAACGGGAGTCAGTGTGGGCTACTGCACCAGACTGTGATGAATTGTCTCCACCTATGTCTGTGAACTGGCTCAGAACCGTATGTTTGGGGTGAATGAGTCAACTGTTTGGACAATAAAGAAGGCAGAATGTAGCATATGGGAGGCAGTGAGAGTTTGTGCACCAGACTGTTGAAGTGTCTCCACCTACGCCTGTGCTTGTCAGGTAAACTGGGAGGTGCAGTATGGTGGTGCGGTGCGGTCCTGCTCCTCTCTTTGAGGAGGGCGCGTCGGCAGCAGCCAATCAGCGGCAAGTAAAAATGTAAAGCGTGTTTGGATTGGCTACTGGTAAGGCTCCAGCCAATTGTGTGCCACCTACCAATAAGTCTGGGTATTTCCTCACCCCACGCCACGAGTTCGCTTGTATTTATCAAATATATTAGCCGATTTTTTATTATTATTTTAATACAGCTATTAATATTTTAGAATAAATAAAGATGTAAAATACCATAAACATATCCATTTCAGAATACAGTACTGAAAATAAAGATGTAAAATATGTACTGTACCCTAAAAATAGCCGTAGTAGGCTTTGCGGAAACAGCGATGAGGCGGGGTTTCCCACAATGTAAAAATAGTTAGGTTCCAATGAAAATCCCGCGATAAAGTGAACCGGCAGTATCTGAACCGCATTATAGCTGGGGTTTACTGTATATATATGTGTGTGTGTGTGTGTGTACAGCAAAACCTCGATATATCGGACGTTAATAGACCGGAATTCCCTTTTATCGGACTCGAGTACCTTCCGGACTAATTTCTTATATTTCGGAAAACATCCAATAAAGCCAGAAGCAGTCCGGACTCCCTGAACACTTCAGCAATGTTCACTACAATAAGGTAAATAAAAGAAATGTTTGTCAGTGTACAGTAATGTATTATTATATATATTAAACCATTTGATTAGTGTTGTGAAGACATAACATAGTACCGTACTGCAATAGTAGTGAAAACAGTTTAACCCCTTAACCGCGGGACGTCACTTTCGTGATGCTTGGGAGCAAGGGATCATACTGCGGGGCGTCACTTTTGCGATTCTGTGTTATTTTGAATTCGCCCGGGCTTTCAATTGGTAGCTTGTATCATCTATCAATACTGCCAATGCCCAACACTAGTCAGCATTCCTAATCTCATCTGTACTCCCATCCATTGTTGACAATTTAGCCATTTTCCACCCCTATCAGTTCATTGTCATCTTCCAAGGTGAAGGTACTTCTGTTTGATCCTGCTAATTTCCGCCACTTTTTAGCCCCATGCAAAGGGCCCTGTGACCTTTACCCCCTACTAAACCTCGTGTGGAAAGAGGTAAAGGGCTGACAATTGAAAGAGAGTGACTACGATCTTTCTGTTGAGTAAAACGGTGCAAGTGGAATTGTAAATAATGTGTAAACAGCAAGTGAAAGCAATAAATGTAAATATAAGTGAACAGTGGAAAATAGTTTTATAAGTTACTTCCAGTGACAGTGCATAACACAGTGTAAATAAAATAGAAATGTAAATAATGTAAATAAAATAGAGAACGTAAACAGAAATGTAAATGAGTAGTATTATAAGAATATGAGTATATATACTAGAAGTAATGAAAGTGAAAGTTTCACTCCAGCATGTATGAATACTATGAGTTATGAGAGTGAAGGTGAAAGTGACATTCACTCTCAGTGCTAGTATACAGGACGAGAAAGTGAATGCTACGTATTTTACTGAAAGAAATTGAATCCCTACAGTGACAATAAGCTACTATTACTGAAGGAAACTTATGGATAAAGACTGTAGATATATATAAGTGTTATATAGTAATAGAAATATAGACTGTGAGTGTTTTTATGAATAATAAATGACAACACCAGCGGCGAACTAGCGCAAGTGGGAAGGTCATATTCCCTCGTAATTTTCATTGCTTTCACAGTGTTTTTTTTTTTTTTTTTTTTGGAATATGGATTCCAAACTATTTGAGAATCATAGAATAGTGTTTCTAGTGATAATATCAGGCTGTGGTAATCATATTACGGGTTGTCAGGAAGTGTGAAGTGGAGACTTCTATCTATCTATCTGTTCCCAGACACCATAATCCCGTACAGGGTGGCCATTTGACTGTGAGTTATTTGTTTTGGGGGAAGGGGCATTAACCCTCCACCAACCCACTTGCTGACACATAGGGAGCACATATGGTTTGGTTATTGGTTACCACCCAACATTGTAAATGGTTTCTTGGCATACAGGAAACCATTTGGCTTGTCACTCAGTGTAAAACCACCTGTAAAGGAAAGGAAAGAAAAGCAATGAGAAGTGACAGGAAAGATGTGAGAAATAGGAAGAGAGGAGGGCAGGCACAGAAAAAGACAAAGACTAAGGAAGAAGTAGGCAGCACTACATCAAGTGAGTGGATGATGGTCGCCACCACCTACCACTCACTAATACTGAATAATGTAATTTATGAAATAAAGTCCAAAGTTTGGTACTGTTTCATTTGTTTCACCTCCCAGAAAATTTCTAAGAGTAACATTCGATTATCCAGAAAATTCCATATCCAGAATGGAAGAATCCCCATGCATTCCGGTTAATCGAGCATTTACTGTTTATATATATATATATACTGTATATTATCTATCTATCTATCTATATATTGGCAGACGTCATAATCCTGTAAGGGGTGGCCGTTTGACTATGAGTTATTTGTTTTACGGGGAGGGGCACTAACCCTCCATCAACCCACTTGTTGACACGTAGGGAGCACGTATGGTTTGGTTATATGGTTATCACCCAGCGTTGTAAATGGTTTCCTGGCTTACAGGAAACCATTTGGCTTGTCACTTAATGTAAAGCCATCCGTAAAGGAAAGAAAAACAATAAGAAGAGACAGGTAAGATGGAAAAAATAGGAAGAGAGGAGGACAGACACAGGAAAAGAATGATCAAGGCTAAGGAAGTATATATATAAATATATACATATATATACATATATACCAATATGTATGTGTATATGTATATATACAAATATATATATATATATATATATATGTGTGTGTGTATATACACACCTATATACATACATACTGTATTTTCTGGCATATAAGGCGCACGAGCATATAAGGTGCACCCCAGTTTTGACTGGCCTAATCTGGGGGGAAAAAAAAGAAATGCAGCTAACCCCAGATCCCCTAGCTGAATGTCTCACATAACCATTCATGTGCTGGTTATAAAATTTTCATGTACAGGAATCATGAAAATTTAGACTGACACCCTTTGGTAAGCTATCATGGTAGGCTAAGTCACATTACTTACCATAACATCACCAAATATCACCACTGACCTCCACCATCACCAGTATTGGCCATCGTTAATAACTCTAACCACTATGACTCAACAATGCTAAAATTATCAATCATCACCTTTAATATTATCAATCTCCACTGCTGACACTACTAACTACCACCCCTAATACAAAGCTGTCATCACTGCTTAAGCAGTATACACCATCACCTGATCACTTTTAAACAAACATGGCGGCACAAGTTGTGGAGTCACCAGAACTTACAGTAACAAAAAAATACTGCTGAATATTTAGTTTATTTAGCAGCTTTAGTGACTCAGTTATGTTTGTTTAAATATCTATATTGTTTTATTGTTATTTCTCCTCAAACTTGTGAGGATTATGATACATCTTTTATTATAATGAACTGCCAGTAGACACAATCAACACAGAACAATAAAGATCATATTTGTAGTACGAACAGTTATTTTATTTTATTTTTATTTTATTATGACTATAACCCATTGAGTTTTTATTAAAATTTTTAAAAATGGGGAAATATGAAAAGATGTAAACAAACAACAGTGCACAGCTGATGTGGACACAGGTTTGCTTATTATGTACTGAATAACTATATTTGTAATTTATTAATTATTATCACGTGTATAACTGTATTTGTAATTTATAATGTTTAGTTGCTAATCATTCTAAAGAAATTTGGGAAACACTGTTGTAAGGAAGTTGTTTGGAGTTCTTTTACGGTACCGGTAGGCCTACTGCAGCACTGAAACTACAACCTGCCAGTACCCCAAGCCTACCCAAAGCCTGACTTTGAGCATATAAAGTGCAGGGTGATTTTCTGGGGCATTTTTTTTTTGGAAAAAAAGAGCGCCTTTTATGCCTGAAAAAAAAATATATATATATACAGTATATATATATATATATATATATATATATACACACACAGTAGAAAGTTTCATCATAAGGAGATATACAGTACAGTATAAGTTTTTATTATATTAATACTTTTATAAACTTTTATCTAATATTCAGTAATTGAGTGATCTAGGCGCATTTGCCATCCGATTTGGAGAAAAGGGAAAATACTGTATGCAGCTGGGATGCCTCTCGCCTGCATGATTACTGACAACAGCGATTGTTATTTAGTATTTAATACTACAGTATTTAACATCTGTGATCAGTTGAGGCACACGCTGCAGTAAGGGCACAAGCGCCATTTTTTAAAAAACGAGAAAAACGCATTTAAAGTTTTGAAACACCAAGATCTTCCAAACCAACCATACAAATTCATTCTACTTTGCACCAATTTAAAGAAAATTTATCCCTCTAATATGTATCCCAAAATTATTTCATTATTATGCTTTATGCCTTTGCTGCTGCATAAAACGTCAGGTAATGTGGCTCTGATACTTTGCAAAATCATATCTTTTTTTACTGCTGAAATCATTTTTTTTCCGTCTCCTAACCATTGACATTACAACACATCAGAATAGATGTTATAATAATGCCATAGTAGCATACACATGATAATCATTCATATAATAATGGTAAATAATGATAATAAAAAAATCTTTCAACAATGCTAAGAAAAATACTGCAATGTCATAATAATAAAAAGATTAGAATAGGCATAATAGGGTGGCAGGCATACATAAAAAAAGAAGAGAGAGAGAGAGAGAGAGAGAATGAATGAGTGAGTGAGTGAGTGAGTGAGAGAGAGAGTGAGAGAGAGAGAGAGAGAGAGAGACAGACAGATAGACAGACGGAGACAGGTGAGTGAGGAGAGAGAGAGAGAGAGAGAGAGAGAGAGAGAGAGAGAGAGAGTGAGTGAGTGAGTGAGTGAGAGTGAGAGAGAGAGAGAGAGACAGACAGACAGACAGATGACAGACTGACAGACAGACAGAGACAGACAGAGAGACAGACAGGTGAGTGAGGAGAGAGAGAGAGAGACAGACAGACAGACAGACAGACAGGTGAGTGAGGAGAGACAGACAGACAGACAGACAAAGGAAGGGGAGTGTAACACTAATGCAGTGCTCATGAACCCTGCTGACTATTCTCCTCTTCCTAATCACTTTATTGAAACAAACATCAGCACATGGAGGTCCTATCTTTCGTGTTTCCACCAGTTTCTTAGTCATACAGATGGTTTTTTGACCACGTTGGCTTTTCACGTGTCCGGCTTTGGTTTGCGTTTACGGCCACGGGAAGGTCCCAGCTCAATACACTCACTATTCTTACTAACACCAGACTCATTTTCACTAACAACAGCCTCCTGGTGCTCACTGTTATCACTCATATCACCCATGGCTACCATAGTACAACAACACAACGGAAACACTCGCAAAATCAACAAAAATAATGAAGCATTCAAAGTGTTCTGTTAAAAAAAGGCGCGGGGAAGAGACTGGTGTTTTGATTGCGTTTATACTGGATGGTGACATCAGTCACCCAATAACAACGCTAGCTCAGTCAAAGCGAATTTTCATTGGCTAATGAGATCCACCAGCGTGGTGCGTGGGAGAGACGTGAGAATGAGAAGGAAGCACAGCTGCCCACACACACCAAAGTACTCCTAGTTTAAAGGGAAAGTGGTGCTTGTGCCCTTACTCCGGCGCGTTCTGGTAGAGCTGTATTAGGGTGTATACAGCTGAAAAATTGCAGGTTTTTCAGGGCTCACTAGACCATAAGCAAAATAATCAGAAGGGCGTATACGACCTACTGTTGGATAGAGGAAACCCTGAGAAAAAATGCAGTACTGGCAACTCGGATTTGGGTGCGGTGGCGCTTGTGCCCTTACTATTGCGTGCTCCTCAATTTGTCATGCAAATGCTGTGTGGTCAGTGTATCTTTACATTTGTTTTTCTTTTTTTCTTTTTCAAGTATGTGAATGGGTGTGCACACCAATCCACACTTTCACACCCGCGCACAGCTGCGCAGTGCAGATGTGCAGAGGTGTGGAAGGTGTGCAGAACTTGCCCAGCTTTGATAGATAGATAGATGGTGTGCATCATGGGTCAGTTTTAAGCCCCTTATGTGTATCATGGTGCTTGAAGCTCTCTCACATGACTTCATAACTGGACTTCCATGGAAGGTGTTGTATGCTGATGACATGGTGTTCATCACGGAGGATGAGTGGATAGCGGAAATAAATTTAAGTGGACACATGGAATGTGGTAATGCGCAAGGGTTTGAGAGTAAATGTGAATTAAAGGGTCCCTTTATTGGAAATAGGTTAGTTTAATGCTGCATGGTAGTGAGGGTAGTAAGACTTGGGCAGTAAAGGAGGATATTCGTAGGCTCGAATGTACAGTACACAGATGATGATGATGATGATTATGATGATGATTAGATGGATGCATATAGCATCCCTGACTGACAGGCTTGGAGGAGTTGGGATTGCAAATGAAGAACTGGGAGGACAGATGGGGCTTGAATGTATTACTATTGTGATGAAAAGGTGTACATTGAGGTGGTTTTGGCATTTGGAGAGGATGGAGCATGAGTTTGGCCATGTGGAGAGGACAGAGAACGACAAATGGGTGAGGAGGGTGAGAGGTGTGAATGTTGGGGGAGGCAAGAGGCGAAATGAAAAAGGCTTAGGATGAGGTTTTATAGAGTGTGACCTCAGAGATAAGGGATTGAATAAAGAGACTGTTAGAGATCGAGTGGCATGGAGAGCTATGAATAGGTGATCTAGGACAACATGTGCATGTACAATAGATCCTCAGTTTATGTGGCCATGATTTACACTAAACACATTTTACAGGGAAGGGTAAGCCCAGTAAATGTGTCAACAAAAAAAAAAAAAAAAAATGCACATTAAAATCCCAGAAGTCAGCCCATCTGCAGCCCCTCCTCTCCCCCAACCAAGCTCTACTGTCAGACCATATATATTAACATTCACCCCATCTAGAATAAATAGCCATTGTCTTTTTTTTTGTAGGATTTTGCTAAAACAAATGATCAAAGTCAATGTGGCTTTAACCCCTTAAACGCGGCCGTGTACGGCCGATCCCCCCCGTGTGGCAGGGTTGTAGCGGGGTCTGAGTACCTGTGGGAAAATATTTTGCCAAAAATCAGAGATTAACCCTAGAACATTAAAATTTTTATGGCATATAGTACTTACATTCAGCTTTCTCCTGAGACAGGTGTTGAGCCTTCATGGACTACCAAAGGACTTGTGGAGATTTGCAAAGTTGGGTAACAAAGTCTTCACTTTCACACCTCCAGCAACCCGATTTCCCCTCTACCACAGCCTCAATCTGTCACAGTACACTTTATACAACAACGTACAGGTAGTTTGGAATCCGTATTTGTACAATAAGCACTGAAAATAAGGCTACAATGAACGGAGTGCACGGCCGACATGCAGCGTTGCGGCGATCTTCCCGTCACTGAACACACATTTCCCTTTTCACAGCTAAAAACACGTATACTACATTATTTTCCTTCATAGTACTTCGCAAACGCTCGCTTGGCACTATTACGGCCCTAAAAATCACTGTCACTGCCAGTATTGTGAAGCGGGAATGAGAAAGACCACCGCGGCGCGATTTTATTCTGCCTTACGGCAGGCACTTTATTCTCGCTCCTGTCGGCCACTCGCACTTCATTTCTATCGCTCACTTTCACTCTAGCTGTCAGTTTAGTGCCTTATTCATCAGTGTCACTGTCATTTGTTATAAAAATAATATTTTCTACACACCAAACTGTCACTGTCAGAACATAGAATAGAAACATATGCTTTCAACTTCTTACACTGGAGTGACTGTCACTCTCAATACTTATATTATTACTATGTACAATTATTTACACTGAAATCACTGTCACTGTCAGTGCTTTTACAACTACATACACTAATTTACACTCACCAGACTGTCACTGTCAGTACGTAAAAGAAAACTAAACACTAGTATCACTGTCACTGTCAGTATTATTTACAAGAGTCTTACCCTTATTTTCAATATCTAGTCAGGCTGTGGTAGTCTAAGAAACACGGGTAAGCGCAGAGGGGAATTTTACACTCTTTGCACTGCAAGGAGGTGCGCCTAAATGTTCTGTCTTGCCTGGTAGTGTGGCTGCACACATGACACCTCCTGAGTGCTTTTCCCCTCTTGGCAGTGCTAGGCAGTGGCTCCAGGCGGTGTCGCTGAAGGTAGTCCTGGCACTGTAGGCGGTCTGGAGGTGTGTGTGAGTGGCGCCTGGGACCTGATGGCAGTACCTGCCCAAAACGCTGAAGCAGCTGGTACACACAAGTCTTAGAAAAACGCCGGAGAGAGTAGTTTGCTGGCTTCCTGTTCTTGATCTTATACAGGATGAAGGCGTTCAGCATGCACATATCAAGCAAGTGCAAGAACACCTTCCTGTACCAGCGACGGTTCCTCCTCAGGCAGTCTATCTCTCCGATCATCATATCAGACTTGTCCACCAGCCGCATATTGACGTTGTAGTCAATCACAGCATCAGGCTTCATCACAGGATCGCCAGTCCTTCTGTCGACCTTCCCTGTGGCTTGCATTTCCCCCTTGTGAACTGTGGTGAGCACATTGACGATTCTCTTATCGTGCCACCTGATCGCCAGCATTTTGTCAGATTTTTTCAGGTGCACGTCTCCCCGCTTTGATCCTTCAGCCTCGGTGAAGGCAGGGTAGTATGCCCTATTGCTACGGACAGTGCCACAGGATCTGACGCCGTGTTCTGAAAGGTACTTGGTGAGTTTGGGAGCTGTATAATAATTGTCCGTATACAGGACATGATTCCCGCCAAAGTACTTTTCCAAAAGCACTTTCACCACAGAACCAGAGAATCCAAGGGGGTCAGTCTTGTCCAAGTCCACATTGCTGGCGGTGTAGATAACGAAGTCTAGGATGAACCCCGTCTTGCAGTCGCACAGCACGAAAAACTTTATTCCAAAGCGGTGGCGTTTGCTAGGAATATACTGCACGAACCGAAGACAGCCCCTGAACAAAACCAAGGACTCGTCAATCACAACTTTCTTGAAGGGCCAAAGGAACGTCATAAACTTGTCCTTGATCAGGTTCAGGATTCCCCTCACTTTCCATAGTGGGTCAGTTTGGGAAGGCTCATCGTTGTTGGCAAAGTGAAGGTACGTCATGAGTTGCCTGAAACGATCACGACTCATGTATTTGTTGAAGATGGGTGTGGGGCAAAGATCGTCAGCACTCCAGTATTCCTCGAGCTTGTGCTTCCAGTTATGTGGCATAAGAAGCATCAAGCCGATGAATACAAATAGTTCCCTGATCGTTACAGGAACCCATACTGCCATCCGTGACGTGGATGGCGTTGCAGCTTCAC
This sequence comes from Coenobita brevimanus, assembly GCF_032717465.1. Classification (NCBI taxonomy): domain Eukaryota; kingdom Metazoa; phylum Arthropoda; class Malacostraca; order Decapoda; family Coenobitidae; genus Coenobita; species Coenobita brevimanus. The sequence continues at coordinate 38,292,371 of NC_136976.1, forward strand.
CTTCACCTTCACGAACTGCAGCAGATTGCCCTTCGTACCTGTTCGTCTCGGTACAAATCTGCTCCATGACTTCGTTATCCAGGAAGGCCAACAGGTAGTCCAGACATTCACCATCCTCTGGGACAGGGAAGTCAGCCTGTATCCCACACCCACTGGCATCAAAGGGCAGATCTTCTGGCACAAAATCTGAGCCCTCAGACCACACGAAGGCATCCAGAGTGCCCTGCCTAGGCTGGGAGGTGGTGGGGGCGGTGGGGGGTGAGGCAGGCCGTGTGGCAGTGGGTGAGGCAGGCGGTGAGGCAGTGGGTGAGGCAGGCCGTGTGGCAGAGGCTGTGCTAGGTCGTGTCGGTGTGGTGGTGGTGGTGGCGGGGAGATAAGGAGAAGGTTCAAGGTCACTCGCAGTGGCCTGAGTGGTGAGTTGCCTAGTGCGAGTAACCTTACCACTAACTCTAGCATAGGCGACACTTTTCTACTCCTACCAGCACGGACACGGGGCCTACGGAAACCTCTACGTAAACCAGACTGCTTACTTCCCCTCCGAGGTGGTGAAGGAGACTCAGAAGACTCCGGAGAAAGTACAGCTGAAGATGACGACAAGAGAATGGGGCTGGGAGTGCGTGGCAGTATGGCGGCGGTGTGACCTGGTGTAGGGGACAATGGCCAGTCTGAGGAAGACAATGGCTGGGAAGCGGGGTCACCACTTCGTCTCCTCTTGGCCCCCTTTCCATACACTAGACCCCTTTTCACTGGAGCCTTGCCTGTTGAGGTGCTGGGCACAGGAATTGTCACTTCAGGCACCTCAGACTCAGCACTCGATAGAGTGTCAGACTCAGCAAGGCTCAATAACACTCTGGCGTCACTACCATAATCCATTGACGCTTTCAATAATTCAATGCCTATAGCCGAGTCACTAAGGCCCTTAGCAGTTCCTAGTAAGGGTTTGGACGGGGTGGAGGTCACAAAGCCCTTTTTCGGAGGGCTGGAAGGCACAGACTCGGAAGGGCTTGAGTGAGACATGGTGTCACCTTCAAAGATTGCGGTAAACTGACGCTAAACAGGGGCAAACCGTGGGAAAAATGCTAGTGTGACAACTGGGGAAACAAGCGTTTCCAATTAGCATCAAGTGCTTGCGAGAGGAAGGCGCAGATTGACACGTGTGAGCCGTCCGCGCGCTGCCATATCGCACGACGAGGGAGGGCCAGGCAGCGGTGCGTGGGTGGGTAAAAAAAAAGTTACAGTAAAAGTCCCATTATTCGGCAGCTGATTATTCGGTAAATCCGACATTTCGGCAGTTTTGAGAAATAGTCCCATTTACGAAAATCTTTGATTGTTCGGCAGGTGTCCGAAAGCTTTATCTGTGACTTGTAGGCCTAATGTTTCATTACACTTCTGTATGTTCACTAATTTCTATATTTTTTCAGACTCAGGTATAGTATTATATTGATTACAATATTGGATAGTATCATACAATACAGTAACCACCCCCTCCAAATTAACGAGGGTTACGTTCCAAGCCCCCTCGCTAATTCTTGAAATTCATTCATTCTTGACGCATTCCTGAAAGTGTCATTTACTGGTAATTGCGTAGCCCATGAACCACTGATACTGTAATGCATTACCCATAAATAATGGTGCTTGTTAAATTAGTTTCCCCATTGTTTTTAGCTGTACGGCTGTGACAGCTCTAGTATTTTTATTCCTCAGCATAATGGAGGAAAGGAACTGTCCTGTTTAACTAAACCTAATCTAACTGAGTTTAACTGTACCTAATAATTTAACCATACCTAACCTAACCTAAAGTCAGAAAAATACTTAAAAATAAACTGGAGGAATATGAATTGCTAAGGTCTCTCTGATGAAAGTTAAACGTACATTTAGCGTTCATTCTTTTGTTCGTTTTTCTGTTTAATGTGAAAGAGAGTACTGATGCAAACAGTAATATATCCCATTAACTCCTTAATAACCTCCGGCACTGAACAACCCTTTACAGTACCGATGTCAGTTATATCAAGTCAGTGTGAGCTATAAAGAAAACTGAACAATTATGGGGAGGGAACGAAGGTCACTGGTACGTTTACACGACTCTGTTCTAAGATTCCAAGCAGTCAGGCGGTCGGTTAATCTCAGATGTTTTCGCCCATTTGGTAAATGCCCCGTAACTTTATAAGTTTTTCCATGACTCATAGTGAATCATAGCATGGGTTTGGAAAGCTAAATAACATTGCCAGGTGAGCCAGACGATTATCTTCACGTCTTTAAGAAAAACAAATTGATAGAAGAATGGAAGAAACTTACTCTACGTACTCAGAGGGATTAAATTTCTTCCATTTTCTTAAAGATGTGAAGATAATCATCTGGCGCACCTAACAATGTGTTATTTAGTTTCCTAAACCCATGCTATGATTCACGGGAGAAGTTACAAAGTTACGGTGCATTCACCAAATGGGCGAACACATCTGAGATTAACCGACCCTCTGACTGCTTGGAATCGTATCGTAGAATCGTGTAAACATGCCAGTGAGCTTCGTTCCCTTCCCATAATTGTTCACAGTTTTTTACTGTAATGGGTTGTTCAATGCCGGAGGTTATTAAGGGGTTAATGGAATACATTACTGTTTCCATCAATACTCTCCCTTTCACATGTAAACAAAAAAAACGAAGAAAAGAATGAATGCTAAATGTACGATTAACTTTCATCAGAAAGACCTTACCAATTCATATTCCTTCACTTTATTTTATGCAATTTTCCGACTATTTTATTTTGTGTTTGGAAAAAATACTGTATACAGCACTCACTCCAAACATATTTGTAATAACATAAGTAGTGATGAGTTCAATACAAGTGATGTACTGAACTATCTATCTATCTATCTATATACCTAGGCTGCTTCCCCCAAGGAAAGGGAGGTAGCCGAGACAGGACGACTCACTCTCCATTTACTCATCCATTCAAACACATTCATTTGCATCTTAGCCCCAAAGGGGAGAACGGACAGATCCTCACCGCACCACACCGCACAAGGGTCAACTGGGCAATGCAATCAGTGACATCCGCAGCAGGGCCCGACAGCAGAACTGGTTTACCCCTGCCACATCATAACAGACCCATCCCCTTACCCGCACCTGACTTGACTAGCTGATCAGACCAAATGCGGGAGAATATCCCCTCAGGGCTGCGTCATCACTTATTCATTCACAATTTCTCTCCATTTATTTCTGTCACGCACAGCCACTCTTCCTTGCTCAACAGACATCCCTCTCGCATCCAGCGCTCTCTTCACACTGTCCATCCATCCTATTCGTGGTCTTCCTCTCAGCCTTACACCTCTCACATCAGATCTAGTTATCTTTTTCACCAATCGCTCATTATCCATTCTCTCCATATGTCCAAACCATTGCAACACCCTCTGCTCAACTCTACCAGCCATCTCCCGAACAACTCCAGTTCTCCTTCGCACTTCATCATTTCGCACCCGATCCATACGCGTCCTCCACACATACTCCTCAGACATCTCATCTCCATTACATTCAAACTTTTCCTCTCTGCTACACCCATATTCCATGTTTCAGCCCCATATAATGCAGTCGGTACCACAACACCCTCATACAGCCTTCTCTTTACATCCATTCTAAGCGAACGACATTTAAACACTTTTTTCATTCCTCCCAGCACCTTTCCTACTTCATTTATTCTAAACTTCACTTCTGCATCTATTCTTCCATCCACAGCAACATGTGACCCTAGATATTTAAAACAATCTACCTCCTCAAGCAACTCACCATTCAAAACTATATTCATCCCCCTACCATCTATCAACCTCGTACACTTCATCACTTTACTCTTATTCTCATTTACTTTCAATTTCCTCCTTTCACACACCCTTCCAAACTCCTCTACCAACTGTCTCAATCTCTCCTCTGAATCAGTCACCAGTGCAGTATCATCTGCAAACAGCAGCTGCTTCAGATTCCACTCTCCTCCATCAACATTTACCAGACTCAGACCACCTAAAACTCTTGCATTCACCTCCCTTACAACACCATCCATGTAAATATTAAACAACCAAGGCGACATCACACATCCCTGTCGCAGCCCCACTCTCACGGGAAACCAATCACTCACAGCATTTCCCACTCTTACACACGCTCTACTATTTACATAAAAACTTTTCACCCCTTTTAGTAACCTACCATCAAGTCCATACAATCTTAAAACAGTCCACAAAGCCTCCCTATCAATTCTATCATACGCTTTCTCTAAATCCATAAATGCCCAAAACACATCCTTGCCTTTCGCTAAATACTTTTCACACACTTGTCTCACAGCAAACACCTGATCAACGCATCCCCTCCTTCTCCTAAAGCCACACTGCTCATCACTAATCACTCCCTCTGTACCCTCTCTAACTCTCATAATTAACACTCTACCATACACCTTACCTACAACACTCAACAGACTTATACCCCTAAAGCTAGTACATTCATACTTATCACCCTTGCCTTTATACAACGGGACCACACAAGCACTTGCCCAGTCAATTGGCACCATACCTTTCTCAAAGCACACATTCAACAATCTTACTAACCAGTCAACAATAGTCACTCCACCACCCTTCAGGCATTCCACAGCACACCCATCCATACCTGCAGCTTTCCCTGTTTTCATCTCCTTTACTGCCTTCTCCACTTCTTCCTTCGTGATCAAAGAATCATTCAACTCTCCCAACACATTTATTCCTTGCACCCTTCCATCTGTACTGAACTGGTAGGTAATATTACGTATCATTTCGGCCATCCAGGAAGTGTTATCTGACTTGTATGCCTACTGTGTCATTACATTTGTATATGTTCACTAATTTATATATACAGTAATCCCTCTAATATCCGAACGCCCAATATCAGAACATCCCCACTAACCGGACATAATCCTCCTGGGATCCAATATTCCCAAAATGGGCCAAAAACTGCAAAAAATTCGAAAAAAATCTGACTTTTTTTTCCCTCCCATAATTTGAAATTCCCGCCTGGCGCCAAACAGCTGTTACACCATGGTCCCTTCACCCCTTCCTTCCTCCCCCTCCCCCCTCCCCTGTCAGGTTGCCATTTGGTATTTTTCATTACCAAGTGTGGGCCAATTTGGTAATGAAAAATTCGTTTGGTAATGCATTAGAATAATGCATTACCAAATGGATTTTTCACATGTATGAGGATACACAGGATGGAGATGGTGGATTGTTTGCTCTCTCTGATTAATCTGCTACCCTACATAGTGTGAAAATAATCAACATGGTGTTAGTTATAAGGAGAGTGATTACATGTATTTCCACTTGTATATATAATTAGTGAAGAATATATGCTAGCTTTACGAATTTGGTAATGAAAAGTTATATTTGACAATGAAAGTTGAGGAGATTGGTAATGTGGCTGTTGCGATCTGGCAACTCTGTTACCCCACCAACATCAACAGTCACAGCTTAACTCCGATGGAGAGCAGATACTCATAACAGTGCAAGCCACAGGTGCTTGTTTTTTGTGAATAAACAGTAAATAAACTGCAATACCTTGCCACTAGAACACACAGGAATTTACAGTGTTGTGCAGTGTTAAGAAATTAGAATTTAGAGTGCAGAGGATTAACTGTGGACTGCAAACTGGCGGTTCAAACCAGTCCAAGACCAAGGGACTTGTAAGTACCCAGAATGTTTAATATTGTATAAACTCACCTCTAAAACCTCATTTTATGGTTCTTTTGCATTTATTTCAGTCTTTTATGTCCCTTATTGGTGTGATTTGGGTCTTAAATAGGTGCTATGCATGTCCAGAGGGAGTTGTATAGGTGTTTTTCAGAGTTAGGGTCCGTAAGTACTAGTCCATAAGCTGGGGCCCAATATCCGGACAGGACCACTATCCGGACCTGCCTATGGCTCTATTGATCCGGATATTGGAGGGGTTACTGTATCTATATATTTCAGATTCAGGTACAGTACTGTATTGATTGCAGTATTGTACAGTATACTCTCTCCAAACGGTTGTAATACCATAAGTGGTGATAACAGTGTTCACTAATATATTTAAGGTACTGAGTGGGTAGGTTTTTGATTATTCGGTAAATCCAATATCTCGGCATCATCCTGGTCCCATAGATGCCGAATAATAGGACTTTTACTGTACTTGGCAACAACCGAGGTCAGTAGTACAAAGGTCAAGTGTGCTAAAAGTAGCTAAAGGGTGGCGGTACTGATAGACAATACCAGCTGGAGCCTGCTTGCCCGTGGTTATTCAAAATTTACTAGAATCGCAAACGCGACAATCCGCCGTTATGTCCTTTTCACCGAGCGTCGCAAACGCGACGATCCGCGTTTAAGGGGTTAATAATGGGATGTGAAAGTATTTGTACTTGTCAGCCCCCCCCCCACTCCCCCCCCACACACAGTCATCAGCTGCCTTTTGTCTCGTCTCATTACCACCAATCATTCTGTACTTTTTCTTCTTTAAAGAAAGTTTTTTTTGTTATTTTATGCTTTGAAATAGTTTCTCACGTACCTCAAGGTAAATAAGTCATCATCTGAAGATACCTCCTTTCCTCAGGCCCAAACATTGCTCCATCCCCTGTCACTTTGTATTCCATAATTAACTTTTTTCATGCCAAGTGATGTTCCAATAGGGTTTCTGTGCAATGCAGTGAATGTTAGGTATAATCAAGGGTGGGCAAAAATTTTTGAAGAGGGCGGGCCAAAAGGGGACTGGAAAATTTTCCAGATTTCACCATACCCGTGAGCCATATAACATGGATTTCAGTGGTATTTGCATGTTTCAATTTGCACAGTAAAATTCCAGGAGACATTAGATGCTTAAGTTGAAGGTGTATTGTATGTTGGAACCTTTTTAAATTAACAAATGAATGAAAAATTCTTCTGATTTACTAAAAAAAAGCATGTTAAAATAAAGACTGCTTATAATGAGGATGTTTCGTATTTGGTTATTTTGTGAAAAGAAAAATGGTGAAATGATTTCTCTCTCTCTCTCTCTCTCTCTCTCTCTCTCTCTCTCTCTCTCTCTCTCTCTCTCTCTCTCTCTCTCTCTCTCTCAGTACAACCTATACTTGTTTGCCAGATGGAAATATCCCATTTGTATGGATTTAGATCAGGGACATGGAACATTATTTTGTAGAAAATCTTCTTGGTAATAATGTACACTCACACCAGAAAGTATTGGTGCAGAATATGTGTTAAATATTATGACACACAGAACAAAGGCATCCCAGACGATAGATGACTGCTATATGAGATATAACTCTTGTATCCTTCGTAATGTGTAGGAAATGGCCGTAAATATTATAATACGTGTATATACAGGTGTTAATGGGCTGTCAATGCTGCATGGTCAAATCATTCCGGATGGCATTGTACCCACAGTTCACCGATATTTTCTGATACGAGTGTACATTCATACAGTACACGGCATATATTTCAGGAAGCCATCAAGTACCTGTTTCCTTCCGGCCTCTTTGAACCCCGTTCCCGGCCCCTGATGAAACATCCAGATCAAGTGTTTGCTAAGAGGAAAGATGCTGAATTTGATGAAGCTGGACGCCCATTCCACACCCTGTTTTATACTGGCAAACCTGGCTACTACCACGTTCTTCATGTGTGTGTGTGTTTTTTTTAATTAATGTATTTTTAAATAGCAGTACACCCTCCATCAGCAAGAGAATTATCTTAACAAAGATCATTCAATAAATTCTGAATTAATGGACACTATGTAACAGACTGGTTTTTCCAGATACTGACCATTTTGGACTTTACTCTCAGTGAAACAGACTCTCATCTGTTATAACCATATATTTTGCTGAATTGTGTGCATTTATCTAGTCTTGGAGGAAGGTCACCATGCCTTGTGAATCATTCCAACTGGGGATAGAAGCAGTACCTCAACTCTTCAGTTCACTGAGTTTAGGATGATTCCTCTTGTTATTTGGGTGGTATTCAGAGTATTCAGAGCCTCCTTTGAGGTGCCTCCAAAAGGAGAAATAGTATGGTAATTATTTATGTCCACTGCTGTATGATCAGATTCAATTTTGAAAATCTTGCATTGGAAATAATTTTTCTTTATTGCATATTTAGACAGTATACAGTATCTTGGAATGTCAAATTGGCATTGTAATAGTATGTTCTATATTACCCCCTTAATGATATTCAAACGTGAGAAGGTTGGCTACAGTATTACATAACATTTAATTAATTAATATTGTCTTCTTCATTTTTTATGCAGGACCTTTCTGGGATAATTCGAGAGTTGGATAATTTTTCTGACCGCATGGTGCGCTACAGTGTACATCAGGACAAGGAAAGAGCATTGTAAGTTGACTTATCTCTTTACTTTTATTATAGTGCATTTAACCTGTCAGAGATCTCTAATTGCCTTCAGCTTGGTTAATGACTTAGAGGAGTCTTATTAGAGGGTCAATTTGAGTAGTAACCAAGAAGATGCACATCTACCCCCTAACTAAGACTTTTCAGATTTCATGCTACCATGAGTTACTGTTGAGGTGTGTGGGAGTGACCTACATAAAAACAAAATTACTATAATCACCTCAAATGTTGCACATTACACCTTCATTTGATTCCATATCCACTCAGTTGAGTAACCTTGACCTTGCCCTTGGCAATGAAATTACCATTTTGGGTGATTTTAACATACACAATGTTGAATGGTTATTGCATTCTGCCCGGACTGACGACGCTGGTCTAGAATGTGAGCTGTTTGCGGAATCGTTTAATCTCACCCAGTTGGTAAAGCAACCAACAAGAATACCTGATAATCCTGACCATAATGCCCATCTGTTGGATTTATTCTTGACAAATAATCCAGATCAATACAGGATAGATGTACTGTCACCACTTGGATCCTCTGACCACAATCTCATCAAAGCCTCATTAGTTAACCCTCCTACACCTCCCCATGCCAAACCTGTCAGGGTGACCCGATGGCACTTTGACAGGGCAGACTGGGATGGATTTAGAAATTATCTTGCTGATGTTCCATGGCAGTCTTTCTTCTCTAGTGATCCCAATTCTACCCAGTCCCACATTTGCGACTTAATACTAGCTGGTATGGATTTATTCATACCAAGTCAACAATTCACTAAAAGATCAAACTCTCCAAAATGGTTTGATGGCAATTGTGCCAGAGCAACAGCCCAAAAGTCATTAGCATATAACTCTTACTTAAAATCAAAAACATATGAATCACTCTTCCAATTTAAAATTGCTAGAAATCATGCAAAAGCTGTATTAAATCTATCTAAATCAAACTTTCTTCAAAAGCAAGCATCAAAACTACTTAACAACCCTAATGACAATAGAATATTCTGGTCAACTCTTAATTCTTTCAATAATAACTTTAACAAGTCATCTTCCATTCCCCCACTAAAATCTTCAGATGGCAATATTACAAATGACCCACGTGGGAAAGCAGATATCTTTGCTAGTACCTTTGCAAGAAACTCTACCATAGATGATACCAGCCAGAATGTCTCAGGACTGGAACTTGATTCTCCCGAAATTGCCCCACTTAAAATACAGACACGATTCGTAAAATCCATCCTAGACAATTTACCTACCAACAAAGCTCCAGGCCCAGATGGAATTCCGCCAATTGTTTTGAAAAAGTTTTCCCCTGAACTTGCCTCTGTCCTAGCTAAATTATTCAGACTATGTATAAGTACTTCTTTATTCCCAAATTCATGGAAAGAAGCCAATATCCACCCAGTTCCGAAGAAATGAAGTTCGTCTGACCCCTCCAATTACAGACCAATAGCTGTCACATCTTCTCTTGGTAAGGTATTTGAAACTTTAATTAATAAGCATCTTGTTAAACATCTTGAATCCAACAACTTAATTAGTGATAGACAATACGGTTTTCGCCACGAAAGATCCACCATTGACATACTCAATCTCTTAACTCATACCATCCATCAATCAATTGATCTTTTTGGAGAAACTCATGCAGTAGCTCTTGATATCTCTAAAGCTTTCGACAGTGTATGGCACCGTTCCCTGCTGTCCAAACTCCCTTGCTATGGACTAACGTCTTTTGTTCCTTTGATTTCTTCTTATCTTAGTGACAGGAAAATAAGAGTAAAAGTAGATGATGTATATTCGAATTTCCACTCAATTAACGCCGGCGTGCCGCAGGGATCAGTTCTGGCGCCAACCCTGTTTCTGGTTCATATGAATGATCTCCTATCTGTCACTCACAATCCCATTCACGCATATACAGATGACTCAACACTACATAGTTCATTCACACTCAGACATCCATTTACAAAGTCTAATATCTCTACCTCTCAACTCAGTACAGCCATCTCCATAAATCAAGATCTATCTACAATCAGTGAATGGGGACAAAACAACTTTGTCTCTTTTAATGCTAGTAAATATATACAGTTTACTAATAGACAGATATTGCCAGATTCGTACCTTCAGTGCTACTAATATTCTCATCTCCAAAAGTATTGAAATTCTTGGTGTCTCACTTAACAGTGCCCTCAGCTGGACCTCTCATGTCAGATCACTTGCTAAAACCACCTCAAAGAAACTTGGATTATTGTACAGAGTCCGTAACTTCTTCGTCAATAAGCAGTTAGCTATAATTTATAAGAGTCATGTGCGCTCTCAGCTTGAATATTGCTCACCCTTGTGGAACGGTTGTGGAGAGGTTGCATTAAGACAACTAGACAAAATCCAGAATAAAGCTGTTAGAATAATTAACAACCCTGCCATTACATATAAACTACCTCCCCTGCAAGTAAAAAGGAATGTTGCCTCCCTTGCATTATTTTACAGATATTTTTTTGGCAAATGCTCAGACGAAGTTGCGTCCATGGTGCCACCTCTCCATGTCTTCCCTCGTGCTACACGGGCATCTGGTAGCTCTCATGACTGGAATGTCACTCAGCCATATTGCAGAACTTCTGCCTATCAGAATTCTTTCATTCCCCGAACTGCATTTCTCTGGAACTCGCTTCCCCAGAGTTGTTTTCCTCCAAATTTCAACCCTCAACTGTTCAAGTCTAACTGTTACAGATATTTTATGAATAGAGGACACCAGTAATCTGATGTATGGATTATTTTTTTTTTTTTCCCATTTGTTTTTCCTTCCTCCGTTCTGTTATTAAAAAAAAAAAAAAAAAAAAGTAATGTACTGTGAAGCTGTGAGCACATTGCAGGCAAGTCCCCTTATACGTCAGTTCATTCTGTGATAAGTAATTATCCCCACCATTATTCCATATGGTGGGGATATACGAATCGCACCTGTCTGTCTGTCTGTCCATCTGTTCATCTTTCCATCTGGGCTGTATTTCAGAAAATACCAGGTGGATTGGCTTCATATCACACACAGAGATGAGTATGTGTTGCAGTTGATATCTGTATGTATAAAATTGCCATATTGTGTACCCCTGAGGGTAGGGGGGTTTTTCAAGAATACTCCCCCAGTATCCCTGCTTGTCGTAATAGGTGACTAAAAGGGTTGGCGGAGGGTTAGTGCCCCTCCCCGGAAAACAGCTAACTAAAAAGTCAAACAAGAAGCCTTGGACAAGGACTGACCAAACGATGACGACCCAGGGCTGGACAAAGGACTAGGTAATGGCAAAATGAAATGTAAGAAGAGCGAATGATGAGGTGAAAGAGAGAGAGATTGTCCAGGTGCCTGAGGGTGCAAAAGTGGATGTATGTGGAATAACTGAAACAAAATGGTGAGGAGAAAGTGTGAGAGAATGGGAGTATGGATGTGGTATATGTGCAGGAGTAGGTGGGAATGAGAGGGCAATGGAAGGAGTATGTATAGTTGTGAGTAAAAGATGGAAGAAGAGCATAAGACAGTATGGATCACTTGGGTCAAGGATTGTGTGGGTAAGGTTGAAAGTTGGAATACAAATGTGGGCGATTGTGTGTGTGTATGCGCCAACGCAAGATCGTGCTAACAGAGTGAGAGAAGAGTTCTGGACAAATGTGGAAGTGTGCATGGAAAAGTTTGGAAGGATTGAGAGAGTGTTTTTGATCGGTGATATGAATGGTAAAGTAGGGAATGTGAAGGTGGATGGAATAGTTGGTGAGTGGGGTGTGCCTGCTGAGATAGATGAGAATAGAAGTGCGTTAGTGGACATTTGTGCTGGGAGAGGGTTGGTGATAGCCAATACCCTCTTCAGGCATAAAATGATCCACAGGTATACATGGCGAGTGATGAGAAGGGTGGGTGGTGAACTGAATGAAAGGAAGGCAATGATTGATTATGTGTGTGTGGATGAAAGGATGTGAAGATGTGTAATGGATGCAAGAGCTTATAGAGGTTGGGGTAGTGGACTTTCTAACCACTACTTGGTGCTGGACAGAATTAGGATCCAAGTAAGATGGAGAAATAGAGGAAGGGAAAGACGAGAGGAAGGAGTAGTTGCAAGGAGAGTGGAAAAGTTACAAGAGAATGAGAAAAGGGAGAGTAGAAGAGAGAAGTGGAGGAACAATTGGGCAAATATGAATTGGAGCAGATGGGGGACGTGGAAGGTGTGTGCAGGATATTTACAGAAGAAGTATGTGCAGCATGTGATGTTGTTTGCGGGAGGAAGAGAAGACGAAGGGGGGTGCAAGGAACAGCGTGGTGGACTGAAGATGTGAGACAGGCTGTGGCACAAAAGAAGAAAGCATAAAATGAATGAATGAGAAATAGGGGCGTGGAAGAAGTTGAGAGGCGGAAGAGAGAGTTATATGTAGAAAGAAAGAGAGAGGTGAAAAGATTAGTAAGAGAGAGTAAGAAGAGAGTGGATGAGGAATTTGGAAGGAATTTGAGTGTAAAGTGGAGGGATTGTAAGAAAATATTCTGGAAAGAGGTGAAGAGAGTAAGACAGGGTGGAAGTGAGGTTAGCAGGGGAGTGAAAGATAAAAATGGTAGATTACTAGTGGAGAAGGGAGAAAAAGTGAGGAGATGGAGAGAACACTTTAAGGAATTGTTGAACATACAGGATGGAAGTAATGCAAGTATAAGTGGCTGGGGAATGGCTGGGAGAAGGAGGGAGGTGAGAAGACAGGAAGAAATCAGTAGGATAGAAGTTGTGGAAGCAATGAAGAAAGTTAAATTGAGGAAAGCCCCAGGAATTGATGGAGTGTGTGGTGAAATGCTAAAGCATGGGGGAGAGATAGTAGTAGAATGGATGTGGAAGATGTGCAGATTGGCCAGGGAGGAAGGTAGAGTCCCAGAGGATTGGAAGTCAGGTATAATTATTCCCTGGTACAAAGGAAAAGGGGAAAAAGAAGTGTGTGGTAATCATTGGGGCATTTGTCTTCTTAGTATAATAGGAAAAGTGTATGGTAGGATACTTATTGACAGGGTTAGAGAAAGAACAGAGGAATTAGTTGGAGAAGAACAGGGAGGCTTTAGGAAGAGTAGAGGTTGTGTAGATCAGATATTCATTCTTAGATCTGTAGTGGAAAAGTTTCTAGAGAAGGGAAAGAAGTTGTATGTGGCTTTCATGGATTTGGAGAAAGCATATGACAGGGTCGATAGACAAGGATTGTGGAAAGCATTAAGAATATATGGAGTAGGTGGGAAGTTGTTGAATGCTGTGAAGAGTATGTATGATGGTGCTAAGGCTGCAGTGCATGTGGGTGGTGAACTAAGTGAATTTTTCTCTTTGAAGGTTGGGTTGAAACAAGGATGTGTCATGTCTCCATGGTTGTTCAATCTGTACATGGATGGGGTAATAAAAGAGGTATAAGGTAGAGTTGTGGATGTTGGAGTGGCCCTGGTGAGAGAGGATAGTGTTTGGAAACTCCCTGTACTGCTGTTTGCAGGTGATACTGTGTTGTTGAGTGAAGAGGAAGGGGAGCTGCAAGGCTTGGTGGATGAGTTTGGGAGAGTGTGTAAGAAACGGATTCTAAAGGTGGTCTTTGAGAGAGGTGAAGTCAGTGAATGTACAGCGAGGTTGGATGGTGAGGAATTGGAAAATGTGAGTACGTTTAAGTACTTGGGTAGTGTGATGAGTAAGGATGGAAGTTTGGAGGGTGAAGTGCTTGAAAGGGTACAGCAGGGAAGAAAGGTTGATTGTTCTTTGAAAGCAGTAATAAGAAACAGGAAAGTGAGCATGGAAGTGAAAAAGTTACTACATGACAGTATTGTGATACCAACTCTAACGTATGGAAGTGAAGCTTGGACGTTGTTGGAAGGACACAAGTCAAGAGTGAGAGCAGTGGAAATGAGTTATTTAAGAGGAGCCTGTGGAGTCACATGGAGAGACAGCCTGACGAATGAGGATATAAAGGAGCGTTGTGGTGTGGATGTGGATGTGATAGGAAGCTTTATGAGGAACACACTGAGGTGGTTTGGCCATGTGGCGAGGATGGAGGGTGAAAAACTGACGAAGAGAGTCTATGTGAGTGAGGTGGAGGGGGGAAGAGGGAGGAGGAGGCCGAGGATGAGATGGAGGGATGGGGTGGAGAGGTATATGAGAGAGGGGGGTGTGAGTTGAGAGCAGGGCAGTGAAATGGCAGAGGGCAGGACAACGTGGAGGCGATTTGTTTGTGGCCACCCCAAACGGGATTGAGGCGTCTGGCAGTAGATAGATAGATAGATAGTCTACTTGACGAACTATATATACCGTATAAGGAAAAATCTGTCGTGTTATACTTTGGAAACTTCTTGCTGGATTCTATTCTTATCTCACAGAAAGATAGAGTATGAGTCCTGATTTATGTCCTTATATATGATATTGCCTCATTGTAAATATTTTACAAACTATTTCCATAGAGGGAACTAATCTGTAAATACCGTAGCTTTATTTTGGAAACACTTACTGGTTCACTTTCAGATCTTAACCCCTGGTTGCATATACCATTCCACAAATGTCGATTGGTAGACTGTGTCGTACATTTTGGAAGAGCTTTGTGAAATACAGTAGTCCCTCATTTATCTGGACATGTTCATTATCTGGATGCTGGACCTTGGCTGTATTAAACTATTATCCGAATTTACATACTACTATCCGGGTGTAAAAGTCTCCAAGAACGTTGGCCAGCCAAGCGACAAGTTCAAACATTCAGTATCGTGGCCGCTGGGCTTAAGCCGTGAGCGGGAAGTATATTGTAACCCACATGTTTGGTCAGTTATAAGTGGGACAAAACACATGATGAAAACATTGTTTTTTTAAACTGTTTTTTCCCGCATCATGGACTTAGGAAATGTTTAGGCCCGCTGCAACATAGAGGTTAAAGAAAGATAGTGTACGAGTCCTAGTTTATGTCTCTATATATGAAATTTCCATACTTATTAGTGCATTCACTATCTACATATTCTTTACCACATGATGGTGATACATCTTGGCTAAAGCCTTGTTTAAAGTTAGACTCATTTTTGGAATAACTGTTAATAAATTACCGTGGAAGCTTGATTATCCAGGCTCGGATTATCCAGCTTTCGGTATATCCGGCCCGTGACCAAATGGTTCAGTGGTACAGTAATACCTAGAATTATCCATACGATAGCTCTGGTTTAAACAGGAAGCATCCAGTTGCTAGGGAGCAAGGCATGGGTAAACCAGAGTGAGTCTGCTCACCCTGCCCCCACCCACGCCTACTGCACACAACTTGATCACAAGTGTGGTAGGGTGGAGTTTGGTGAGGCAACTGATACTCCTGACCTAGCCTAACCTTGCTTAACTACATAATAATTTAACCTAATTCAACCTAACCTGACCTAACCTGAGCTCTAGTTGAGAAATTGGGAAACTAAATCCACTTTTGTGAACGATGAGTTTCTTCCATTATACCCGAAGCAGTCGTAGGTATGGCTTAAAGAACGTGATAATAAAAGAGAAAATCTTTCAGCAAGAAAAGGTAATTTACTACCCTGAAAATATAAAAACACAGAAACAAACTGGAGGAATATGAAGTGAATTGGTGAAGTCTTTAGGCTGTATGTTTAGACGAAAAGTAATGGGTTTCCCAATTTTAGGAAACGAAATGGAACAAGAACGTCTGTTAATCAATAAAAAAAAAAAATTACTCATCTCATGTGTTCTCGTAAGTTAGCATTCAGTTCTGCATTCTTCATTAAGATATCGTGCTTCCCAACACATTTCGGACCGACAGAGCATAGTTATTTCTTCCTCTTACATTTACTGTTCATTCTTTTGTTCATTCTTAAGTGTACTGTATGTGTGAAAGAGAGTATTAATACAAACAATAATGCATTCCATTAACCCCATATAGCTGCCAGCCTTGAACAATGCTTTACTGTACCGGTGTCAGGGATGTTGGGTTAGGGAGAGCTATAAAAACTGCGAACAATTATGGGAAGGAAACGAAGGTCACTGGTATGTTTTCACGACCCTCCTCTACCATCACAAACAGTCAGGCGGCCTGCCACTTCATCTCAGATGTTTTCGCCGATATGTTTAAATGCTAATGTAACATACACCCTAATTATGAGTAAGTTTCTTCCATTATGCCGGAAACAATCGTAGGTAAGGCTTAAGGAACGTTATGATAATAAGAGAGGAAATCTTTCAGCCAAACGTAATTTACCACCCACAAAATAGGCAGAAAAATACAGAAAACAAACTAGAGCAATATGAATTGAATTGGTAAAGTTATTAGGCTGTATGCTTGGACAGAAATTTATGAGTTTCACAATTGTAGGGGACGAAATGGAACAAACATGTTTACTAATAAGAAAAAATACTTTCATCTCACGTGTTCTCGTAAGGTGGCATTCAGTTCCACATTCTTTGTTCGATGTCGCTTCCCAGCACATTTCAGACTGACAGAGCATACAGTTATTTCTGCTTCTTACAGTTAAGTGTACATTTATTGCACATTCTTTTGTTCATTCGTGTATGTTTGAAAGAGAGAGTATTGATACAAACAATAATGTATTCCATTAACCCCTTCATGGCTGCCA
Organism: Coenobita brevimanus; assembly: GCF_032717465.1. Lineage (NCBI taxonomy): Eukaryota > Metazoa > Arthropoda > Malacostraca > Decapoda > Coenobitidae > Coenobita > Coenobita brevimanus. The sequence continues at coordinate 38,309,321 of NC_136976.1, forward strand.
GCCTTGAACAATGCTTTACTGTACTGTTGTCAGTGACGTTGAGTTAGGGAGAGCCATAAAAACTGCGAACAATTTTGGGAAGGGAACGAAGGTCACTGGTATGTTTACATGACCCTACTGTACCATCCCAAACAGCTAGGCGGTCTTTTCATCCCAGATGTTTTCACCGATATGTTTAAATGCTAAAGTAACATGCACCCTAATTTTATGTTTAAATGTTAATGTTACATGCCCCCTAATTTTATTAATTCTTTCACGAATCATAGTAAACCACAAGATGGGTTTAGGGAGGAGGGGAAAAAGCCAGGTTTACCAGCTGAGTCTTTTCACATCTGTAAGAAAAAGAAACTGACTTTATAACTTTGAAAAAATGGTTTCAAGGTCTGCCACGGGAGCACACAAATTTCTGAACTCACGAACATTGAGGATTTGAGGGAGGTAAACATACGCTTTGCTGTAAGCAGTAAAAGCACCTCACCAAATCAGTTCATCCTGATAGTCTGTTATATTTTTCTTATTATTTCTGGGTTGGTAAATAAACATTTCTTGTTAAATCTGTTTCCCCACTGTTTTTATCTGTTCTGGTGTGACGACTCTTTGTTTGATTCATTAACGTATTGGCAGAAGACACTGTTCTAATCTAAGTGTTTAAACCTGGCCTAACCTAGCTTAACTGCACCTAATAATGTAACCTAACCTAATCTTCAGTTGGGAAGTTGGGAAACGAAGTCCACATTTGAGTATGATGAGTTTCGTCCATTGTGCTGGAAACAATCGTAGGTACAGCTTTAGAACGTGACGATAATAACAGGGAGGAAATCTTTCCGTAAGAAAACGTAATTTAATGAACTGAATATAGTCTGAAAAATACTGAAACAAGCTGGAGGAATATGCATTGAACTGGAAAGGTCTTTCTGGTACTTAAAGTGTACATTGACCGGTAAATAAATCGGTCTAACAGTACAGTACAGTAACCCCTCCAATATCCGGATCAATAGAGCCATCGGTAGGTTCGGATATTGGTTTCGTCCGGATATTGGGCCCCAGCTTATGGACTTGTACTTATGGACCCTAACTCAGAGAAACACCTATACAACTCCCTCCGGACATGCGTAGCACCTATTTAACACCCAAATCACACCAATAAGGCACATAAATGACTGAAATAAATGCAAAAGAAACATAAAATGTGGGTTTAGAAGTATGTTCATACATTAATAAACATTCTGGTACTTATGGACTCTAACCGAACCTAACTCTGAAAAACACATTCCTACTGCACATGCATGAGGTAAGTATAGTATGGAAAGAAGTACAGTATGACACATTTTGGTAAGTATAGTATGGAAAAAAGTACAATATGAAACATTCTGGTAAATATAGTATGGAAAATAGTACAACATGAAACATTCTGGCTACTTACAGCAAGTCCCTGGCCACCTCGATGAATAACTGCCTCCTCTCGGACTCTGACAGTAAGAACGATTTCCTGAAGCACTTGCACTACACTCTTCCTGAAGTCTTGCACTGAACTTAGTCACTAACACACAGAAGTCCGTTCTTTTCACAGTGTTCACTTTAGTCCAAATAATGTTCCATTTTACTTTAAGTGTTGCACATTAACTTTTCCCAGGTTTTTTTAATTTTCCAAAGCCAAAACAAAGAAGGTTAGTTACGTTAAATTTCTTTTCTACTGAGTCTTTTCTCCCAACTTGAAAACCTTAACACAACACACCGTTTTTTTCACTGCACAACACTCAAAATTCCCGTGTGGTCTAGTGGAGAAGTTCTTGCTGTTTATTCACTGTCAGAGTCCGAGAGTATCACTGGCAGGTGACCAAGGGGTGCATCGGTGGGTCGTGGTGATGGCGTACCGACTACAGAAGACTCTGAAGATAGCCGCAAACTCACATCGAGCGGTGACTCCACTGTAGCTGATGTGCTGGGCTGTGGCTCGGAGCATGAGGGCCTGTCTTGGGGCAGAAACATGCACCTAATATGGCCATTTTCAGCAACCAAGTCCTTGTCGCACGGGTGGGCAGGTGCATTGTCGAGCAGAAGGAGAGCCTTTACCTGGTCGCGAGGAATTCCCAGTGTCTTCGTCTGGTACTGGATGACCTCCTTGACGAAGTGATGGTGAAACCAGTCTTTGAAAATCACAGCTGTGAACCATGCTTTCAAAGAATGGTACCATACGACAGGAAGGACATCCATCACCCCACGAAGGGACCGAGGCTGCTTTGCACGGCCAACAATAACGGGCTGGCTTAAGCCGGTGCATGCCGTTAGCATTGGCACAACAGAAAGCAGATATCTGTTCCTTAGAAAGCTTGCGGCCAGGTACACGCTTCTCCGTCTCATCGGCTAGAGTGTTCGTTTACACCGAGCGATAGAATAGGCCAGTTTCGTCAGCGTTATAGACTTGACCGAGAGTGAGGCCCTCCCTGTCGATCAAGCTTTTCACCTTGTGCCGATACTCGTCCACTCCATCCTCGTTAGCGTCCAATGCTTTGCCATGTGCTTTACGGTTAGTAAGGCCATGTCGTAACTTGAACGCGAAGAGCCAACCCTCAGATGCCTTGAAGTCAAGGGCGTCGTGAAGCCTTGCAAACTTCTCAGCAGCAGCCTTCAGCTCCGTTCCACGTACCATCACACCAGCTGCACGTTGCTGTCGATACCAAATCAACGTGGAGCGGTCGATCTCTGCATACTTGGGGGTAAACATAACCTTCCTCTCCACGTTGCGTTTGCTTCTCGACGAGAAGTCAGCCGTATACTGCATGAGCTTGTCTCGGGAACGCTTGATATCGAACAAAGTCGACTGGGCCAGGTTGAACTCGCGGAGAATGCGTGAGGAAGACCAACCCGCATCAACCTTCTCCAATATCTCCCGTTTCTTCTCCAGAGTCAACACCACTCTCTTCCTTTTCTCAGGAGGCGGGGCCATCATCACACACACTAAGAGTAGGGCAGAGAGCAGCAGGAGGCCTTGCAGCAAGTACGGCACCACCACAAAAGCGAGCACGTGGGCAGCCATGGCGAACAGCGTAAGTCTTGTCGCGGTGAGAGACAGGCGGGAAGTGGGGAGGATGCAGCGGCGCTCTATCGGACGTCGGAGGAATGACGAACCAAAACAATGCTCTCACGCGGCGCGCGCGGCAAGTTCAAATTACGGACGGCAAAAAAAAAAAAAAAAAAAAAAAAAAATTTTTTTTTTTTTTTTTTTTTTTAATCCCAGGACGATAAGGTTCGGTTAGTGGGGATGTTCGGTTATTGGGCGTCCGGATATTAGAGTGATTACTGTACTTGTGTTTTGTTTCCACCGGATTAATCGTGCTTTCGGACTAATCGGGCACCCTGTAACACCATATAGCCCCAATAATCTGGCTGTCTCTGTATAATGAATTTGCTAAAATGATAATTGTGACAGCCGCCTCCGAGGATCTCGTACAGATGGATGACGCACACAAGTCAACAGTCAGCTGTCTGAGCCAGGATGGCCACCCAGTGTGTACATTTGATGTGATCATCTTACTGTGTGTGAAACTTTTGATTTGAAAATCATGTCTACCTTGCATACATGGCCTCTCAGTCTACTGATAATGGTACCTCGCAATCAGCTGATTGAGCCAAGATGGCTGCTAGGCGTTTACAATTCCTGTGATTGTCTGCCTTTTGTTCCATTTTGTGCATGAAAGGCCACTGAAACACAACAGCTGTCACCTAAGAACAGTGTAAGTGTGTAGCAAATAGTATAATGTATGATTTTAAGTGAAGTGATAACTTTTTGTGTGTGAAATACTGAAACATGTGACCTGGAAACTGTTTCTGGTAAGGATGCAGTCTCTAGTGGAAAGTATGGTGCTACCTAGGGGTGCAGAGGGCAAGCCTAAAAGGATAAAGTTTTTTTTAGAGATTAGGTTTTGTGGTCCTAGGCCTCCATCTTCATCCCCATAAAACCCATGTTATATTGACCTCATTATACAATAAACCTCTATGTGATAGTTTTCACTTAATCCTGTTGTATAGCAAGTCGTGACTGTATTTAGTTATATACTCTTCAGTTGCATTTAATGGGCAATTTTCATCATGTTCTAAGTTTTTTGCTTAGTATACAGTATATAAAAGAATTTGTGGAATAAAGTTGATCCTCCTCTGACATGATAGGTTCATTCCTGAAGGTTGTGTGTTTGGCAAGGATCGTGTTTGACAAAGTACAGTATGTATCCTCTGGAAAAATAGGGGTTACATTTCCAAGCCTTGTGGAAAGGGCAGTTGGATCACAAAACCACATTCTGAAAGCTAAGTGAATAAGTAAGGACACATTTGTTCACAGTGTTATATAGCTCTCTTGGTGTGTGTGATTAAAAAAGCTGGACTTTTGTAAATTTTAAATTGTAAAAGCAAGTCCATCAGTAATTTTATTATTATCATAAGATGCAGTAATGCTGTTTAAGTTAACCTTCCAAAACAGCTGACTTCTATACAGTATGCTTGCTCAAAATTGAAAATCTTGTTGTATTACACCCCTTCCAGAATGCAAACACAGTAGTAGCATTAACAGCTGATCAAGGGTAGGGGTGGGGGTTGCGTTGGCTTACCTGACTGGAGGTCATATTTATAAAATAAGTCGTGCATAGTCAGTGTAAAGTTACCATGAATTTTGATTAATTGGCTGCATTTTCAGTGAAAAATGTGAAAAGCAAGGTGATTCCTAATAATATTCAATTGTTTTTGAGAATTGCTCATGCTGTAAATTTGTGACACTTCTTATTAAATATGTCCCTAGTTTCATCACAACCTCCCACTGTGTATTAATTAAAATTTTGCACACTTGTTATATGAAATATCTGGATATGTGTAAGTGAAAGAAATAGCCTTTTTATTCAGTTAGGACAGTAAGTCAGAATAAAGAGACATATTGCTAGAGTTATTTTGGTGTAAATTTAATTCAAATGATCTAAAATGCTCCTAAAATTTTAAGAATTTCATATTCACTAAGAAAATAATATACCGATAGATAGTTAGGAATGTTAATGCACAGTTATGGATGTGAGAGAAGAGGGTCATGCCCTTTAACAATATACTGTACAAACAAATTTACACAAGTGGTGAGAATCAGTGTAAGCAAATGACACCAGACTCTGCTGAGGGGATTGACTAGGTGATTCCCCCCCCCCCCCAGTCTGGGCAGTTCAAACTACAGACACAAAAATAGTGTTGGAGTATTTTAATCCATCCATTCATCAACCAATCCTACATTGCCCCATGAGGAGCGTAGGAGCCCGGGGCTAGGCAGTTGGTCCCGACATTTAAGATGAGAGTGACCAGCCTCACTCATCCCTGAGTGGCATTACATGAGCAATCAACCCCAACCACCCCTTGGAAATAAATCTTCACTGGCTCAATCTGATTGGAGCACAATAATTACCCACTAAACCACCAGGCGCCAAAATTTGGTTATATGGTTACCACCCAGCATAGTAAATGGTTTCCTGGTGTACAGGAAACCATTTGGCTTGTCACTCAGTGTAGAGCCACCCACAGGCAGAAGGAAGAGGAAAGAATGAAAGAAAGAACGACAGAAGAGAGAGTGTAAAGTTACCTGTAAATAGTCACAAATATACAACTACAGTATGTGTATCCAAGTTTCACATTCGAGAAGCTTATTTTCGACTTCAAGCCCACAGTCGCTCTTTGACCCTTGAGCCTATGACATCATCCTTATAATCACCCTTGAGTGAACAGAATGCTACTAAACACTATTGTGAAATGCTTCAGTCCTCAGTCTATGCCTACTGCCTAATGAAAAATGGAAAGTACAGTAATCCCTTCCCATACAAGTCTCTCACCCAGACTTGTCCAGCCGCCATCCTCTCCTCGCCACTACACTGGTGTCATACAGCTTCTTGCTGGCTAGTGCACGCCACAACAGCAGTGCAACAGCTGACTTTTTTTTTTTTTCCTCTCCCCAAAGTCAGGTTATGAAACAAGAAAAATGAATGTGCAGGGAATGAAGAACTGAGAGAGAAATGCACAACTTCTTGACATTCCTGTATGCAGCATTCATCACATCTGGGATGAATCTCTCACTTGCTCGGTTGGTAGATATAGTTTGTGGTCATGCAGTGTTCATGTTGTACTCATGAAGTCAGAATTTGGTTGGTTTTATTGTTGGGCTTCACATTCTGTTGTATGGTTTTGCTTCATATGCATTGTTCAACAACTTCAGGAAAAATATGTAGGAAAGAATAGGGAATGAAGTTAGTCGGGGAGTGAATGATAAAAATGGCAAATTACTAGTGGAGAAGAGAGAAAAATTGAGCAGGTGGAGAGAACACTTTTAGGGAATTGTGGAACATAGAGAATGAAAGTAGTGTGAGTATAAGTGGCTGGGGAATGGCTGGTAGAAGGAGGGATGTGAGAAGAGAGGAAGAAATCAGTAGGATGGAAGTTGTGGAAGCAATGGAGAAAGTCAAAATGGGGAAAGCCCCAGGTATTGATGGAGTGTGTGGTGAAATGCTGAAGCATGGGGGAGAGATAGTAGTAGTATGGATGTGGAAGATGTGCAGATTGGCCTGGGAGGAAGGTAGAGTCCCGTAGGATTGGAAGTCAGGTATAATTATTCCCTTGTACAAAGGAAAAGGGGAAAAAGAAGTGTGTGGTAATCATAGGGGCATTTGTCTTCTTAGTGGAATAGGAAAAGTATACAGTAAGATACTTATTGACAGTTAGGGAAATAACAGAGGAATTAGTTGGAGAAGAACAGGGAGGTTTTAGGAAGGGAAAAGGTTGTGTAGGTCAGATATTCATTCTTAGATCTTTAGTGGAAAAGTTTCTAGTGAAGGGAAAGAAGTTGTATGCTTCCTTTATGGGTTTGGAGGATGCATATGACAGGGTGGATAGACAAGGATTGTGGAAAGTATTAAGTATATGTGGAGTAGATGGGAAGTTGTTGAATGCTGTGAAGAGTATGTATGAAGGTGCTAAGGCTGCAGTGTGTGTGAATGGTGAACTGAGTGAATTTTTCTACTTGAAGGTTGTATTGAAACAGGGATGTCTCCATGGTTGTTCAATCTGTATATGGATAAGGTTATGAAAGAAATACAAGGTAGGGCAGTGGATGTTGGAGTGTCCCTACTGAGAGAGGACAGTATTTGGAAACTCCCTGTACTGATGTTTGCAGATGATACTGTGTTGTTAAGTGAAGACGAAGGGGAGCTGCAAGGCTCGGTGGATGAGTTTGGGAGAGTGTGTAAGAAATAGAATCTAAAGGTGAATGTAGGGAAGAGTAAAGGTATGGTGTTCGAGAGAAATGAAGTCAGTGAATGTACTTTACAGTGAGGTTGGATGAGGAGGAAATGGAAAATGTGGGTGAATTTAAGTACTTGGGTAGTGTGATGAGTAAGGATGGGAGTTTGGAGGATGAAGTGCTTGAAAGGGTACAGCAGGGAAGAAAGGTTGCTGGTTCCTTGAAAGCAGTGATAAGAAACAGGGAAGTGAGCATGAAAGTGAAAAAGCTACTGCATGACAGTATTGTGATACCAACTCTAACGTATGGAAGTGAAGCTTGGACCTTGCTGAAGGGACAGAAGTCAAGTGTGAGAGCAGTGGAAATGAGTTATTTGAGATGAGCCTGTGGAGTCACATGGAGAAACTGAATGACAAATGAGGATGTGAAGGAGCATTGTGGTGTGGATGTGGATGTGATAGGAAGCATTAGGAGAGACACATTGAGGTGGTTTGGCCATGTGGAGAGGATGGAGAGTGAGAGACTGACAAGTAGAGTGTATGTGAGTGAGGTGGAGGGGGGGAAGAGGGAGAGGGAAGCCAAGGATGAAATGGAGGGATGTAGTGGAGAGGTATATGAGAGAGGGGAGTGTGAGCTGGGAGTAGGGCAGTGAAATGGCGGGGGTTAGGGCGCATTGAGACGATTTGTTTGTGGCCATGCCTTTGGGAGCAGGGCAGTGAAATGGTGGGGGATAAGGCGACATGGAGACGATTTGTTGTGGCCATCCCTTACGGGATTAAGGCATCTGGCAGTAGATAGTTAGATAGACTTTGTTTTTGTTGATTTGGAGAAGGCCTTTGACAGAGACCCAGGTGAGGTGGTAAAGTGGGCAATGAGAAAGCTTGGGATCGAGGAGTGGCTGTTCAGGGTGGATATGTCCATGTATGTGGGTGCTCGCACCCAGGGAAGGGTGAATCGAGTTTTGAGTGAGGAGTTTTCCGTGAATGTTGGTGTGGATCAGGGGTCAGGTTTAAACCCCACGTAAAAGCCTTTTCATGTGACTTCAGAAATGGACTCCCATGGGAGATGTTGTATGCTGATGATTTGGTGTTGATTTCAGAGAATGAATGGGAGGCAGAGGAAAGATTTAGGAAATGGAGAGATGGTGTGGGGCACAAGGGCTTAGAGTTAATGCAAGTAAAACCAAAATGATGGTATCTAGGGCTGGGGGCAGTACTGTCAAAGAAGAGGGGGAGTGGCCATGTTCAATTTACAACAAGGGTGTTGGAAATATGAAAGCTCAATTATCCAGGTTTCAGTATACTGTATCTGGGCTGTGACCAAATGGTTCAGTGATACGGTAATACATAAAATTATCTGTTCAATAGCTTCAGTGTAAAGAGCAAGCATCTAGTTGCTGGCAAGCGGGCCATGGGTAAATGAGCGTGAGTTTACCCCCCTCCAATGCCTCCTGCTTACAACTCAATCAAACGGGTGGTGGGGTGGAGTTTGGTGAGGCTACTGATAACCTAACCTATCCTAATCTAGTTTAACTACCTAATAATTTAACCTAAACTAACCTGGGCTCCAGTTGGACAATTGGGAAATGAAATCCACCTTTGAGTACATTGGGTAAGTTTCCTCCATTATGCCAGAAACAATCGTAGGTACAGCTTAAGGAGCTTGATGATAATAAGTGGGAGGAAATCTTTCACCAAGAGAAGGTAATTTACCACCCTCAGAATAGTCAGAAAAATACAGACAACAAACTAAAGGAATGTGAAGTGGTAAGGTTTTAAGGCTGTATGATTAGACAAAAATTTATGCGTTTTGCAGTTTTAGGGGACAAAGTGGAACAAACATGTTTGCCAATCAGGAAAAAATTATTCATTTATCCCAAGTGTTCTCGTAAGTTAGCATTCAGTTCCACATTCTTCGTTCATTTTCACGCTTCCCAACTTATTTCGGACTGACTGAGCATAGTTATATCTGCTTCATAAAGTTAAGTGTACATTTACTACTTATTCTTTTGTTCATTCTTATGTGTATGTGTAAAAGAGAGAGTATTGATACAAACAATAATGTATTCCATTAACCCCTTCATAGCTGCCGCCCTTGAACAACGCTTTATTGTACTGGTGTCAGTGATGTTGAGTTAGGGCGAGCTATAAAAAACTGCGAACAAGTATTGGAAGGAAACGAAGGTCATTGGTATGTTTACACGGCCCTGCTCTACCATTCCAAGCAGTCAGGTAGTCATTTCATCCCAGATGTTTTTGCCAAATGTTTACATGCTAATGTATCATGTACCCTAATTTTATTAATTCTTTCATAAATCATAGCAAATAACAGAATGGGTTTGGGGGGTGGGGGAAAGCCAGGTGTGCCAGACGAGTCTTTTCACATCTATAAGAAAAAGAAATTGATTTTAGAACTTTGAAAAAATGGTCCCGAGGCTGGCCACAGGAGCATTCAAATTTCTGAACTTATGTCCATTGAGGGGGCTAAATGTACTCCTTACTTTAAGCAGTAGAAGCACCTTACTAAATCAGTTCTTCCTGATAGTCCATCCATCCATCATCGAATCCTACGTTGCCCAGTGAGGAGCATAGGAGCCTGGGGCTAGGCAAGTTGGTCCTGACATTTAAGATGAAAGTGACAAGCCTCACTCATCCCTGAGTGGCATTACGTGAGCAGTAAACCCCAACCACCCATTGGATATAAACCTCCACTGGCTCAGTCCGATTGGAGCGCTGTAATTACCCACTAAACCACCAGGCACCATAATTTGGTCATATGGTTACCACCCAGTGTAGTAAATGGTTTCCTGGTGTACAGGAAACCATTTGGCTTGTCATATAGTGTAGAGTCACCCATAGGCAGAAGGCAGTGGAAAGAATGAAGGAAACAAAGACAGAAGAGGGAGTGTAAAGTCACCTGTAGGCAGAAAGATGAGGAAAGAATGAAGTAAAGACAGAAGAGCAAGGAAGGAAAGAAGCAAGGGGGAGAGGAAAGGGCAGACACCCGTGAGCAGCACTACATCGAGTGAGTGGATGGTCTGTTGCATTGTTCTGATTATTTCTTGGTTGGTGAATAAACATTTAATGTTAAATCTGTTTCTTCGTTGTTTTTAGCTGTCCTGCTGTGACAACTCTTGTTTGATTTGTAAATGTAATGGCAGAAGGGACTGTTTAAACCTAAATGTTTAACTAAACCTGAGCCAACCTAGCTTAACTGTATCTAATAATCTAACCTAACCTCCAGTTGGGAACGAAATCCACCTTTGAGCACATTGAGTTTCTTCCATTGTGCTGGAAACAATCATAGGTGTGACTAAGGAACGTGATGATAATAGCAGGGAGGAAACTTTTCAGCAAGAAAAATTAATTTACCAAACTGAAAATAGTCAGAAAAATACAGAAACAAGCTGGAGTAATATGAATTGAATTGTTAAGGTTCTTCTGCTTAAAGTATACATTTACCGGTAACTTAATCAGTCTAACAGACAGTACTTGTGTTTTGTTTCTGCTGGATTAATTGTGATTTTGGACTATTTGGGCACCCTTCATGCCATATAGCCTGGATAATTGGGCTCTGTCTGTAATTCCATCTTGTACGTGGGTGCATAAGAGATGTAGTGGTATTAGAGGTAGATTGTAAGATAACGCCGATTTCATGTGTGTGGCATGTCGGGAAGGGCATGTGGAGATTGCCAGGTGTGAAAGGATTGAACTTTTGCTGGTGAGTCTTTTGAGTGTGTAGAAGAGTTTTGTTATCTGGGAGACATGTTATGTGCCGGAGGTGGGGCTGTAGCTAGCTCTGTTTGGAGTAAGTTCAGGGAGCTGTTGCCTCTCCTGACAATAAGAGGGCTCTTCCTCTATGCTAAGGGATTTTTCTATACAGCATGTATTAGGAGTGTAATGCTTCATGGTAGCGAGACTTGAGCAGTAAAGGAGGAAGACATTCACAGGCTCAGACATACAGAAATGGCAGTGATTACAATAGATGGATTGCACTGCATCCCTGAGTGCGAAGCCTGGGGGAACTAGGCTTACCATGGAAGAGTAGTAGTAGTAGTAGTTGTTCCCTAGGCAGTCTGGCCGAACAGCCCCGAGTCCCTTAGGAAGGCCATGGCCGAGACCGTGCTTTCCCACACAGCTCTCAAAGAGTGTATGTTGTGTTGTTGGCGTAGGTGATTGTGTGGAATGCAGTCTTCCATAATGTGCTGAATAGTATGGGGTGCTGTGTTGCATCCTGGACAGGCATCAGCAACGGAGTCATCCAGCCTCTTCTGGTAGCTTAAGAGGGCTGGATGGTGCCCACATCTCAGCCTGGCCAGGTGGACCCTGTCCTCATGAGGAAGATAGGATTCAGAAGGGTGGATGTCAAGAGGCTGTGCATGCAGCTGTGTGTTGTCTTTAAGTGACTGAATGGAGCGGCAAGTGATCTGAGTGTGGTTATGCTTCTGGAAGCTGGTCTGAGGTGGGCGAGGGGGGAGAGATGACAGTATTTGTGTGTGGTATCGTGTGCTGGGTGTTGTTTTGATGTTCCTTGGTGTGGGTGGATGTGCTGCCATGTATTGTAGTGGATGTTGTGGGTTTGAGGAGGCTGCAGCAAGAAGCTGGGTGCCTCTCATGTCTAGGTGATCCTTGACTTTGAGGACTTTGGTTTCTTGATGTAGGTGGTCTGTGGGTGTAGGAGCTGTGCAGCCTGTGATTATTTTTAGGGCCTTGTTCTGTATGGTCTGTAGAGTGTTGTAGTGTGTTTTGGTGAGGTTAGAAGCCCAGGCAGGGCTTGCATAATTCATCACTGAACGTATGTATTGTTTGTATACTGTGGTGGTGGTTTCTTTGTTGTGTCCGAATGTTGTATGGGCAAATGACCTCAGAGCATTGAGTCTTGGTGTTATTTTATTTTTAATGTTTGTGATGTGTTGTTTAAATGACATTGATGTATTGTATGTTACACCAAGGATTTTGGGTGTATGTGTGGTAGGGGGGTGTTGTGTATGGTGAGGTGTGGGACGTGACTGTGTTCTGCTGTCCAGTTTGTGAGAAGAGTCACTAGATTTGGCTGGGGTTATTTTGAGCCTGTTTGTGGTGAACCATTCATGTAGTGTGTTGAGGTAAGGTTGAATGATGTGTGCAGCTGTGTTTGCATTATGGTGCATACATGTCAGTGTTATATCATCTGCATATGAAACTATGTGTATCTGTGGTGTGTGGGTACATCGTGCATGTATTGGTTAAAGAGTGTAGGGGACAAAACAGATCCTTGGAGAATGCTGTTTGTGAAGTTTCTGATGTTAGAAGACTGACCGGCAAATGTTACTTGTGCACATCTGCCTGCTAAGTAGTTTGCCAACCATCCTTTTGTGTTATTGTGCATGTTTGTGTTGAGTATTTTGTTTGTGAGTTGTGGTGGGGGATGGCATCAAAAGCTTTGCCAATGTCTAGTGTGATTAGGAGTGTTCTGTGTGGTGGCCTAGCTGAATTCATGCCGTCAAAAACTCTCTGTGTAAGTTCTGTAAGAAGGGTGTTTGTGGAGTGTAGTGGCCTAAAGCCATGTTGTGACTGGGCTAGGGGAATTTGAGGTGTGACTAGTTGTAGTACCAGTCGTTCAGTGACTTTAGAGGGGGTGCAGAGGGATGTGATGGGGCGATGTGAGGAGGGTAACGTGGGGTCTTTGTTGGGTTTAGGGATAGTGATGATATTGCCATGCTTCCAGATGTTGGGTATTATGTTGTGTGAGTAGCCGTACATGTAGTTTGATATGTTGGTGAGTGCTTGTATGCCTTGTGGTCCTAGGTGTTTAAGGTAAATGTTGCTTATGTTGTCTGGTCCACAGGCAGATGAGTGCTTGAGGTTGTTAATGATGTGCTTCATCTGGTTGTAAATGAAAGGTGCGTAGTCTGGGTCTGTGGGGAACTGTCTCTTACGTCGGATGGTACATCGGTCTTTGGGATGGGGGTTTAGATGGCTGACTTGTGAAAAGTGATTGATGAGAGTGTTTGCTTGTTCGTTTGAGGGTATGGTGTCTGTTGTTGTGATGGCAGCGTGTGATTGTGTGGTGTTGCCGTTGCAAAGTGTGATGCTGCTTAGTGTTTTGTAGAGTTTACTGATGTATGTTTTGTGGTCAAGTGTTTGGAGGTAATTTTTCCAGTTTAGTGTTTGCTGTTCTGATATTTTATTGTTTATCTGAGTGTTGAGTTCTTGTATTTGTTGTATGGTGTCTTGTGTATGGGGAGTGTCGCAGTGTGTCCCGTTGTCTGATGAGGCCTTGAATTTCTGGTGTGAAGTTGGGGTTGTGTTTCTTTCTGTTGCCTCTAGGGATGTGTCTTTTGTCTGCATTTTGTATAATTGTATTGAAAGTGTGCACAGCGGTGTTGATGTTTGTGATGGGTGTACTGTTTAGTGTTTCTAAATGTTGTTCTTTTTCAGTTACAAAGGCCTCCCAGTTGGCTCTCTTATAATTAGTGTATGTGTGTTTGTGGCCAGCTGGGGTGATTCTGGTTTTGGTAGTGATGATGATTGGGAGGTGATCAGAACCTAGGGTTTTGACCACTCTCCATGATGTTGTGGGGGCGAGGTTTGGGGAGCAGAAGGTGATGTCTGGAGATGATGGGAGGAAGAGGGCTTTGTGTGGGATATGGGTATGTTGGTCTAGACTGTTTAGTATGAAGAGATGATCTGTCTGGGATTGTAGTACCAATCCTCTCTCTGTATCAGGGTTGTTGACATGTCAGGCCTACGACTTGGCGTTGAAATCACCACCCAGGATGATGTTGGGTATGTTAGTGATGTGGTGTATCTGTGGAGAGTAATTGTGTGGTACTGTGGGGGACGATTGGGGGGAATGTATGTGTTAGCGATTGTTATGTGTGATTTGGTACCAGTACGTATTTTAATTGATTGTATTTCTGTTGTGGTGTCATGTGGGGGGAGAAGTGACTTTGTGTGTGCACTGGTATCTGCAAAGTTGATAGATTTATGTACCAGGGTGATGAGTCCACCGCCACTGCCGTCGGCCTGGTCTTGTCGAATGGTGGTGAAGTTATGAAATGTTGGTGTTTTCTGTGCTCTGTGTAGTTTTGTTTCTTGTAAGATGGCAATGTGTATGTTCTGTTGTTTGATGAATTGTGTGAGTTCATGTGTTTTGGTGTTTATGCCATCTATGTTTAACTGAAGGATGTTTATGTTGTGTGTGCGATGTGTGTTGGCTGCTGCAGCACAGAGGGGAGGTGGTGTGGGTGGAGAGGCAGGGGTAGGAGGAGGTTGTGATGGAGGTAAGGGTTGAGGTGGATTAGGATGGGTTGGAATGGGAGGAGTTGGGGGACTGGATGGTGCGGGAAGGGTCGGTGGGTTTGGCTGTGTAGGTGTGAAGCAAGTAGGGGTAGGATTGGAAGGGGGGTTGATGGGTGGGGGGAAGGAGCAGGTCCAGGTGTTTGTGTAATGTTTTCTGGATGCAAGTGTTATGCAGGTGTAATGGGTCCAGTTCTTGCAGGAATTGCACTGAATTGAACCCTTTGTCTGTCGGCTCGACGTGATAGGTTTTGAGCATGTTGGACATATGTATTTGTTGCTGGGTCCTGGATTGCTCTCAATGTCCCCGGCTAGAAGAAGTCATCGAGAAATGACAGCCGGGGAGTCATTTGTCAGTGTAGAAAAAACGGTGTTGTTGTGTGTGTTGGGAGATGTGGTACTTGCCCGGGCGACTGAAGCCACTCCCAGGTACTCGAGCCCCGTGAGGGGCCAGGGGGGTTTGCGGTGGTTTGGCCCCCAAGTTGTCCTCCTCTTCTCTTCGACAGCCTCTGGGGGGTAGACCCATGACGAAGACGCCACTGCTCCAGGTCCCCATGGAAGAGTTGAGAGGTAGGATGGGACTGCAGTGTATTGGTGTTGTGATGAGGAGAGGTAGATTAAGATGGTTTGGGCATGTTGAGAGGATGAAGGATGATAATTAAATGCAGAAAGTGAGAAGTGTTAATATTGGGGGTAGGGGAGCAAGAGGTCAACTGAAAAAGACCTGGGACAAGGTCATTGAGTTTGACCTAAGGAATAAGGGACTAAATAGGGAAGCCGCGAGAGATCAAGCAGCATGGAGAGCTGCCATTAGGTGACAAAGGCTGATGCATGCAAGCATGTTGTAGCCTTCAAATATTAAACGAACAAAATGAATAACAATAATCTGGTCTTTTGATTTTAAAAAGCATCAGTTCTTCCTTTAAAGCATTCCCTAGAACTTGAAGCACATTTACACTTCTACAGGAACTGTGGCATCACTCATATACAATACAAAATTTTTCTTCTTTTGTGTCAGCCCTCCTCAATTTCTCTTTCTCCCATCCTTCCTCTCACTTTCCATTACTCTTCTTTCTCATTCAGGTGGCTCTACACTGAGTGACAAGCCTAATGGAAATGATTACATTGCTGGGCAGTGATGATATACCCAAATAGCAGGATGATACGGAGCCCACTATGGTGTCCCTGTTAACCCCTACACCGCGGTCATGTTTTTGCTCTCCTTGCGTGTCCCGCGAGGATATTTGTGCTCCGACTGACTTTTTAAAAATATTTTTTAAAAATCAGTTATTAGTCCTAGAATATTATAATTATATGTGCATATGGCACATACCTTCAGCTTTCTCCTGGGATGTTTGTTGAGCCTTCATCTAGTACCGTAGAACTTGTGGAGACTTATGAAGTTGGGTAATGAATTCTCCACTTTACACTTCCCGACACCCCGTAATATGATTACCACAGCCTGATATTATCACTAGAAACGCTATTCTATGATTTTCAAGTAGTTTTGGAATCCATACACCAAAAAAAAAAAAACACTATGAAAGCAATGAAAATTATGAGCGCGTACGAACTTCCCACTTGCGCTCGTTCCCCGCTGGTATTCTGTCATTTATTATTCATAAACACACTCACACTTTATATTCCTATTACTTTATTACACTTATATATATATATAGTATTTATCCATAAGTTTCCTTCAGTAATAGTAGTTTATTTTCACTCCAGGCAACTGTCTGTTCAGTAAACTAGCGTAGAGAGCAAAGCTTTGACTGTCATCACTCCAAATATTCGTACTCATATTCTTATATTAGTAATTATTTACATTTCTATTTTATTTACACTATGTTATACACTGTCACTTCCAGTAAATAAGGGCTCCTTTCCCTTGGAGCCAGGATGAACTTGGGACACTGAAGCACTCATAGTTTATCACCATTTCCTCCACTGGCTCATCACACGATTCACCAGAAAGATTGTAGTCACTGTCCATCATTATCATGGATAAATTAGCCAGTTCACGCTCCACAGCAATCATTTAGTCCTTTACCCCTTCCCACATGAGGTTTAGTAGGGGTAGAGGTCACAGGGCCCTCTAGAAGCAGCGGAAATGGAGGGGCGCGAGTGCTACGTGCTTTCATCTCAAGAAACAACACTGAACTAAATGACGAGGCAGATATGGGGCTGCCAAGGGTTGACAACGTCAGCGAAGTGACAGCTGCTAATTTATATGCTGTGAAATGATTGGCAGGAAATTGGGTAGTTCCAGGTGAATGTAAATATCACTTAGGCTTCTCTCTTCCTTTCTTATATATATTTTTATTACGAGAATAGATTATACGGCATATTTCAAGGGGAAATTACCAGGGAAAATTAGCGAACAAGTGCACGTGGGGTGTTGCCAGGTGATAATTAGCCAACTCCAGGCGTATGGCACTATCAGTTACATTATTTTTTTTTTGGTATATATTATTTTGTATAAGAATAGGGCATAGGGCTTATTTCAATGGATGAAATCAGTGGAAAATTCCGGGGAAGATTTGCTTAGCGCAGCGCGGCTGGGCAGGCGAGAGGAGAGGGTAATGGAGGGGAGGTAGGGAGAGGAGTCAAGAACGGGGATAAATAACTAAATTGTCAACAATGGATGGGAGTACAGATGACATTAGCAGTGCTGACTATTGTTGGACACTGGCAGTACTGATAGATGATACAAGCCACCACTTGAAAGCCCGGGAGAATTCAAAATAACACAGAATTGCAAAAGTGATGCCCCACGGTATGATCCATTGTGCCGGAACGTCATGAAAGTGATGCCCCGCGGTTAAAGGGTTAACTGGATGGAGACACACATGTGGTGTCCATCCAGGAACCAGACCACACACCTGCTCCCCATTGTTGCAAGGTGCTGTCTGCCAGAAGGGAGCACTGGTCCTCTGGACATGACAGCTCTGCAAGGGAAGTTGTTTGCCTGCAGTTGATGAGTCTGCTTGACCAGACAGACTGTGGTTGCTCAACAACAACAGTACAGCCTTAATAAATAGGAGTGTCAGCAATTAAACCCTGTAATCGTCCAGCAATACACCTTCCTCCAGATCATACCTTCTGAAAAGACTAAGGCCTCGAGTTGTCTCTTGAAAGATTCAACAGAAGCCACTTGTCTCGTGGATAAAAGCAATTTATTGTATAACTGAGGGGCTGTATAGGAAAAGAGTCAGAGATTGATGACCGATGAACAGCTTCTGGCCCATGAAGGCACAAGGAATTATCTTCATACCATCACACCTGAGTGTACCGACAGAAGTTGTAACTTCAGCAAGATACTTCATTTTTCAAACATAAGACCTTGAGAGTAATAAGCGCATGAATTTTGTTCATAGCAGCTATTGTTCAGTGTTTCAAGTCTCAGCCATTGGGGTGGGGATGAGAGATGGTAGCCTAATATGCCATAAAAATTGTGATGATACACCCCCAGTAATCTTGTAGTATGAACTTGAAAATCTTGCTTATAAGAGTTATGTCACAACCCACCAGTGGCACCTCTTAAGAGGTGCAGTATATTGCAGCAGTTGAGTTAGGTGTGGGGACTGAGAGGCCTAGCCCCAGGCCTCTGTGCACATGATGGGGCAGTAAAACAGTGGATGACAGATATATAATGAATGCACATTAAATTTTATGCTTTATGCAGTCTGTAGTAGTAGTAGAGCAGCTCAAACCATCTGGCCCAGACCTATCAACTGCAGGCAAGTAGTCACCTCTGCAGGGCTGTTCTATGCAGTGAACCAATGTTCTCTTTGTGGTGGGCAGTGCCTTGCCACAGCGAGGTGCAGGGAAGAGTGTGAAGGTTTGAGTCCTGGATGGATACTGCAGTTGCATATCTCCACCCAGCTAACAGGGGCACCATAGTCGGCTCCACATCAACCCATTATTTGATTTCTGTACTGTATATGGTTTCCACCCAGTACTGTGAATGGTTTCCTGGGTTTGTGGTGTATCAATCAGTGTAGAGTTACCTAAGAAGAAGATGGGAGAGCTGTACCAAGTGGGTGTATGGTGGTCACCACTGCTTACCACTCTGTAAAGCAGAAAAGTAATAACAAACTGTTTTTTGCAGAAATGTGGGAGCTTCTACATGGGTTACTAAAGAGGAGCTAGAAAATATACTTCTGGAGAAACTGAAAGACAAGCAGGTAAGAATAATTTAACATATGGACATTTTTTCTGACACCAGATTATGCAGTGGAAATAGTATAAGGTTAATATTTAACAGAAGCTACAACCTGATTTCAGCAATGATGCTGTGCTTATCTTATGTTTTTTTTTTTATCATTTGTTCATTTTGATAGTCTTTTGTGTTGGAAATAATTTGTTTTCCAGTTAACCCCTCCAAGGCCGCTGATGTTGAATGACATTTAGCCGGTAAATGGCCGCAGGTGTCATTTGAGCGCGGCCTATAAAAAAAATGCAAAAAATTTGGGAAATGAGTGAAAGTTCTGAATGTATTTAGACTGACCTACACTACACTCCCATACACCCCATCAAGGAGTTCAGAGCCTGCTGCTGTGAAGAGTGGATTTTCGATTTTTTCGCTCATGGCCATGCCTAAACAAGCACAACTACACCCATTATCTTGACCCAGGCAGAAAATATCATCTTTGTCCTCTCTTGCAAAACACACAACCACCTGTTTGCAATTATGAATTAATACAGACACAAACAAAAAAGACATGATAATAAGTGAAAAACAGATTTTTGTCTTGGTATCATTACCTATTTGGCCAGATTTGTTGTAATGATTTGGATCATTCGATGCAGTGCGACTTGCAGAAAACTGTGATAACTTTCAGGAAGTGAACGAACATCACTGACATGAGGCTGACCTTCACATCACCCTCTCACATATCATCTGTCAGTTCACCACCTGCTGCCGTGATGAGTGGATATACGATTTTTTGTTCGTGGCCATGCCTAAAAACACGTAGTTACACCCATTCACTTGACCCAGACAGAAAATATAATTTTTTTCCTCCCCTGCAAAACGCACACAACCACCCTGTTTACGAGACAGCAACATATATTGCGAAAATAACAAGGTAAAATGATCAAGAAAGGTGAACATGTTGTTACGGAAAAAATACATTTTCCCTGTCTGTAAACGTATTTATTTTTGCTTTGTCAGTGTATTTGTAATAATTAGACTTATTCATAGTTCTGAAACTGCATTACGATTCATGTTTTAGCCATGCACGTGGTGTGAGAGCTGGAAGTTGCGACCTAACTTCCGTATTGCTAATCGGATCTGACCCTCCACTTTCATCTCCTGTTGGAGAACCTAGCCTTAGAGGACAGACAATTTTCTCATGTAGAACTGAAAATTCAAACCATTTCACTCCCTTTTCCAAGCATGGGCACAACAATAATATAAAAAATAACTTGAAACTATCATAAACATATTTTATATCAAAGTGGTGAAAAAAATATTCATAATAATTTTTTTTCCAGCCATTTCTAACATATTATGTACTGAAATCATTCGATATCATCATATCTCATATATGCTCAACATTTCAGCACCATCCGCATTGTTTTGGGGGGTAAAAACAAATAACAACACCTGTAAAGTTGCACTGCAGCAGCACCCTGGGCGGCAGACATCGGTTGCCGATATTTCTGCAACTTTCATGCACCATTGCAAGCCACAGAATGGGTCTAGGAAGCTGGGACTTGCACTTTTTGGTGCATCTGAACTCTTTCTTCAATATGGCAAGGAAAAGAAATAAGTTTTCAAAACTTCAGAAAATGGCCCCCACGTCGGCCTACGGTGCACAGAAAATTCCAGACCCACGGCCATGGAGGGGTTAAGATACCTCATATCCCAGGGATGGTGGTGGTGGTCGTGGTGGTGTTGAGAAAACTAAGTGATTTGCAGTATGAATCTACTTTATATAAAAAGTGAATGAATATCACCAAAAAAAAAAAAAAAATTAGAAAAGTACAGTATCATTGATGAAATAATAGGTTTTGTGGCATTTATAACAGGATATTTTAGGCATTAATCTACCCAGATTCCATTCAACCTAACCTAGATTTAAGCGGTCAAATTAGAGACATTACATTAAGAATGCATGAAAGCCTAATGGGGGGGGGGACAAAGCCCCCTGATCCCCTCCCTTATGTTTATATTTCACTTCATACCTGAGAAATTGTAAATTAGCCTCCAGGTCCACATAAAACCTACTTATTTTTTCGAGAGGGGAGCAGTAACACATGCACAACACGACAGCCATGATTGCACTGATTTCACATCCTTGCTGGGTGATTCCGTGTCAGATGAGCCAGTGGCAGAAGACTTTCGCACTACTGCATCTCAGATTTTGCTGATTTTTAAAAATGTTGCTGATATTTGTGTGAGTAAAAAAATTCAACAAATTTTTTGGGTGAAATCCTACTCATCTCTAAGTGGCAGCCATTTTAAAATTTGTCCTTGGCATTCACTGCAATGTACCGTGTCCATATTCTTAAAACGATTTTTCCTTAACAGCTGTACATGTTATGAAGATGAAACTTAGTCCATCCATCCATCATCCAATCCTATGTCACTCCATGAGAAGCGAAGGAGCCCGGGGCTAGGCAAGTTGGTTCTGACATTTAAGATGAGAGTGACCAGCCTCACTCATCCCTAAGTGGCATTACGTGAGCAGTAAACTCCAACTACCCCTTAGATATAAACCTACACAAGCCCAATCCGATTGGAGCACCTTAATTACCCACTAAATCACTTTTTTTTTTTTTTTTTTTTTTTTTAATGCGAGGAAGAAGGAACCAAAGGCCATGAGCCCGCAATAACAGTTCCCTCCGAGAGAAAAACAAAATACAAGAGAGAGCCAAATTCGAGATCCATTTACTTCAAGATGCCCGGACACACTGCGCCTGAAAGACTAGAGATCATAGGCAGCAGGAAATACAGACAGAGGGAGACAGTTCCAGAGTTGACCTGTTGCATAAATGAAGGACTGGGAGCAACGGTTAACTCTTGGATTAGAAAGTTGGACAGAAAAGGGATGAGAGTTTGCTGCTAGACGGGTGCTACGCGCCCGTCGTAGAGGTGGAGGAATGCATGCAGACAGTTCAGAGGAGCAGTGACCATTAAAGTAGCAATAGAAAAAAGATAAAGATGCAACAGTGCAATGAAGAGACAGAGGTTGAAGGGAGTCAGTAAGAGGAGGAGAGTTAATGAGACGAAAAGCCTTTGACTCCACCCTATTGAGAAGAGCTGTATGTGGTGAGCCTCCCCACACATGAGAGTTGTACTCTACACAGAGGCAGATAAAACCCCTGTATACAGTGCTCGTCAGAAGTATTCAGCGTTGTCCGCCGGGCGCGCAATACTTATGGCCCAAAAAGAATCACCCATTTTTGAGGGTAAGAATTGAGCCACAAGTTTGAGCTCCGAGCATGACGTCACGGTAGCCTGAGGCCTTCTGACGCGCTGGTTGGTTCCCGCCTCAGTCGCCCACGGGCTGCCTGAGAGAGAGGAACTCTGCCGAGTGTCCCTCTCAAATTGCGCCATTTTTTACCGAGTGTCCCGCAGTGTTTTGGCCTTCAAAACTTTGTTATGGCACCTACCCGTGAACTATCGAGTGAAATCATATCCCAGATCATTGCTCTAAAGGAGGCAGGCCACCAAACAGAGGAAATTAGTGAATTGGTTGGTGTGGCACGATCGACAGTGCGTCGTTGGTGTGCGCGGTTTCGGGAGGAAAACAGTGGTGAAGTTCCCACAAAGAAACCGAGGTCTGGTAGGCCTAGGAAAACTTCCCCAAGGTCTGTTAATGTTTTAAAACGTGCAGTGGAGTTTAATCCTTGTGTGAGTGCAAGGAAAATTAAGGAGAGCAACCCGGAAGTGTTTGGTGAGGTGTCAGTGAGAACAGTGTCTCGTAGGGTGCATGAGCTTGGTTACACAAGTCACAGGCCTGTGAAAAAGCCTCTTCTCTCTAGCAGCCAGAGAATTCGTAGGCTTGCCTTTGCTAATAAATATCTAAATTGGGGTGAGGAGCAATGGTTGTCAGTGTTGTGGTCTGATGAGGCAACGTTTAGTGTTACCTGTAACAGAGGAGCATGCAAAGGTAGTGACCCACTTGACCCACGGTATGTAGAAAGCACAGTTAAACATCCTGATTCACTCATGGTATGGGGTTGTTTTTCAGGGAAGGGTTTGGGGAAGCTTGTTGTACTTCCCAAGAACCTCAGAGTGAATCAGGATGTTTACCTGGAGCTTCTGTGTGATCATTTACCAGACTCCTTCGAGCTAACAGGTGCACGAGTGTTTCAGCAGGACGGTGCACCTGCTCACAAGGCCAAATCGGTCACCTGTTGGCTTTGTGACTGCGAGGTATCATTCATGACAGACTGGCCAGGAAATAGCCCAGACCTCAACCCGATTGAAAACCTCTGGTACCTCGTAAAGAAGAGTCTCCAAGGGAAGGACGTGAGCTCTCTGCCTAAGCTGGAAGCCGCCATTCGTGACTCCTGGGACAAAATACCCCTCCAGCACCTCAGGAGCCTTGCCATTTCACTTCCAAGACGTCTCAGATCCGTGAAGAAACATAAAGGCTACCCTACGAAGCACTAAAGGTAAATAAAATGCATTATTTATATGTTTTTTCAATGTTGAAAGGTTTGTTTCTCAGGAGGGACGCAGGGCGCCCCATACTTCTGACGAGCACTGTAGAGTCAACAGTTGTGCAGGGGTAAAGAAAGAACGGAGTCGGCTTATCACACCCAGTCTCTTGGAAGCAGATTTTACAAGAGATGTAATATGGTCTTTCCAAGATAAGTCCTGAGTAAACGAAACCCCAGGCATGTTCAAGGAAGATGCAGGATTAAGCTGAATATTATTAAACATTAGTGGGTATACCTGTGGAAGATTTTGACAGGTTGATAGGTGTAAGAACTGAGTCTTAGATATATTAAAAACAACCAGATTATTTTTACCCCAGTCAGAGATACGAGCCAAGTCAGACATTAGGTGTGCCATAGCCTCATCCCTTGTTTGTTGAAGTAACTGCTGAGATGGGCGTTGCGGGAACCGAATTGAAAGGTGAAAGTTGGAGTCATCAGCGTATGAGTGGATAGGGTTAGATGTACAGCTTAGAAGGTCATTGATGAATAAAAGGAAGAGAGTTGGTGATAGGACAGAGCCCTGAGGAACACCACTGTTGATAGATCTAGGAGGAGAACGATGGCTGTCTACAACAGCGGCTATAGAACGACCAGAAAGGAAGCTAGCTATGAAGGCACAGATAGAAGGATAGAAACCGTAAGAGGGCAGTTTGGAAATCAAAGATTTATGCCAGACTCGATTGAAAGCCTTTGAGATGTCAAGTGCAATGGCAAAGCTTTTGCCAAAGTCCCAAAAGGAGGATGACCAGGAGCCTGAAAGGTAGGTGAGAAGATCGCCAGTGGAGCATCCCTGACGGAACCCGTACTGACAATCAGAAAGAAGGTTGTGATAGGAAAGATGCCTTAAAATTTTTCTATTGAGAATTGACTCGAAAACTTTTGAAATACAGGACGTTAAAGCAAATGGACGATAGTTGGAGGGTTGGGAGTGGTCACCCTTCTTTGGGACTGGCTGAATGAGAGCAAACTTCCAGCAAGAAGGAAAGGTACAAGTTGACAGACAAAGGAGAAAAAGTTTGCCTAGGCTGAGTGTAAGCACAGAAGCACAGTTCTTGAGAACAACAGGAGGGACTCCATCAGGCCCATATGCCTTGTTAGTATTGAGGCCAGTGATGGCAGAAAATACATCAGAAGAAATTTTAATGTCAGCCATGAGGAAGTCAGAGGGGGGAAGTGATGGAGGAACAGCACCGGAATCGTCTAAGGTGGA
The DNA here is from genome assembly GCF_032717465.1 of Coenobita brevimanus. Taxonomy (NCBI): domain Eukaryota; kingdom Metazoa; phylum Arthropoda; class Malacostraca; order Decapoda; family Coenobitidae; genus Coenobita; species Coenobita brevimanus. The sequence continues at coordinate 38,333,742 of NC_136976.1, forward strand.
ATTGGAGGAGAAAGTCTGTGCAAAGAGATCTGCTTTATCAGTAGGAGAAATAGCTACAGAACCATCAGAGTAGAAAAGAGGAGGGAAGGATGATGAGGTAAAGTTGTTAGAAAGGTGTTTGGCAAGGTGCCAGAAGGAGCGGGAAGAATTCAAGTTGGAGAGTTGAGAGCATTTAGTACGGATGAAATTATTTTTAGCAGAGCGAAGAACAGACTTAGCACGATTCGGGGCAGAAACATAAAGATGATGTGATTTAGGGGTGGGTTGGCTCCGGTACCTTTTGTAGGCCCTCTCCTTGTTGCGGACAGCATTAGAACAAGTGTGATTAAACCAAGGCTATCTTGCGTTAGTCACAGGATATGAGAAAGAAATGTATGCTTCCATGCCAGAGAGAATAACCTCCGTAATGCGCAAGGCACACTCAGATGGCTCCCGGCCATGGAAGCAATAATCATTCCAGGGAATATCAAAGAAGTACTGCCTGAGGGCCTCCAAATCCGCGGCTCCAAAATGCCACAGATGACGCTTCCCTGAAGGGTCCACAGGCCGTACCGGAGTGATAGGACAGGTTAAGGTGATAAGGTTGTGATCGGAGGAGCCCAACGAAGAGAAAAGATTAACAGTTTAAGCAGAAAGATTAGTTGTAAGGAAGAGGTCAAGTATATTGGAGCTCTCTCCAAGGCGGTCTGGGATACGGGTAGGGTGCTGTACAAGCTGCTCTAGGTCATTAAGGATAGAAAAGATGTAGGCTTGTTCACCAAGTGGATCAGTGAAAGGAGAGGAGAGCCAAAGGTGGTGGTGAACATTGAAATCTCCTAGAATGGAGATTTCAGAGAAAGGAGAAATTTATAGAATGTGTTCCATCATAGAAGTAAGATATTCGAAGAATTTTTGATAGTCAGTAGAAATAGGGGATAAGTAAACAGCATAGATATATTTAGTCAGAGAATGACAGGAAAGCCGAAGTCAGAAGGTAGAGAATTCAGAAGAATCGAGTTCTGGAACACAAGAGCAAGATAAATCGTTGCGTATATATACACAACAACCACCTTTGGCTTTGAAATTAGTATAGGGAAAGTAGGAGGATACAGAAAAGGGTTTGCTGTCAGTTGCCTCAGACAGCTGAGTCTCAGTTAGAAAAAGAAAGTGAGGTTTAGAGGAGGAGAGGTGGTGCTCAACAGAGCGAAAGTTAGAGGAAAGGCTGCGAATGTTGCAGAAATGAAGAAGAAGAGAGTCAGGCAGTGGTTCCAGGCACCTCGAGTTGTCACCGGGAGAGGGGCGGAAGGTGGGGGCATTTATGGTCCCCCCCTCCTGTGGACTCCGAGGCTGGGTGATAAGAGGCCATGATTTTTTTTTTTAATTTTGGGAAAGGAAGTGTAGTGTGTACTGTGCATGTAGTTTGGTGTAGATAGTTAGAGAAATTTGTGTAGGAGAGCATGCTGGCCTAGTCTCTGTGTCACTGAGACACTGAAAAAGTTCAGCAAAGGGGGATGGTCAGGAACTAGTCCTGAGGGCTGATGAAACGGGAGCTCGAGCACTCCCTGTCCTCAGCTTTCCATCCACCTTGGGAGTACTGCCCTGCTTGACTGGTGCTGCAGTCTACTCCTCAGTGCTACAGTCTACTCCTCATATGGTTACCACCCAGCATAGTAAATGGTTTCCTGTACACCAGGAAACCATTTACTATGTTGGATTGTAACCATATATTCAAATTATGGCACCTAGTGGTTTAGTGGGTAATTAAGGCGCTTTGCTGTGCTGGGTATGTTTATGTAATTTTTTATGTAAAATCAGAATCTGTAATCAGAATTGTCATATCTACCGTAGTTTTGAAGATAAATGACAAAAAAGCTGTTTGGGGGGTACCTGTCTTCAACCCCCCCAATATCCTACTTCTTTTAACACTGTATTTTGTTGCAAATTTGTCATGTTATTTCACTTCACTTCATCTAACAAATATGTGAAAATGGAGAGAGTGGTTTGTCCTAATGCAGAGAAATCATGAAAAATTAAAAACCTATGATTTTTGTTCGTTTCACATAAAATGTACACACATATGTACAGGGAAATGTACACTATGAATAGAAAACAACAACTCAGTGGCCTCATACTGTTGAGCCATGCCAACAGGTGAAGAACTGGAAGAATTTTAAGAACCCATTCCAACACTACATAGATACTCAAAATTTAGTTATACACACGACATTCCTCAAGTTTGGATTAACTTTGAACAACTTTCAGTACATTTCCTGGACTTTCACATCATCATCAGGCAGCTTGTACTGCCAGGCACTCCTTCCCAAAGCTGTTGGTACAGAAACTGGTGTCAGAACCTGAAGGAATGGCACCCAGCACTGGTCCTTCCTCTGGGACCAGAACACATTGCTACCTGTGTCTGGATGTGTCATGAAATTTACATAAATTTCTTCATTCTCAAAATGTTTCTTTTCAGTACAAATTATACAGTGTACCATTTCATGTCATAGACTACAGGTGCATACTGCCCTAGTTTCAACTCTGAAACATTGAACTCAGTGGCAGACTCCTCCATTGGAGCTCTGGTGGACATTTGATCAACCAACAGCCCGAACATTTCTTTACCATGTGCAGTTTGAACAAAGTAGTGATGACTTCTGGAGCCTCGTATTATCTTGCCACTAGCCAGTCTCTGACTGACTGTTTCCCCATATTTTGAAATGACTGCCAGTAAATATGAATTCAGTGCCCATAATATTCTCCATGCACCACTCGATGAACCTGCCAGAGGTCAGAGTCTGACCCTGACTCGGTGCCTGTAGGTAGATGTGGTCAACCAGTTGTTTTACAGTACCACCCATCCCACCACATGGGCTCTTTCTGTGACTGTTTGCAAAAAAGTTCCACTCCACCCTGATAGCTAAGTCAGAATCATGATGAGCCTAATTAGTAGATTTCTGATGATTCTTACATTGACTCGCTGCACCATCTGAAAAGTAATGTACGAGTTTCAGGTTGGGCAGAAGACATTTCAGAGTGTTCATGACAACATCAGTAAACTTGTGAACAATGACTGCATTATGGTCTTTCTCATCTCTGATGATTTTGCAGCACAAGGAACCCTCATCACTCTCAGTACCATCTTTGTAATGGACTACAACAGGGTGCAAAGCAATTTGGGGTGTCCCAGTGAAACCTTTGGACTGCATTTTGTCACTAGAATGAATGAATTCAGCAAAGTCCAACAGAATGATGACTTCCTTACCAACAGGAAGTTTTGCTTCAGATCTTTCAAATATGCAGCATGGGCTTTTGCTGTAAAATGGTGAGTTGTACTGGAGTCGCATTTGTCACAGAGCTTTTCATAGTACTCGGAGACTAACACTCAAATCACAGAGAAACAACTCCAAGAGTGCACTTCTCAAGTCTTTCTTCCGTGATTGCTTTTGAAACAATGGCCAGATGAAACCACTCATCAAGATTCCATCATCAACTGACCAGGATGATGCAGTAAGCCAAAAACGTGATTGAAGATGACGGATGATCTATCTGTCTATCTCTCTATTGCCAGACACCATAATCCCGTAAGGGGTGGCCACAAACAAATCACCTCCATGTTTCCCTGTCCCCTCCCATTTCACTGCCCTGATCTCAGCTCACACCCTCTTCTCTCATAGACCTCTCCACTCCATCCCTGTATCTCGTCCTTGGCCTCCCTCTCCCTCTTCTCTCCTCCACCTCACTCACATACACCCTTCTCATCAGTCTCTCACTCTCCAGCCTTTCCACATGGCCAAACCACCTCAGTGTGTTTCTCCTAACACTTCCTATCACATCCATATCCACGCCACAATGCTTCTTCGCTTCCTCATTTGTCAGTTTCTCTCTCCATGTGACTCCACATGCTTATCTCAGATAACTCATTTCCTCTGCCCTCACTCTTGATTTGTGTCCCTCCAACAAGGTCCAGGCTTCACTTCCATAGGTTAGAATTGGTATCACAATACTGCCATGGAGTAAGTTTTAAACTGCCATGCTCACTCCCCTGTTTCTTATCACTGCTTTCAAGGAACCAGCAACATTTCTTCTTTGTTAAACCTTTTCAAGTACTTCATCCTCTAAACTTCCATCCATACTCATCACACTACCAAAGTACATATACTTAAATGTATTTCCTTCCCATCCAACCTCACTGTACATTCGCTGACTTCACTTCTCTCGAAGACCATAACTTTACTCTTCCCTACATTCACCTTTAGGTTCCGTTTCTCACACACTCTCTCAGACTCATCCACCAAGCCTTGCAGCTCCCTTCTGCCTTCACTTAGCAACACAGTATCATCTGCAAATAAGAGTACAGGGAGTTTCCAAACACTGCTCTCTCTCATTAGGACCGCTCGAATGTCCACTGCCCTACCTTTTATCTCTTTTATAACCCCATCCATATACACATTGAACAGCCATGGAGACATGACACTCCCCGTTTCAGTCTGACCTTCAAATGGAAAAATTCACTCATTTCACTATCCACACACACTGCAGCCTTAGTACCCTCATACATGCTCATCATGGCATTCAACAACTTCCCATTTACCCCATATATTCTTCATACTTTCCACAATCCTTGTCTATCCACATTGTCATATGCTTTCTCCAAACCCATGAAGGCCACAAAGAACTTCTTTCCCTTCTCTAGAAACTTTTCCAGAAAAGACCTATGAATGAATATCGATCTACACGACCTCTTCCCTTCCAAAAACCTCCCTGTTCTTCTCCAATTAATTCCCGTGTTATTTCCCTAACTATATCAATAATTATCCCACCATATACTTTTCCTCTTACACTGAGAAGACAAATGCCCCTATGATTACCACACACTTCTTTTTCCCCCTTTCCTTTGTACAGGGGAATAATTATACTTGACTTCCAGTCCTCTGGGACTCTACCTTCCTCCCAGGCCAATCTGCACATCTTTCACATCCATTCTACTACTATCTCTCCCATATGCTTCAGCATTTCACCACACATTCTATCAATTCCTGGGGCTTTCCCCATTTTGACTTTCTTCATAGCTTCCATAACTTCCATCCTACTGATTTCTTTCTCTCTTCTCATATCCCTCCGTGTAATAGCCGTTCCCTAGCCACTTACACTCGCATTACTTTCATTCTTTGCGTTCAACAATTCCTTAGTGTTCTCTTCATCTGCACACTGTTTTTCCCTTCTCCACTAGCAATCTACTAATTTTATATTTCACTCCCTGATTAACTTCTTTGATGCCCTCTCTCTCTTTACCTCTTTCCAGAACATTTTCTTACGTTCCCTCCACTTTACACTCAAATTCCTTCCAAATTCCTCATCCACTCTCTTCTTACTTTCTCGTACTAATCTTTTCACCACTGTCTTCCTCTCTACATATACCTCTCTCTTCCGTCTCTCAACTTCTTGCATGCCCCTGTTTCACATCCACTCACTATATGCTTTCTTCTTTTGTGCCACACCCTCTCTCTCCTCTTCATTCCTCCATGCTGTTCCTTGCACCCCCTTTCATCTTCTCTTCATCCCACACACCACCTCACATGCTACACAGATTTCTTCTGTGAATATCTTGCACACACCTTCCATGTCCCCCGTCAGCTTCAATCCGTAATTACCCAATCGCTTCTCCACTTCTTTCTTATATTCTACCATTTTTCCATCCCCATGCAACCTTTCCACCCTCCTTATATGAACTACTTCCTCCTGTCCTTCCCTTCTTCTATTCCTCCATTTTATTTGAACCTTGATTCTCACCACCACCAAATGATGGTTAGAAAGTCAACTCCCCCAGTCTCTGTATGCTCCTGCATCCATTACACACCTTCTCATCCTATCATCCACACACACATAATCAGTCATTGCCTTCCGTTCATTCAGTTCACCACCCACCCTTCACATCACTCGCCTCGTATACCTATGGATCATTTTGTGCCTGAAGAGGGTATTGGCTGTCGCCAACCCCTTCTCGGCACAATTGTCCACTAAAGCACTGCCATTCTCATCCATCTCTCCAGGCACACCCCACTCTCCCAATACTCCATACACTTCACATTCCCTACTTTTCCATTCATATATCCAATTGAAAACACTTTCTCATTCTTTTCAAACTTTTCCATGCACGCTTCCACATTTATCCAGAATTCCCCTTTCACTCTGCTTGCACAATCTTTTGTTGACGCATACACACATAAAGCCGCCCACATTTGTAGTCCAACCTTCAATCTTGCCCGTGCAGTGCTTGAGCCAGCTGATCCTTACTGTCTTGTATTATTCTTCCGTCACTTGCGCACAACAGTACACACTCCTTTTGCCTTCTCATTCTCGCCCACTCCTGCACATATACCCCATCCATGCTCTCTCTCTCTCACCTCACCATTTAGTTTCAGTTAATCCACATACATCCACTTTTGCACCATCAAACACCTGGACAATCTCCCTCTCTTTTACCTCATCATTTGCACCCCTTACATTCCATGTTGCAATCCATACCATGTCCTTTGTTTGGTCCTTAGTCGTCACCTGTTGGTCAGTCTTGGTCTGAGGCTTCTTGTTTATATTTTTAGTTGTTTTCCATGAAAGGGCACTAATCCTCTGCCAAACCACTTGTTGTCCTGTAGGGATCACATGTTGGTTGATTATAAGGTTACCACCCAGTTTCGTAATTGATTTCGTGATTTACAGGAAATCATTGGGCTGGCCATTCATTGTAGAGCTACCATAAAAACAGAGTACCGCTACACTAAGTGGGTAGATGATGGGCACCCCCACCTACCACCTGTGATGGATGATGCAATACCATATTCAGTCAAGAGCAGAGTGCAGATAATTCGTTCATCAAGTTCCCATCTTACAAGCATAAAAAATCCATGAAGTATTAACTCCTGAAGCCCGGAATAAAAACCCTTCCTGGATGTATTGTAATCCCTGTACTATCCGGACACCCACTTTCCTGACTCCCCACTTACCGGATATTGTGGGCCTGGACCTTCGGAACCCAAAAATGGCCAAGAAAAAGAAAAAAAAAAATCTGAATTTTTTCCCACCCGTAATTTGAAATTGTCGTGCGGCGCCGAACAGCTCTACACACCGTGGCCCCTTCACTTCTTCCTTCCTCCCCCCTCCCCCCTCCTCAGTCAGGGTTGCCATTTGGTATTTTTCATTACCAAATGTGGGCCAATTTGGTATTGAAAAGTTCATTTGGTAATGAATCAGCCTGATCCATTACCAAAAAGATTTTTCACACGTATGAAGATATAGAGAATGGAGACGGTGGACTGTCTGCTCTCTTTGATTAATCTGCTAGCATACATAGCGCAAAAATAAACAGGCTGCTGATTATAAGGAGAGTGATTATTTCCATTTGTACATGTAATTAGTGAAGAATAAATGCTTCCTTTAAGAACTTGGTAATGAAAAGTTAAATTTGGTAATGAAAACTGAGGAGTTTGGTAATGTGGCTGAGCTCAGATCTGGCAACCCTGTCCCCAGTTACTGGCTAACCATCATCCAGGAAGGATGTTCATCGCAGTGGATGCCGCACGTGCTCGTTTTTGTGAATAAACAGTGAATAAACTGCAATACCTTGCCACTAGACCACATGGGAATTTACAGTGTTGTGCAGTGTGAAGAAATTAGAATGTAGAGTGCAAAGGATTAAGTGTGGAGTGCAAAGTGGCAATTGAAACTGGCAGTTGAAAATGGCATGGTGCAATGAAGAACAGAATGTGCAGTGTTAAACTCACAGTGCAATGAATTAAGTGTAGCACAACACTGGATTACTGTACATGCTTCAAGAGCATTTTCACAGCTACCAGAGCCTTAGAGAAGGCGGCCACAGACGTGCTGTAAGTACCCTGTACACTGCTAAGTATTTTCCATACTCCTAATTCCTCATTCTCTGATTCCTTTTCATTTATTTCATGCTTTATGTCCATTATTGGTGTGAATAGGGTCTTAAATAGGTTTAAATAATTGCTATGCATGTCTGGTAGGGAGTTACTTAGGTGGCTTTCAAAGTTAGGCTGGGTTAGGGTCATAAGTACCAGTCCAGCAGGCAGGGGCCCACTTTCCGGATGTGCTTTTGGCTTTTGGTTCTGTTACATCAGATGGGGGAGGGATTACTGTAATTATAAAAGTACTGATTGTGGAAGGAGATATGAATAAACTGTAATTTTCCTGTACATTTGTGTGTACATTTTATGCAAAATGAAAAAAATCATTGGTTCATAATTTTTCATGATTTGGCTGCATTAGGACCTATAACTCTCCCCATTTTCACGTTACTGTATTTGTTAGATAAAGCAATGTGAATTAACGGGTCAAATATGCAACTGATACAGTGTGACAGAAGTAGGATACTAGGCAGTCAAAGATGGGTACCCCAAAACAGGTTTTTTGTCACTTATCTGTAAAACTATTGTAGATGTCACAGGTTTGATTCAGATTCTGATTCTACATGAAAAACCACGTGAACATACCAAGCTTTATCATCATAACATGTATAGTTGTTGAGTCATTTTAAAAAATCATCTTTAAGAAATGGGACATGGCATGTTGCACCATGCTGTAAGACCTTATTTAATAATGGCAAGCACTCAGAGACGGATAAGAAATGACCAAGAAAAAAATTGGGAGTTTTTGTTCTTACACAAATACCAACAATATGAATAAAACCAGCAAAATCTGTGATGATTTGGTTCCACCCCCTGGTTGATTTGAAATGAAATAGTAATGTTGTATTTTGGCGCATGAGTTAGAGCACTCCATTTGGTTGTAAATTTTAAAAATTCTACTGCTGATTAGTTCTGTTGAGTTCTGAGAAAGACCACTAGAGGGACAGCAGGAGGAGGTAAGTACACATGAATTAGGACATTAACCCTTTAACCGCGGGCTTGTTTTGCTTTTTCTTGCGGCTCCCACGGGCATATTCGCGCTCCGACAGACTCTCTAAAAATATTTGCCAAAAATCAGTTATTAGTCCTAGAATATTAAAATCACATATGCTTATGGCACATACCTTCAGCTTTCTCCTGGGGTGTTTGTTGAGCCTTCGTCGAGTACCATAGAACTTGTGGAGACCTCTGAAGTTGGGTAACAAAGTCTCCATTTTACACTTCCCGACAATCCATAATATGATTACCACAGCCTGATATTATCACTAGAAACACTATTCTATGATTCTTAAATAGTTTGGAATCCATACTCCAAAAAAGAAAACACTGTGAAAGCAATGAAAATTACGAGAGCGTATGACCTTCCCACTTGCGCTAGTTCACCGTTGGTGTTCTGTCATTTATTATTCATAAAAACACTCACAGTTTATATTTCTATTACTATATAACACTTATATATATCTACAGTCTTTATCCATAAGTTTCCTTCAGTAATAGTAGTTTATTGTCACTGTAGGGATTCAATTTCTTTCAGTAAAATACGTAGCATTCACTTTCTCGTCCTGTATACGAGCATTGAGAGTGAATGTCACTTTCACCTTCACTCTCATAACCCATAGTATTCATACATGCTAGAGTGAAACTTTCACTTTCATTACTCCTAGTATATACTCGTGTTCTTATAATACTACTCCTTTACATTTCTATTTACGTTTTTTATTTTATTTACATTATTTACATTTCTATTTTATTTACACTGTGTTATGCACTGTCACTTGAAGTAACTTATAAAACTATTTTCCACTGTTCACTTATATTTACATTCATTACTTTCACTTGCTGTTTACACATTATTTACAATTCCACTTGCACTGTTTTACTCAGTAGATAGATCGTAGTCACTCTTTATCAATTGTCAGCCCTTTCCCTCTTTCCACACGAGGTTTAGTAGGGGGTAAAGGTCACAGGGCCCTTTACATGGGGCTAAAAAGTGGCGGAAGTTAGCAGGATCTAATCAGACGTAGCTTCACCTTGAAAGACGACAGTGAACTGATAGTGGTGGCCCTCTGCCGCCTGGCTAGGGTGAGTGCAATACTACCAACTTCAGCTTGTGAGACCTGCTAATATATAGCAATGAAATGATTGGCAGGAAACCAAGACAATACATAATAAATTAGGCAGTTCCAGGTGAATGTAAATATCACTTAGGCTTCTCCCTTCCCTCCTTATATGTATATATATTATGAAAATAGATTATACGGCACATTTCAAGGGGAAATAAACAGCAAAAATTAGCAAACTAGTGCACGTGAGGTGTTGTCAAGTGATAATTAGCCAATTCCAGGTGTATGGAACTATCACTTACCTTATTTCTTTTTTGTATATATTATTTGGTATAAGAATAGGGCATAGGGCTTATTTCAATGGATGAAGTCAGTGGAAAATTCCAGGGATGATTTATTTAGCATAGAATACAGTGTGGTGGCCTTCAGTAATTAGGTAGTTCCAGGTGAATGTAAATATCACTTAGGCTTCTCCCTTCCTTTCTTATATATATTTTTATTATGAAAATAGATTATACGGCATATTTCAAGGGGAAATAAACAGCGAAAATTAGCGAACGAGTGCATGTGAGGTGTTGTCAGGTGATAATTAGCCAATTCCAGGTGTATGGCACTCTCACTTACCTTATTTCTTTCTTGTATATATTATTTGGTATAAGAATACGGCACAGGGTTTATTTCAATGGATGAAATCAGTGAAAAATTCCAGGGAAGATTTACTTAACGTAGCATGGCTGGGCAGGCGAGAGGAGAGGGTAATGGAGGGGAGGTAGGGAGGGGAGTCAAGAACAGGGAGAAATGGCTAAATTGTCAACAATGGATGGTAGTACAGATGAGATTAGGAGTGCTGACTAGTGTTGGACATTGTCAGTACTGATAGATGATACAAACCACCACTTGAAAGCCCGGGCGAATTCAAAATAACACAGAATCACAAAAGTGACGCCCCGCGGTATGATCCCTTGCTCCCAAGCATCACGAACATGACGCCCCACGGTTAAGGGGTTAAATAACTTTTATCATTCCTTTGCGATAGAAACGTTATAGAAGAAAAGTGTTTCCAAATGTTGTGATGTAAATGCAGTAAACCCTCATTATAACAGACCTCCGTATAGCAGAGATCAGATTTAACCCGCCCCGTCCCGTCTACATATGGGTACGTTGCAACATTTTGCATTTGCCAGTCCCGGCGACGTACCGTTACGTTGCGCAATTTGAAGGTGCATAATTTGCACAATTTTCAAATTTCACTCTTGATTTTCGGTACGTATCGTCGCTCGACCTTCCCCTACCTGCCATCAGGCGAGGACACTCGGTGACCCCGCGCGACCCGCGCTGACCCGCGGCTCGGTCACTAACCTGTTAGCAACGGTCCTGCTCAGACATGGCGAAGAGAGGTCTCTCAGAGGACAAAATTCAAGCCGCCCTGGATGCCTTTACAGGCGACAGTGATTCCCCACTGGACGACGAGGTTGTTGACAAAGATTATGTGCAGCCAGAGGAGGAGGAAACCACCAGCAGTGATGAAGAAGTCCCATCCCCCAGGAAGCGGCAGTACGTGACTTACCGTGCTGCGAGAGAGGGGCAGCTGGCCAAAACACCACGTGCAACATCCTATGCCCAGCCCCAACGTGATGTGGAACCTGAATTTGATGATGAGGACGAGGACGAGGATGGGGACAGAGCCGTGGGACGTGCTGCCACGTGGTACAGACGTGAGGTAATTACTCATTGTGACCCCGAGCGCACACCACATCGGACGAGCAGGTATGGGCCTAGTATTTTGTTTGTGGAGGTAGGAAGTGCCGTGGAGGGAGTGGGGAGTGAAAGGAAAAGTGCAGGGAGGAGTATGGAAAGTGAGAGTGGCAGGAGTGAGTCATCGCTCTCCCTAGGTAGTGTGAGGCGGTGGGGTGTATCACGTGGGCGAGTGCGGGTGCATTCTGTATCACGTGGGGTTGTGGTGGAGGGGGAAGGTGGGGAGGAACCACTCCCAAGCACGTCTTATGCTCCACAATATCCCCAAACACATGGGCGAGTGATGGTGCGTGAAAAATCACGTGGTGTTGTGATGGAGGGGGAAGGTGGGGAGGAACCACTCCCCAGCATGTCTTATGATCCCCAATATTCCTGAACTTCATCCCCACAGCCCCATAATGCTCCTCTAGGCCGTAAGGGTAAGGGAAAGGGAAAGAGTAAAGGCAGAGGGAAGTGGAGTGAGAGTGGGGAAGCCCTCCGCATTCCTTCTCCCCAACCTCCCCCACCAGCATCTCCTCCCCACCCAGACGAAGACGGTGATGGGGATGATGGGGATGAGGGATTTGTGGGATGGAATTGGGAGGATGGGAGTGATTTTTCTCCTCTCATTCACCCCTTCACTGAGCAAGGGCGCACTGGCTGCATTGCTCCCGGAATTCACTCTAATTCCACCAGGATGGATTTTTTCCTCCTGTTTTTTAGTGAGGCTTTCGTGGAGCAGATTGTTGACCAAACCAACCGTTTTGCAAGCACCCAGCGCCGTGAGAGTGAAAGATTGGGAACATGGAGCAGGCATTCTATCATATATGATTACCCTGTCTCCCTTTCAGAATTGTTCTTATTTTTTGCCCTGGTCCTTTTGATGGGTATTATACGAAAGAACAGAATTCCGGCCTACTGGACAAGGGACCCTGTTATGCTTACACCAATATTTGGGCAAGTCATGAACCTTAATCGCTTCCAACAAATTCTAAGTCGCCTCCATTTTTATGACGCTGATGATCCTGCAAATGCGAACGACACAGATAAGATGAGGCGAATTAGATTGGTCTTTGATCACCTGAAGCAAACCTTTCGTTCGTCATTTCATCCCTATAGAGACCTCGTCATAAACGAGAGTCTCGTGTTGTGGAGAGGCAATATTTCATTTAGACAGTATATACCCAGCAAAAGGCACCATTTTAGGTTCAAGGTCTTTGTTATGTGTGACTGTAGGACTGGTTATGTGCAAGACATAGTCTTGTACACCGGCGCAGACAGACATAATAGAAGATCGGAGTATTGGACTGTCGGGAGCAGTGGTAAAGTCAATGATAGAAGACTACCTTCATCGTGGTCACGTCCTCTACTTGGACAATTGTTACACTAGACCTCTTCTCACTCGTTATCTAGACATGCATGAAACGGGAATCTGTGGAACCATGAAGGTGAACCAGCGTCACATGGTCAAGGTAGGGTGGAAACTTGACAGGAATGAGGTTGTCATCTTCAAAGCCAACAACATACTTGCAACTGTGTGGAACCATAATAGAGAAGTAAGCCTCTTGTCCACGGTTCACCGCCCCTTGATGCACTGTACTGATTCCCTGGATTACCGGAGCGAGAACAGGCATCACATATGGAAACCTGAGTGTGTCATGGACTGTAACATAAACATGTGCCTGGTGGACCAGTCAGACTCCATGATATCGACGGTAGAGTGTGCCAGGACCACGATGAAGTGGTATGAGAAACTGTTCTTTCACTTGCTAGATATCACTGCTCTGAATTGCCACCACCTGCATGCCATGACAACAGGAGTTCAGGAAACCTTTGAAGGGTTTGTAAGGGAGCTCACAAGAGAGATGTTTGCACAGTATGCTGTTGAAAGGCCCCAACATCGCAACCGCACTGCCCCTATTGCCCAAACTCCCCTGAGAATATCCAGCCGCCATTTCCCCACTCCTATCCCTCCCCAGCCAAATAGACCTAGGCCCCAACGCAGGTGTCATGTGTGTAGCAATTCCTGGGTGAGACTCGCCACATAGAGGAAGGACACCTGCTATGAGTGCGTCGAGTGTGACGTGGGTCTCTGTATTCACCCATGTTTCAGCGAATATCACACCTTGATGCAATTCTAATATGGTGTGAATGCGATAGGACGCTGAAACTTTGAAGTGAATGCAACAAACAGATGCTCAGTGAAATTATAAGTCCTGTTGATCTGAAAATGTTAGTATAAAGTGCATACGGGTATAACATAAGTGCAAAAATAGTATGTAAGTGTATAAATATGATGTAAGTGGAAACATACCTAGCGAGGGTTTTTTGATGCGATATTCTGTCGCTCAGTGCAATAAGTAAGGCCCGTAAATATGTAAATATTATTATGGGAAATGCAATTGGGTATAAGTTCAAATTATTGTAAGTGCTGAAATATATTCTAAGTCAAAATATTCCTAGCGTGTGTATAGAGATGCGATATCCTGATGCTCAGTGGAATGAATAAGGCCCGTAATTATGAAAATAGAAGTCAACAAGTGGGAAAGTGTGTAATATATGTGAAAAATTTGTATGTAAGTGTTTGAGTATTATGTTGGTCGAAACATTCATTGCGAGGGTATTTTATTGTGATATTCTGACGCTCACTAGAATAAATAATGCCAGTAACTATGTATAGTGCAGTATAGGGGTGTAAACGTGTGTAATGTAAGTGGGAAAGTATAATTGGAGTGAAAAAATAAAGTAGAAGATGAAACACGAGTGTTTGAGATTGTGCTTGCTACGTGAATATGCGCTAGCATATCGCTAAATGCCCTCATAATGAATGTAAATAATTGAAAACATTTACAGTGGTGGAGGAAAGGTTCTATGTAAAGAAAAAAATAATAGGAAAGTGATAAAACAATTGGGCATGTTGAAATACGAGTCATAGCGAGTGCGCTTAGTAAGCAGACGTGCGCTATACTTATGCTGCACGTCATCATAATGAATGAAAACATCTGAAAACATTTACCACCAGTAAAAATTGGTAAAATGTCAATGAAACAGAAGTATACAAGTAGAAAAAATGATATGTTGACTGATACAAGAAACTTAGCACATAGCATGTTACGACTCGGACCTAACTCGCTACACTCGTGCAAAGGTACAATGCTTATTTTTCATAGATATGTGTTTGAAATTCATTTTATTGTTACTCTTATTTGTATTAGTTCAAATTCAATAAATGTAGAGGTGTTGTTGTTTCTCCCAATATTTCCTACCATAGAAAACGTGAGCGCCTCACACGTCAGTGATAGAATACGATACCTGGTGCGGGAGACCTCACCAGTTCTGACCACTTATGGACCACGGTAAGCCCTTTCTTTGTGATTTTCCTTTGTTTCTCAACAAAAGCGGAAGTTTTAGCCAAAAAAAATTTTTCCCAAAATAGCTCAGGATTGGGGGGTGTCAGAGGTGCGAGAAACCTCGGGACGTGACGGGTTAATGGACACTACAAAGGCCACATAGCTTCTGTTGGCCATAACAAATGATGTTCCTTCAATGGGGTGCAATGGGTCACAGTGCATGTGTTTCTTACCCTTTTTACCCCAACCTGGCCTGAAATTACCCTCTCCCAATCTTGGTTTTGACTTGTAATAACAGACTATAGTAATACTGTACTGTACTAGTCATGAGGAAGTGCTATGACAGGGATGTAAAATTAGCTCCAAAAGGGTGAAATTATGAGCCAAGTTAGTGTACAATGGGTATGGTTTTAATTTTTAGTACTAGAATATACTTTGTATTCATTTCTTCTCAAACAAGTGCTTGAAATCTCACCTCAGCTATAACAGACTATCAGGTTTATTGGATCAGGCTTTCCCCAATTAGTCCGATACAGCGAGGGTCAACTGCATACAGCACTTCAAAATCCTTGAAATCCAGTTATGGCTTCAGCTAAAATTTATCCTACAATATTCAAACCCTGGATTGTCTTCCTCAAGTAGTACTCTTTTTTTTTTTTTTTTTTTTTTTTTTTTAAGTACTCTATATCTCTCATCAGAACTTCTGATAAGGCAGCCATTTTGTTATTATACACCAGCAGACCTGTCCAGCAAAGCGGGGCATCTTGCATCTCCGTAGTGGGGGCCTTGGGCCCCCTGGCACATATAATCTTGCACTTTTCTGTTTATGTTTTATTTTATTTTCATTTATTCTTTTTTTTTTTTTTTAAGCATATGAAATACTGTATGTAGCTTCATTGTAGCAAAAGCCAGTGTTGTAAAAAACTTTGCTCAGAATTTCAGAGTTTATGGATTTCAGTACATCTTGGCTAAAACCCTTCCCCATGATGCCTGAAGTGTGTACAAAAAATTTCAGCTTGATATAGTATATCCATTGGTTCCTGAGATGTGCATGTTCGTCATTTCAGCTTTATACAACATAGAGAGAGGTAACAGTACGATGCTGTTTCAGTTTCGTTTCGTTTTCGTTTTTGAAGGCTCCAACACGCCTGCATGCATTGGCCTTGGTCACCTAAAGGCGGCTCTCCATGTTGCCCGATCTCTGGCAGCTTCCCTATTTAGTCCCTTACCCTGAGGTCACATTCAGTGACCTCGCCCCAGGTCTTTTCCGGTCTACTGCTTGCTATCTTATCCCCAACATTAACACTGTATTTATATGTTATATATAAATATACTGTATATATATATGCAGTAATCCCTGTACTTTCTGGGCATCCCCACTTACCAGATATTTTGGTCCCTGAATCCAATATTCCCAAAATGGGCCAAAAATTGCAAAAAATTTGAAAAAAATCCTACTTTCTTCCCACCCGTAATTTGAAATTGCCGTGTGGCGCCGAACAGCTGTTACACCATGGTCCCTTCACCCCTTCCTTCCTCCCCCCTCCCCCCTCCCCTGTCAGGGTTGCCATTTGGTATTTTTCATTACGAAATGTGGGCCAATTTGGTAATGAAAAATTTGTTTGGTAATGAATCAGAATAATACAATACCAAATGGATTTTTCACATGTATGAGGATACACAGGATGGAGATGGTGGATTGTTTGCTCTCTCTGATTAATTTGGTAGCCTATATAGTGTGATAATAATCAACATGCTGTTAATTATTAGAAGAGTGATTACATGTATTTCCACTTGTATATATAATTAGTGAAGAATAGATGCTAGCTTTACGAATTTGGTAATGAAAAGTTAAAAATGGTAATGAAAATTAAGGAGTTTGGTAATGTGGCCGTTGCGATCTGGCAACTCTGTTACCCCGCCATCATCAACAGTCACAGCCTAACTCTGTGAGCAGATGCTTATAGCAATGCAAGCCACATGTGCTCGTTTTTTGTGAATAAACAGTGAATAAACTGCAATACCTCGCCAGTAGAACACACGGGAATTTACAGTGGTGTGTAGTGTTAAGAAATTAGAATTTAGAGTGCAAAGGATTAACTGTGGAGTGCAAACTGGCGGTTCAAACCAGTCCAGGAGCCAGGGACTTGTTGTAAGTACCCAGAATGTTTAATATTGTATAAACTCACCTCTAAAACCTCATTCTCTGGTTCTTTTGCATTTATTTCAGTCTTTTATGTCCTTTATTGGTGTGATTTGGGTCTTAAATAGGTGCTATGCATGTGCAGAGGGAGTTGTATAGGTGTTTTTCTGAGTTAGGGTCCATAAGTACCAGTCCAGGAGCCAAGGACTTGTTGTAAGTACCCAGAATGTTTAATATTTTATAAACTCACCTCTAAAATCTCATTCTGTGGTTCTTTTGCATTTATTTCAGTCTTTTATATCCCTTGTTGGTGTGATTTGGGTCTTAAATAGGTGCTATGAATCTCCAGAGGGAGTTGTATAGGTGTTTTTCTGAGTTAGGGTCCATAAGTAAAAGTCCAGGAGGCTGGGGCCCACTATCCGGACGGGACCACTTTCTGGACATGCCTTTGGCTCTATTACATTGGATAGTGGGGGGATTACTGTATATATTTTATATATATATATATATATATATATATATATATATATATATATATATGAGGCCGCGCATGCGAGTTTATACCAAGCGCCACCCAAGCCGATCATGTGTTTTCATGTTATATCACTATTTTGACCCTTCTCTTATATCCCAGGCATGTCGCTTGCTACAATTTTGAACTAGACATAAGGTTGAAAGTCCTCCAAAATACAACACTGAAATCGATTTGTGAGGTAAGGGTGGGTGACAGACCGCCAGCGCGGGCGAATTTGTGCCAATTGATAGATAGATAGATAGACACCAATAGGGTGAGTCACTGCCAATCCACTTGCTATACACTGTTAGCTATTGTTAGCATCTAACAATTATTATGAATATAATTTTAATTTATGTACCAAATTATTAAGTAAATTTTGCAAATGCTCTGACATGGTAAATAAGGTCTATATTGTTTCTCATTAACCCAGAAATTCTTATGCTAATGATAAGGCTGCGTGCTATTTTCAGCGTTTCCAGCGCATGCTGTTGGCGGTAATGTGAAGGCCCAGTTTTGCCTCGTGTGTCATTCTCCGCGTACAAAAGCTACATTTTTCCTTTTGTGTGTGTGTGTGTGTGTGTGTGTGTGTGTGTGTGTGTTCATTGTGCTCTTAATGTCTTCTGATAGTGAGTATGTTGATGACCCTACCACTGGGCCTTCAGGGGTGCAAGAGAGCAGCCCTGCTGAGGGCTCCAAGTCTTTTAAAGTGGCTGTTTTTTACACCCTGGTCTTATGGATAAAGCACATGGTGTCAGTGTGGCTGCTTTGGAGAGCAGTGATAGTCATAGTGATGATGGTGATAATGGTGCAGCTAGTGTGCCGTTATGTGAGGCTGCTGGCAATGGTGATATGGCTCCTGGTGCCATAGTTCGTTGTGGTGAAAGTGATGGGTTTGTTGTGATGATAGTGATGACACTGGTGATAATGTTGGATGTGTGGCACTACCTGAGGGCACTGGGGGTGGTGATAATGCACGTGGTGGCCTAGTGCATTATCACCACCCCCTAGTGCATATTTGATGTCTTTATGTCCATTAACAACTATGTACTGAATGGTTTTGTGATCATGAACTTTGAGTGAAAATTCTGCTGCACTAGGAGATCAGGTGTTTTCTGTTGCTCTAATTGGTTTATCCAAAATCTGTTTATATATTCTTAATCTGCATCCTTTCCTCTTTACTATTGTTTTTTAATGGAGTCTCTAGCATTATTAATAACGGAGTTATACTTCGTTGAAGTTGTATACTAGAAATCACCTATTTTCGGCATTTCGAAAAAAAAACTATAATTTCGTATATTTGCGTATATTATTTTCAGTGACTAACAACATGGGCATATTTTGCATACTTTACCTTTCATTATGGTCTCTGAATGAAGTCTCTAGCTTTAAAAACAACGGAGTTATGATTGTTTCAATATTCGCAAACTTTAAACGCGATTTCTGGCTTTTTAAAACAATGTCGCATGGTACAAACTCTCACGCGCGGCCTCACGTATATATATATATATATATATATATATACATACAGTGAAATATCAAATTTCGACAGTCTAGAATTCGATGAATCAAATTTCGATGCATTTAGGAGTCGTCTGCCAACCTTACTTTTCAATGCAAAGTCGCGTATTTCGATGATTTCAGGGCCAGACTCAAACCAAAACAAGCAAAGATAGTATTTTTGATGCAAACCGAAATGCTAGAAGTGAAGGAAAATTATAAGAAAAAGTATGAACCTAACCTAATATGTGATTTCACAAGAATTAAAAGTCAACCGAAGTTTACTTGTGTTGACTTG
The DNA here is from genome assembly GCF_032717465.1 of Coenobita brevimanus. Lineage (NCBI taxonomy): Eukaryota > Metazoa > Arthropoda > Malacostraca > Decapoda > Coenobitidae > Coenobita > Coenobita brevimanus. The sequence goes on from NC_136976.1 coordinate 38,353,251, forward strand.
TTACGTCATAATGTTGACTTGGACGCCATTTTCTTGTCCAGGCGAGGACAATATCCGACATTGTGACATCATCAAATTCCAACCGGGACCCTTCAGGTTGACTTCCCCTCAACAGTGGTTGGGAACAGAGTTGCCCCCTTGCAACCTGCTGCTGTTGGATCGCAAACGTAAACACCGCTCAGCTGATTCTCAGTACTTCTCCACATTCTTCCCACTTTTCCTCATATTTAACCATGGCTAAGTAAATAAGAATTATATGGTGGTTATTATTTAGTTAAACATGCAAATTACAGTAATCACTCCAATATCTGGAGTAATAGAGCCATCGGTAGGTTCGGTTATTGGTTTCGTCCGGATATTGGGCCCCAGCTTATGGACTTGTACTTATGGACCCTAACTCAGAGAAACACCTATACAACTCCCTCTGGACATGCATAGCACTTATTTAACACCCAAATCACATCAATAAGGCACATAAATGACTGAAATAAATGCAAAAGAAACATAAAATGAGGGTTTAGAAGTATGTTCATACATTAATAAACATTCTGGTACTTATGGACCCTAACCTAGCCTAACTCTGAAAAACACATTCCTACTGCACATGCATGAGGTAAGTATAGTATGGAAAAAAGTACAGTATGAAACATTCTGGTAAGTATAGTATGGAAAAAAGTACAGTATGAAACATTCTGGTAAGTATAGTATGGAAAAAAGTACAGTATGAAACATTCTGCCTACTTACAGCAAGTCCCTGGCCACCTCGATGAATAACCGCCTCCTCTCGGACTCTGACAGTAAGAACGATTTCCTGAAGTACTTGCAGTACACTCTTCCTGAAGTCTTGCACTGAACTTAGTCAATAACACACAGAAGTCCGTTCTCTTCACAGTGTTCACTTTAGTCCAAATAATGTTCCAATTTAGTGTTGCACATTAACTTCTCCCAAGTTATTTTTATTTTCCAAAGCCAAAACAAAGAAGGTTAGTTACATTAAATTTTGTTTCCACTGAGTCTTTTCTCTCGTTTCGAAAACCTTAACGCAACACACCGTTTTTTTCACTGCACAACACTCAAAATTCCCGTGTGGTCTAGTGGAGAAGTTCTTGCTGTTTATTCACTGTCAGAGTCCGAGAGTATCACTGGCAGGCGACCAAGGGGTGCATCGCTGGGTCATGATGATGGCGTACCGACTGCAGAAGACTCTGACGAAAGCCACAAACTCACGTCGAGCGGTGACTCCACTGTAGCTGATGTGCTGGGCTGTGGCTCGGAGCATGAGGGCCTGTCTTGGGGAGGCAACGGAGTGGAGCCAGGGCTTGGCACAGCGGGGGTCACGGGCCTGAAAAAACTGTCAATCGTTGACTGACGCAAGGACCAACGATTCTGGCGATTGATGATGCGTTGCCTGAAAGCACGCACTTCCTCCACGAGTCCCAAGGGCCCCATCTCCCTGTTGCAGTCCGGGTGTTCCAGGTAGTCTAGGACGAACTCTAGATGTTCCCGGAGTGCGCTCAGCTTGGGGATGGCTGGAGTAGTGTCCTGCTGAGAGGAGTCTGCATCATCGTCGCCTTCATCATCGGAATCTTCAAGTTCGGGACTGACACCAGCAACCGAAGACGCGATCTCGATATCAGACAACGTCTGATACCCAGGATCGCCCTCGTCGTCGTCCAACCACTCATGTACATCGTCCACATCAACAACGTCGCCGTGCGTACGTAGCCGTGCATGGAAGTCATCCACGTCAAAGCTCAGAAAATCGTACTCCACATCTGTTCCGAGAAGCAGATGAGACCAACCATTTTCAAGAGTTTTCACAGGGACTTCCTTCCATGCACTAGCCCAGTTGTACAGCGCAGACTTGATGTTGTAGCGGCGAAGGTTTTCCAAAGTCCGCTTGCCTCGAGTGTCACGTCCTTCCCTGAGCTCGTCCATGTCCTCGAGAACAACCATCACCTCGTCCAGGAACTTACGACGGTACAGGCGCTTTGTTGCCACGATCACTCCTTGGTCCATGGGTTGAATGAGAGCAGTCGTATTAGGTGGCAGAAACATGCACCTAATACGGCCATTCTCAGCAACCAAGTCCTTGTCGCACGGGTGGGCAGGTGCATTGTCGAGCAGAAGGAGAGCCTTTACCTGGTCGCGAGGGATTCCCAGTATCTTCGTCTGGTACTGGATGACCTCCTTGACGAAGTGACGGTGAAACCAGTCTTTGAAAATCACAGCTGTGAACCATGCTTTCAAAGAATGGTACCGTACGACAGGAAGGACATCCATCACCCCACGAAGGCACCAAGGCTGCTTTGCACGGCCAACAACAACGGGCTTAAGCCGGTGCATGCCGTTAGCACTGGCACAACACAAAGCAGATATCCGTTCCTTAGAAAGCTTGCGGTCAGGTACACGCTTCTCCGTCTCCTCGGCTAGAGTGTTCGTTGGCAGCGAGCGATAGAATAGGCCAGTTTCGTCTGCGTTATAGACTTGACCGAGAGTGAGGCCCTCCCTGTCGATCAAGCCTTTCACCTTGTGCCGAAACTCGTCAACTCCATCCTCGTTAGCGTCCAATGCTTCGCCATGTGCTTTACGGTTAGTAAGGCCATGTCGCAACTTGAACGCAAAGAGCCAACCCTCGGATGCCTTGAAGTCTAGGGCGTCGTGAAGCCTTGCAAACTTCTCAGCAGCAGCCTTCAGCTCCGTTCCACGTACCATCACACCAGCTGCACGTTGCTGTCGGTACCAAATCAACGTGGATCGGTCGATTTCTGCAAACTTGGGGGTAAACATAACCTTCCTTTCCACGTTGCGTTTGCTTCTCGACGAGAAGTCAGTCGTGTACTGCATGAGTTTGTCTCGGGAACGTTTGATATCAAACAAAGTCGACCGGGCCAGGTTATACTCGCGGAGAATGCGTGAAGAAGACCAACCCGCATCAACTTTCTCCAATATCTCCCTCTTCTTTTCCAGAGTCAACACCACTCTCTTCCTTTTCTCAGGTGGCGGGGCCATCATCACACACACTAAGAGGAGGGCCGAGAGCAGCAGGAGGCCTTGCAGCAAGTACGGCACCACCACAAAAGCGAGCACGTGGGCAGCCATTACAAAGAGCGTAGGTCCAGTCGCTGTGAGAGACAGGCGTGAAGTGGGGAGGATGCAGCGACACTCTATCGGACGTCGGAGGAATGACGAACCAAAACAATGCTCTCCCGTGGCGCGCGCGGCAAGTTCAAATTACGGACGGCAAAAAATCGATTTATTTTTTTATTTTTTGGGGTTTTCGGACCATTTTGGGAATGTTGGATCCCAGGACAATAAGGTCCGGGTAGTGGGGATGTTCGGTTATTGGGCGTCTGGATATTAGAGTGATTACTGTATATACAGTAGGCTCGCCCAGTGCGCGTCATCACAGTGCGCGAATCGCTTTTTGCGTGAGTGACCAAAAATCATAACGATAAACCTTGAATGAGCGAGCTTACCCCACAAAACACGAGGTAGAGGAAAGAAGTGGCTTAAAAACGCCATTTTCCATCAGTATTCGACCCCCCCCCCACACAATGCGCCAATAGTGACCTAGAGGCTCATGGGGAAGGTGCTCAAGAGGAGTCTACAATAAGATATCACCAATAACAGCTTCAATAATAACATTTTCGGCAATAACAGTATGTTAGAATAGATACCCAGTTTGTATAATAATGATGTTTATTTCATGAATACCAAGTTGTTATACTGCCAATACATCCATAACAAGATGAGGAATGAAACAAACAAGCAAGAAGAGATGAAGGAAATTGCCGAAAATGTGAGCAGTAGCGAGGAGGAGAGGGAGGATCCTCGCCCACCGCCGTCCTCCACTGCCCCACCTGACTCACCAGCCGCCTCCCTCTCCACCTTCACAGCCCCACCTGACTCACCTGCTTCACCTGGCATACCTGCAACCCCCACCATAATGATTGTTGCTGCATTCTGGAAGAAATGTAACATTCAACAGGCTGTAAATTTCTTCGTCAAAGCCTGGAATAATACAACATTGGCAACCATTAAACAAGCGTGGTGCGGCCAGGGTGGTGGCGGGGGCACCGTAAGTGCGTTACCACGCCTCAGAACTCTTGTTGTTTAAATCCATCAGGCCTGTTGTCTACTGTTGTTAAGGTGACTGCCCATATATTTGTTATTGCAGCTATATCTGTAGTACAATGTCTGAAAAAATTGACTTTTTTTATGTCTCTAAGAGCCAAAAAATGTCCAGGTATGAGGGGGTACCACCCATATGTAATTATTCCCATAAGATTATGTATTCCCAGTACGCGAATTCCCAGTGCGCGAGGTTGTGGACCGCCCAATCTCTCACGCACTGTGCGAGCCTACTGTACATATATATATATATATATATATATATATATATATATATATATATATATATATATATATATATATATATACATGTGTATAAATATACAGTGCTCATCAGAAGTATCGAGCACCCTGCTTCCCTCCTACGAAACAAACCTTTCAACATTGAAAAAACATGTAAATAATGCATTATATTTACCTTTAATGCTTGGTAGGGTATCCTTTACGCTTCTTCACGGACCTGAGACATCGTGGAAGTGAAAGGGCGAGGTTCCTCAGGTGCTGGGGTGGTATTTTGTCCCAGGAGTGACGAATGGCTGCTTGCAGCTTAGGCAGAGAGCTCACGTCCTTCCTTTGGAGATTCTTCTTTACGAGGTACCAGAGGTTTTCTATCAGGTTGAGGTCTGGGCTATTGCCTGGCCAGTCTTTCATGATGGATACCTCACTGTCACAAAGCCAGTTGGTGACTGATTTGGCTTTGTGAGCAGGTGCACCATCTTGCTGAAACACTTGTGCACATGTGAGCTCAAAGGACTCAGGTAAATGATCACAAAGAAGTTCCAGGTAAACGTCCTGATTCACTCTGCAGTTCTTGGGAAGCACAACAAACTTCCCCAAACCTTTCCCAGAGAAACAACCCCATACCATAAGTGAATCAGGGTGTTTAACTGTGCTCTCCACGTAACGGGGGTCAACCGGATCACTACCTTTGCGCCAGTACACGCGCGCTCCTCGATTACAAGTAACACTAAACGTTGTCTCATCAGACCACAACACTGACAACCATTGGTCCTCACCCCAGTTAAGGTACTTGTTAGCAAAGGCAAGCCTACGAAGTCTCTGGTAACGTGTAAGAAGAGGCTTTCTCACAGGCCTGTGACTTGTGTAACCAAGTTCATGGACTCTTTGAGACACCGTGCGCACTGAAACCTCACCAAACACTTCCGGATTGCTCTCCTTAATTTTCCTTGCACTCACACGAGGATTAGACTCCACTGCATGTTTTAACACATTAACAGACCTCGGGGAAGTTTTCCTGGGCCTACCAGACCGCGGTTTCTCTGTGGGAACGTCACCACTATTTTCCATTCAGAAACGGTCACACCACCTCCGCACTGTCAATCGAGCCACACCAACCAAATCACTAATTTCCTTCGTGGGGTGGCCTGCCTCCTTTAGAGCAATGATCTGTGATATGATTTCACTCGAAAGTTCACGGGTAGGGGCCATAACAAAGTGGCAAAAGCCAAAACACTGCGGGACGCTAGGTAAAAAATGGCACAAGAAGAGAGGGAGGCGTGGCGGAGTTCTTCTCTCTCACGCAGCCCGTAGGCAACTGAGGCAGGAGCCAACCAGCGCGCAGTAAGGCCTCAAGCTGCTGTGAAGTCATGTTAGTGGCCCAAACATCTGGCTCAATTTTTAGTACCAAAAACGGGCGATTCTTTTTTCGCCAAAAGTATTGCATGCCCTGCCATAGGTGCTCGATAATTCTGAAAAGCACTGTATATATATATATATATATATATATATACAGTACCCCCGCGTCCAGCACGGTAATATTGTCATGCATGGGTCACGTGTTGGACCAAAAACGTGTTGGACTAACAATAGAGCTTATGGGGAAAAATGAATTATGTCAGCAACCCTCGGAAAAGTCACCCTAAATACCTACCATATACCTATACATATATTGGTACTATTGTAATTATAATAAATGGTACTGTGCTATGAATGATAACTAACCTTTTAGGATAGTGTTGGTGGGCTTGCTGGGAATGGAAGGTGGTATCCAAGGCTGAAGTTAGTCCTACTGGATCCCCGGAGGATGGCTGCTGGCGTCACTAGCGGGTAATGGCTGTTGCTCCTCCTCAACCTCCCTCATAAATCCTTCGAAATCAAACCTCCCTCATAAATCCTTCGAAATCAAACCTCCCTCATAAATCCTTCGAAATCACACTCAGAATCACTATCTTCGTCCACAGCCATGGAAGGCCCTGCTTCTGCCTGTCCTAGCCCTGTAATCCTCGATAAAGTGCATGCTTCTCACACTGTTGCCAGAGCCCCGTCTCGTGACTGTGGAAAGTGATCGCTGTCGCTGACTTGGTAGAGAATAAGGAGAAGCAACTTTGTTTATAAACTGGTACGCACGCCGATGAGAAGGGTTTCAAAACGATTGATATTTATTCTAAAATATTAATATGTATTCAGTGTCAGGCTAAATGTTCAATGCTGTAGTACGATACATTCTCTGTCGAGTCGCCTGGGTTTTGGTCACACTGTTTTCCCCATCGTATGCTCGGCAGGAATCCATCCAGATGAATTCCAAATGCCCGTGGTATTGTCGGCAATTTTACCACGTTACCGTTCCGATTTACCATCGTATCCTCGGCAAACCTGGTATGAAGTGCAGTGTGATAGCCTTCGGCTGCCAGGATCTTGTCTTAAGTTTTTTATTATGATCACGTTGGCTTCATTCATGTTGTAGGCCTTGGCAATGTCAGCTTTCCTCTCCTCTTTCTTCTTCCTCTCGATGCTTTCTAGCTTGGTGGCCTGAGGGAGGTGCCGACGCTTCTTGGGGTTCTCAGAAGGCTTCCTAGGCATCGAGAGCAGGGTAAAATGCAGTAACAAGGTTAGAAAATGCAGCAAGAAATAAGCACCTTCCAATGCAATTATGTGACTGAGTGGCTCTGTGGCGGCAGAAATGTAACCAAAACATCACGTGACACCAGAAGCGTTTTTAATTGGGCGGCATCACGATCACGTCATGATAGCGGGCGGGGAAGGCTACTTGATCAGAAGTTTTTCATTGGCTATCATCATCATGGGAATGTCCAGTATGGCCGTGTTGGACCGGGGGTGATCGTGCTAGAGTGAACTCTGCGGATTTCGCCCACTTCTCGGAGCTCTGTGCGTGTTATGCTAACACACTCGTGTTGCAGTAATTAAATCGTATTAAATAATATTAATTAATTGCTCACCGTGCTGGACTCGAATCATGCTGGACTAACGTGTGCTGGACGCGAGGGTACTGTATATGTATATATATATATATGTATATATATATATATTTGTATGTATATATATATATATATATATATATATATATATATATATATATATATATGTACACATATATATATATATGTACACAGTATATATATATATATATATATATATATATATATAGTATATAGTATATCATCACTGCCAGACGCCATGTATCCCACACGGGGTGGCCAAGGGCTTAGAGTTAATTTTTTTACAGGGAGGGGCACTAACCCTCCACCAACCCCACTTGACACGTAGGGATGCCAACAGCATCTGGTGTTCCCAGGCGGTCACCCATCCAAGTACTAACCAGACCCAACGTTACAGTATATATATATATATATATATATATATATATACAGTAGAACCTCTTTGGTCCGGACCCCTTTAATCCGGACGTCTGTTAATTCGGACAAAATTTAAAAATAATAAGCTCCAAAAATATGTTGAAAGTAATTGTAAAGTCATTTTCAGTATCGGGCGGAAAGCGATCATCATTCGTTTAGTCTCGGATCACGCTAGGTCTCAACATGGGCGCCTGTTTAAACACACGCTAGCATTCGTTCCATCAACTAGTTCACCAACCACTAATATTTTTACGCTGTATTTCAAAAGTTAATCCTCCTTACCATGCCCCTTAATGCAAGTGGAGCTTCTGCAATGAATAAAGGCGTTAAAAGGAGGAGTTTGCTTACACAAAAATTGGTCAGAATATTCTGCAGTGTTTAGTGATTACTGTAGGTTATTTTTTTTACTTAAATATGCTTTACTTGTACATCAAACATTAGCTTCTTGCCCATATGGGCGTTATCAATATGCCAAAGATGACAATGTATTTTTTGCCTACATAAGTTTTATTTTTATTCCAAATATTACAGTTAACTAATTAATTTATTTTTTTGCCTGCACGGGCCTTAGTCACTTACTACAGTTTAAAATGTAGGCTAGTTTCTTGTCATGGCCTTACCTGTAAATTATGCAATACAAAACTATCGTACATGATTAGTTTGGTTATTTTAGTATCCTTTCATCTCTTGCAATTATGTAGGGTTGACATATTCAACATTTGTTAATAATTAATAAACATACCATATGTAGATAGTTTTTGGTATGAACTGGAGACTACCCTGATGGTCCGGACAATCTGCTAATTCGGACAACCCTTCCCCCCATATAGTCCGAATGAGAGAGGTTCTACTGTATATGTATATAAATATATATATATATATATGTATACAGTATATATATATATATATATATATATATATATATATATATATATATATGTATATATATATATATATATACAGTAATCACTCTAATATCCGGACGCCCAATAACCGAACATCCCCACTACCCGGACCTTATCGTCCTGGGATCAAACATTCCCAAAATGGTCCGAAAATCCAAAAATTGGAAAAAAATCGATTTTTTGCCGTCCGTAATTTGAACTTGCGCGCGCTCGCGTGAGAGCATTGTTTTGGTTCGTCATTCCTCCGACGTCCGATAGAGCGCCGCTGCATCCTCCCCACTTCCCGCCTGTCTCTCACCGCGACGAGACCTACGCTCGCCATGGCTGCCCACGTGCTCGCTTTGTGGTGGTGCCGTACTTGCTGCAAGGCCTCCTGCTGCTCTCTGCCCTACTCTTAGTGTGTGTGATGATGGCCCCGCCTCCTGAGAAAAGGAAGAGAGTGGTGTTGACTCTGGAGAAGAAACGGGAGATATTGGAGAAGGTTGATGCGGGTTGGTCTTCCTCTCGCATTCTCCGCGAGTTCAACCTGGCCCGGTCGACTTTGTTTGATATCAAGCGTTCCCGAGACAAGCTCATGCAGTACACGGCTGACTTCGTCGAGAAGCAAACGCAACGTGGAGAGGAAGGTTATGTTTACCCCCAAGTATGCAGAGATCGACCGCTCCACGTTGATTTGGTATCGACAGCAACGTGCAGCTGGTGTGATGGTACGTGGAACGGAGCTGAAGGCTGCTGCTGAGAAGTTTGCAAGGCTTCACGACGCCCAGACTTCAAGGCATCCGAGGGTTGGCTCTTCGCGTTCAAGTTGCGACATGGCCTTACTAACCGTAGTGCACATGGCGAAGCATTGGACGCTAACGAGGATGGAGTGGACGAGTTTCGGCACAAGGTGAAAGGCTTGATCGACAGGGAGGGCCTCACTCTCGGTCAAGTCTATAACGCTGACGAAACTGGCCTATTCTATCGCTCGTGCCAACGAACACTCTCGCCGATGAGACGGAGAAGCGTGTACCTGGCCGCAAGCTTTCTAAGGAACGGATATCTGCTTTGTGTTGTGCCAATGCTAACGGCATGCACCGGCTTAAGCCCGTTATTGTTGGCCGTGCAAAGCAGCCTCGGTGCCTTCGTGGGGTGATGGATGTCCTTCCTGTCGTATGGTACCATTCTTTGAAAGCATGGTTCACAGCTGTGATTTTCAAAGACTGGTTTCACCATCACTTCGTCAAGGAGGTCATACATTACCAGACGAAGAGACTGGGAATTCCTCGCAACCAGGTAAAGGCTCTCCTTCTCCTCGACAATGCACCTGCCCACCCGTGCGACAAGGACTTGGTTGCTGAGAATGGCCGTATTAGGTGCATGTTTCTGCCACCTAATACGACTGCTCTCATTCAACCAATGGACCAAGGAGTGATCGTGGCAACAAAGCGCCTGTACCGTCGGAAGTTCCTGGACGAGGTGATGGTGGTTCTCGAGGACGAGGACGAGCGCAGGGAAGGACGTGACACTCGAGGCAAGCGGACTTTGGAAAACCTTTCGCGCTACAACATCAAGTCTGCGCTGTACAACTGGGCTAGTGCATGGAAGGAAGTCCCTGTGAAAACTCTTGAAAATGGTTGGTCTCGTCTGCTTCTGGAACAGATGTGCAGTACGATTTCCTAGGGTTTGACGTGGATGCCTTCCAAGCACGGCCACGTACGCACGGCGACGATGTGGCTGTGGACGATGTTCGTGAGTGGTTGGACGACGACGAGGGCGATCCTGGGTATCAGACGTTGTCTGATATCGAGATCGCGTCTTCGGTTGCTGGTGTCAGTCCCGAACTTGAAGATTCCGACGACGAAGGTGATGATGATGCAGACTCCGCCCAGCAGGACACTACTCCAGCCATCCCCAAGCTGAGCGCACTCCGGGAACATCTAGAGTTCGGTCCTAGACTACCTGGAACACCCGGACTGCAACAGGGAGATGGGGCCCTTGGGACTCGTGGAGGAAGTGCGTGCTTTCCGGGCAGCGCATCATCAATCGCCAGAATCGCCGGTCCTTGCGTCAGTCAACGATTGACAGTTTTTTCAGGCCCGTGACCCCGCTGTGCCAAGCCCTGGTTCCACTCCTGCCTCCCCAAGACAGGCCCTCATGCTCCGAGCCACAGCCCAGCACATCAGCTACAGTGGAGTCACCGCCGACGTGAGTTTGCGGCTGTCTTCAGAGTCTTCTGTAGTCGGTACGCCATCACCACTACCCACCGATGCACCCTTGGACGCCTGCCAGTGATACTCTCGGGCTCTGACAGTGAATAAACAGCAAGAACTTCTCCACTAGACCACACGGGAATTTTGAGTGTTGTGCAGTGAAAAACGGTGTGTTGTGTTAAGGTTTTCAAGTTGGGAGAAAAGACCAAGTAGAAAAGAAATTTAACGTAACTAACCTTTCTTTGTTTTGGCTTTGGAAACTTAAAAAACTTGGGAAAAGTTTTATGTGCAACACTTAAATTTAATGGAACATTATTTGGACTAAAGTGAACACTGTGAAAAGAACGGACTTCTGTGTGTTAGTGACTAAGTTCAGTGCAAGACTTCAGGAAGAGTGTAGTGCAAGTGCTTCAGGAAATCGTTCTTACTGTCAGAGTCCGAGAGGAGGCGGTTATTCATCGAGGTGGCCAGGGACTTGCTGTAAGTAGCCAAAATGTTTCATGTTGTACTATTTTCCATACTATATTTACCAGAATGTTTCATATTGTATTTTTTCCCTTACTATACTTACCAGAAAGTGTCATACTGTACTTCTTTCCATACTAAACTTACCTCATGCATGTGCAGTAGGAATGTGTTTTTCAGAGTTCGGTTAGGTTCGGTTAGGTTAGGTTCGGTTAGAGTCCATAAGTACCAGAATGTTTATTAATGTATGAACATACTTCTAAACCCACATTTTATGTGTCTATTGCATTTATTTCAGTCATTTATGTGCCTTATTGGTGTGATTTGGGTGTTAAATAGGTGCTATGCATGTCCGGAGGGAGTTGTATAGGTGTTTCTCTGTGTTAGGGTCCGTAAGTACAAGTCCATAAGCTGGGGCCCAATATCCGGACAAAACCAATATCCGAACCTACCTATGGCTCTATTACGTCGGATATTGGAGTGATTACTGTATATATATATATATATATATATATATATATATATATATATACAGGTAAGCCCTTAATTCACGCGAACTTTTTTCAAGCGATTTCGGTTATCCACGAATTTTTCGTACAATAATTATAACAAAATTATAGTATTCAAATAAATAATCTTAATATACAAGAGAAATAAATAAAATATAAAAATGCCTACCTGCTGCCCGTGTGCATACGTGTGTGTGTGTGTGTGTGTGTGTGTGTGTGTGGGAGGTCGGTCGGTCTACCACGCACCACATCGTCAGTTTGAATCCGACGGTCGAAATATGCATGACTTGCAAATCGTTATTTGTGGCTTATTTTTTTGCCTTCCAGTGATTGCTTGCCTTGTCTGCCAACATGGGGCCTAAGCATAGGGCTAGTGATGCATGTGATAACACACCAAAACGGACTATTAAAGTGATGTTGCTGACAGAGAAAGTTAAAGTGTTGGACAAATTTAAGGGAGGAATGTCGGCGACAATTCTCCGTCAGGACAATTCCCCGTCATTTATTTACATACCAGTTTATTTAGCAAGTACAGTACACTAGTTTTTTACTTATATGAGTTATAAAATCCCCCTGAAAATTAGTTACTAAAGTATTAATTAATCAATAATAAGTATATTTATAGCATTACAGGAAATCGTCCATGTTTTGATGGTGAATTGATTTCGTGGTGAATTGTCTTGGAACCGTGTGTTTGGGGTGAGTCAACTGTTCTTACAATAAAGAAGGCAGAACGTAGCATACGGGAGGCAGTGAGGGCTAGTGCACCAGACTGTGCTGAAGTGTCTCCACCTACTCATGTGAACTGGCTCGGAACTGTATGTTTGGGGTGAATGAGTCAACTGTTTGGACAGTAAAGAAGGCAGAATGTAGCATATGGGAGGAGTGAGGGCTTGTACACCAGACTTTTGAAGTGTCTCCACCTATGCCTGTGCTTGTCAGGTTTCAGTGTTAAATTTCTTACATTTTTGTCGTTTTTCATACCGTATGCTAGTTTATAAGGTGTATGTACTGTATAAACAGTATTATTCGATGTAATACACTTAGTAGACATGCATAATTATGTGCACACAAGGGCAGATCATATACGCGAATTTACCACATACGCGAAGGGTCTGGGAATGTAACCCTCGCGTGAATTAAGGGCTTACCTGTATATATATATATATATATATATATATATATATATATATATATATATTGTGTCTATTTATTCTATCTATCTATTGCCAGACGCATCAATCCTGTTTGGGGTGGCCACAAACAAATCGCCTCCACATCGCCCTGTCCCCCGCCATTTCACTGCCCTGCTCCCAACTCACACCCCCCTCTCTCATATACCTCTCCACCTCATCCCTCCATCTCATCTTCATCCTCCCCCTCCCTCTTCCCCCCTCCACCGCACTCACATACACTCTCTTCGTCAGTCTTTCACCCTCCATCCTCTCCATATGGCCAAACCACCTCAGTGTGTTCCTCATAACACTTCCTATCACATCCACACCCACACCACAACGCTCCTTTATATCCTCATACGTCAGCCTGTCTCTCCATGTGACTCCACAGGCTCCTCTTAAATAACTCATTTCCACTGCTCTCACTCTTGACTTGTGTCCTTCCAACAACGTCCAAGCTTCACTTCCGTACGTTAGAGCTGGTATCACAATACTGTCATGTAGTAACTTTTTCACTTCCATGCTCACTTCGCTGTTTCTTATCACTGCTTTCAAAGAACCAGCAACCTTTCTTCCCTGCTGTACCCTTTCACGCACTTCACCCTCCAAACCTCCATCCTTACTCATCACACTACCCAAGTACTTAAACGTACTCACATTTTCCAATTCCTCACCATCCAACCTCGCTGTACATTCACCGATTTCATCTCTGTCAAAGACCATCACTTTACTCTTCCCTACATTCACTTTTAGATTCCATTTCTTACACACTCTCCCAGACTCATCCACCAAGCCTTGCAGCTCCCCTTGGTCTTCACTCAACAACACAGTATCACCTGCAAACAGCAGTACAGGGAGTTTCCAAACATTATCCTCTCTCACCAGGGCCACTCCAGCATCCACTACCCTACCTTGTACCTCTTTTATTACCCCATCCATGTACAGATTGAACAACCATGGAGACATGACACATCCCTACTTCAACCCAACCTTCAAATAGAAAAATTCACTTAGTTCACCATCCACACACACTACAGCCTTAGCACCATCATACATACTCTTTACAGCATTCAACAACTTCCCATCTACTCCATATATTCTTAATACTTTCCACAATCCTTGTATATATATATATATATATATATATATATATATATATATATATATATATATATATATATATATAGATCTCTATATAGATAGATAGATATCTAGATATTAATATATATATAGATAGATAGATAAATAGATATATATATATATAGATATATATATATATATATATATATATATATATATATATATACTGTACAGAAATTGAGCAATGCTCGTGTTGTCCTGTCTCCATATCCACATTTATCAAGTCTACCTTTACACACATGAATGTTTTTCTCATGCACCACCTCTTTGTCTAAGTCGTTCCAAATATTTAAGTATTTACCTAATATACCTAATTGTGATATACACGGAATGTGCTATGCTCGTGGGTTTCCATCGCTGTTTCTCAATAAGTCAAATTTGGCTTTAAACTCGTTTAAGTTTTTAGACTGGACAGTCTCTTTGTCCAGGCTATTCCATAAGTCTATACTTCTGTAAGGAAAGCTATATTTCTTGATATCCTTCATGCAGCTTGACTTTTTCAATTTCATTCCGTGTCCTCTTGTTGCTCTCTTATCCCATAGAAACAGATCTTCTTTGTCAATTTTATCTACTCCCACCATGGTCCTGAACACTGCAATCATGTCTCCCCTCTTTCTCCTTTCCTCTAAGGAAGGCAAATCCAGTTTTTCCAGCCTCTCTCTGTATGACAGGTCTGTCAGACTGGGGACCATCGTGGTTGCTGTTCTTTGTATTCTTTCAATCTTGTTTATATCTTTCTTCTTGTGTGGGGACCACACCACCGCTGCATGTTCTAACCTGGGGCGGATCATTGCTACTATCAATTTTTTCATCATCTCCTCATCCATATAATGAAATGCTACTCTTATGGTAGTCAAGAGTTTATAAGTCTCTCCAACTATCTTGTTAATGTGCTTTTCTGGTGACAAACTATCTTGGACCAGCACTCCCAAATCTTTCTCTTCTCTCCTTTTTGTGATTAATTCATTACCTAATAAGTAATTCCGTGATGGCCTCCTGGTACTTTTACCCATTTCCAATATTTTACATTTCTTTACATTAAATTTCATTTCCCACATCCAGCTCCAATTGTGTATCCTATCCAAATCCTCCTGCAGTATTTTACAATCCTCCTCAACCTCTACCTTCCTCAAGATCTTTACATCATCAGCAAACAGACTTGCATAACTGTTCACTCCATCTACCATATCATTTACGTAAATCAGGAACATTACTGGCGCCAACACCGAGCCTTGAGGGACTCCACTTGTTACTTCCCTCCATCCAGACAGCCTATCCTTTATTACTGTCCTCATTTGTCTGTCTCTCAAAAAGTCTCTCATCCATTCCAGAAGTTTCCTATTCAGTCCTCCTATATATTCTAGTTTCCACATTAGTCTTTTATGAGGTACCTTGTCAAAGGTCTTCTCTAAGTCTAAGTACACACAATCCACCCAACCATCTCTCTCCTGTACCACGTCAATCGCTCTTGAGTAAAAGCTCAACAAGTTAGAAACACATGACCTTCCACTTCTGAATCCAAACTGACATTCAGCCAAAATATTCATCTCTTCCAGATATTTTATCCATCTGTCTTTCAGGATTCTCTCACACAATTTTGCGACCATGCTGGTTAGAGACACTGGTCTATAATTCAGGGGTTCTTCCCTGTTTCCTCCCTTGTAAATTGGTACCACATTTACCCTCTTCCATTTTTGTGGCACTTTCCCCTCTTCCAGTGAACATACGATTAAACTGTGAATTTTATCCGCCAGTTGTTCTCTGCATTCCTTCAGTACCCAATTAGAAATTCCATCAGGTCCTGGGGCTTTCCTTACATCTTGAGTTTCCAGTAATTTATACACTTCCTGTACATCCGCTTTTATATCTTTCATCACCGGAACATTTCTAATCACTCCCTCCCCTTCCACAAGCTCCTTTTCTTTAGTGAAAACTGACTGGAAATGTTTGTTCATTATTTCTGCTTGCATTGCCACATCCTTAAAGACCTCTCCTTCTACTTTCAGTTTGGTGATTCCTTCCTTTTGTTTCAGTTTGCCATTAACAAATCTATAAAACAGTTTGGGTTCATCCTTGCATTTGTCTATTATACCTTTTTCAAAATTCCTTTCTTCTTCTCTACGTATTCTTGTGTATTCATTTCTTGTTCTTTTATATTCTTCCTTTGTTCTGTTGTTAACCTCTCTTTCTCCAATTGTTCCACGTCTTATCTCTCTCTTTTTTTGCTATCATACACTTTCTATTAAACCATTCCATTTTCCTGTTTTCTTTCCCTCTTACTCTTGGTACAAATTTTTCCACTCCCAAATTATAGAGGTCTAGAAAGATATCCCACTTCTTCTGTATCTCTCTTGTTTCTCTGAATTTTCTCCAATCCACATTTTCAAAAAAGTTTCTCAATCCTGTAAAATTTGCTTTCCCAAAGTTGTATCTTCCCTGTCTATGAAGCTCGTCTCTTGGCTTGACGTTCCCTATTAACATCTGGAACTCAATGACCACATGATCACTTTTTCCTAAAGGACAGAGATATTTCAATGATTCTATTACATCGGGTTCTTTGGTGAACAGTAAATCTAACCTTGCTGTTGTGTCCTTACCTCGAAACCGTGTCTCTTCTTTGACCCATTGCGTCATCACATTATTCATTATTATATTTAATAACATAGTGCCCCATGAATCCTCGCCGCCTCCCGAGTACCATTCCTCCCAGTTCACCTCTTTACAGTTAAAGTCACCCACTAAAATTATATTATTGCTTTTCTCAATTATTTTTTGCAAATAGCTAGTCATATCTGACAACATCTCATGGTATTCATCATCCTTCCATGCTCTCGTCTTTGGGGGAACATACACTACCGCCATATCTCTCTTAACATTCTCTCCAGTTTCTAATTTCATATATATCACTTCAGCCCTGCCTTCTCCCATTTCCACAGTATCTACATTTATGTTGTTCTTCACTGCTATCATTACTCCTCCTCCCTTTTTTTCTTTCCTGTCTTTTCTCCACAGTTTGTATTTACCATCTCCCAAATGAACATCAATATCTTCTCTTAATTTGGTCTCTACAAAGCACATGACATCAGGTTCATGTTCTCTCAAGAAATCGTTAATTTTGATCCTTGTCGATATGAAACCATCATCATTAGTATATATCACCTTCAAATTATTTTTGACGTTTTTAATACCCTCTTCTCTCCTACTCTTTATCCGTACCACTTCCTCAACTTCTGATCTTTCACAGCCATCCCTCTTAGTTTCCTTCACTTCTGTTTCCTTAAATACCACTTCCTTACTTTCATATCCAATACCCTCCAAAAAAAAGTATTACATTCTTCCTCTGTCCTCTTATCATTTTTTCCCTTTACTTCTTCCTTTAATGATTTTAAAACTTCTCTTTCTTCTTCATTCAGATCTTTTCTTATTATAATATTTTCCATCCCCGCCTCTTCGCTTAATTTCCAAGTCACTTTAAGTATCTCATTTATTACACTTTCTGATGTAAACTTGACTCTCACTGGTCTTGTTTCCCCTTTCTTATAAGGCCCTATCCTCCTTACTTCCTCAATTTCTTTTACCCACTTGTCTCCTTCTGGGTCAATCTTGCCTAATATTCCTCTCACCAGGTTCATGTCTCTCTCGAGTCTTACGAACCTAACCTTTTCGTCCTCTTCCCTGTTTCCAAATATTACTACATATCTGTTCTTTTCTACAGTTTCTCTCACTATTTTCTCTTTTTTCTTCAGTATTTTCACTACATTTTCTTCCATTTTTTTCTTGTTCATTTCCCTTTTCTTCTTGGATGATCTCTCTTAAGCTGACCACTTCTTTCTGTTCTTCTTCTACATGTGCCCACTTTGCCTTATGCTCTTCTAATACGTCACTCACCTTCTCCGTTTTATTAGTACTCTCTTCTAGTTTCCTCCTCAATTCAACATTTTCCCGCTTCAAATTTCTAATCTCTTCATTCGCTGTTTCATTGGATTGGATCAGACTCTGTATGGTAGTATCCGTATTTTCAGACACATCCTTTATCAGTAGATTCTCTACTTTCTTTTCAAGTTTACTAATCCCCATAATTAATGTTTTAACCAGGTCCATGACATTGGTATTTGTATCAAATCCTTGAAATTCGAGTCCCTCATTGTTTACATTTTCAGCCATGTTTAATGTTGGTTAAGTACCAAAACAGCTGTTACCGAAAAAAAACTACAAACATTCATGTATATTCTAGCCAATAAATCTTTACATTTTTGGTAGTCTATTAACTTTCATTATTTTAAATTTAAGACAAGACCTTAGGAGACAGGACAGACAAAATTCCTGAAACTACTTAAGGTTAGCAGCGATGGCTGGGACGTCTGCTCTCTCCGGCTGTGTGTGTGTGTGTGTAATTCACCGGGTCGGTCAGGATCACTTGATGATCGTGATCGTCAGCTTTTACCCTCACGGAAGGGAGCTGAGAGCTCATGTAGTCCGATCTACGGGCAAGGCTGTGACCTTCACACTCGCACACACCCGTCCCCTTGCTCGAGGGGGACAGTAATCACCCATTTCGTCAGTGAAACTTTTCGCAACCTGAGCGAGGCGCGAACTCCCTTCCACCAGTTGGCAAGCGAGAGCGTTACCACTGCACCAGCGAGCGGTGTGTGTGTGTGTGTGTGTGTGTGTGTGTGTGTGTGTGTGTGTGTGTGTGTGTGTGTGTGTGTGTGTTTTTGCCCTCCATTATATTTTATTAACATTGGTAAATGTAGCCCAAAGCCTACAAAAGGCTGAGGACCATTGCATTAAAGGATTGGCTGATGAATGGGTGGATACTAGATTACCTTCCATCTGTGGCACTGGACATATCAAGCCACTTAACCCTTCCCAAGTGACCAAAAGTAAGAGGCCGTAAATCTGAAATGAAAAGTAAGCCTTTGAAAGGCCTTATAATGGAAAATGGAAAGACAAAGGAAATGATAACATATGTTAGGTTGCTGGTAACAGTACATTGGAGTACAGTACCCTCACGACCAAGACGGTAATAGTGTTGCCTAAGGGTCCCGTCTAGGATGAGAAATGTCTTGGACCAACACAAGACCTAATGGAAAAAATTAATACTGTCACAAAATCTTTGAAAAGTGCCCCTAAAAATATCAGCCTAGACCTATTTCGGCATCAAAACAAGTTTCCTCACCTTGAAAGTATATGTTTCACAGCTTGTTATATCTAGCTTAGTAGCTCAATTATCTCTAGCTTAGTAGCCTGAGGTAGATGGCAGTGCTTCAAGGGGTTAGGAGACCGTTTTCTAGGCATGGTTATGTAAGGAGAGGCAATAACCTAGGAGCAAATGCTGAGTGCAACATGTGGCAAGTGTGTCCACGACGCTCTGGTGAGGGAGACAAAAGCAAGCCCTGCTTGCTCATCACATCACCAGATGCCAATATTTTATTGGACAACATTGCAACCACGTCACTCTCCCGGGCGTGGAAACCATGTTGGACCAGGTGAGACCGTCATAGCTGTATTCTCCTCAGATTTGGGCCATTATGAACTGTTGGCTCTGTATTGGACATATGCAACTGTATTATATCAGTATATTGGATTATTATTTATGGACTCCTTCTTGGACACGAAACGTCCTGGACAAACTCGTCTTGGACGTGAGGGTACTGTAGTTAGGTTTAATGGGTGACCAAGGAGACCTGAAAATAACACTAACTTGGAAAAATAAACCATAGAATAAGGGGAAAAATAACATAAACTCTGCAGGTAAGTCCCAAAGTAGCAGTCAGCTGTATAGGTTTATCTAGGATGTGTCCCATTGCCTGCAGGCTCCACTGATCTAAGCCCCAAAGTTCATCATAAGAACACAAGGCATGAGTCACACTGGCACAAAAACTCCTGGATATAAGAGAGAGAGAGAAAGATCCTGTGTAGCATAATAATGGAACAGAACACCTAAGTAATGAGAGTGAGAAGAGCAGCAGTAGCTTATGGCTAGTATACAGCATCCATAATTGAGAGTGGGACCTGTGTGGATACATATGAGGGGAGTTCCATATTGTAGATGAGTTAATAGGGGCCCTTGAAAAATGTAGGAGGATCGAGTGAAAAAAGTTGAAGCATGTAAGATACTGTTACTGTGACATACTCATGAGTTAGTTGGGGAAAAACATAATAACTGGCAAATTGTTAGCAAACACTGTAAACTCTCATTTCCATCAGCATACTACCCAGCATGCATCATTGTCCAACACAGCAGATGGCTGATTTTAGTCAAATTTCCTGGGAAGTCCAAAAATCAAAATCCTCACCATTCATCTCATCATCCAAACACAGTTTCCTGGCAGCTTTACTTGTAACTTGGAACTCTGGGCCACAGCAGATGACTTCTTTTCGTTCTTGTAACCACATGAATAAAACCAGACAGGTGCAAGCAGATTATGTTCTGGACTTAGGATGCACATGATTGATTTTACTTTATTTTGTGTAGCAGTGCTAAAACTGTGTATCCAAACAAATGATTCAAGGATAAAATGTATTTATACTTTTATTGGGTGTTATTTTTGCTGAAATGAATGAATGGACATGTCTTACTGAGTTTAATTCATGTATTTTTCAATACGCAGAATATATTGATAGATAGTTAAATATGTAGTACATGTATTATACATGAGATCAGGATGCTAGGAGTCCCTAACATTATCATCACTCTTCTTCTTCAGGAAAAATCACAGCTAGCCCATATTTATACAAAAATTTAATCCCACATATGCCCCCACCACTTTAGAGAGAGAGAAGAAGAGAATTGTTATCCCACAGCTGGAGAGAGAGAGAGAGAAAGAAACTCATATGAGGTGGGAAATAGTTTTTGTTTTATCTTGCTGTCAGCATAGAATGAGCATACTAGCATTTAACATTGGAGTTTGGTAGAATTTTGGTAATGGGAGTGTGGTTTTAGGGTGCCATGTCATGGGTTGAAATGTCACAGGGGGTTTTCTGGGTTTGAGGCAAGGGCGCAATTAATTTTTTCTGTAAGTCTTTTTATTTATGCAATGTGAAAAACTTAAAATATGTTGCGTGTCAGGAATTCAACATGCACTTTTTGTGAGACTGCAGTGTACTATGCTTCTGAGTACCTGTTCATTGTCATGGCAGTCCCATTGCATTTCATTATAGGTTTCGCTTGTTTTCAAATGGGTTACATTACTGGAAAACCAATCCTGTAACAATCAGTTGTAAGTCATACACAATATAACATGGATTCGATAGACATACATTTCAGGAAGTGGGAAACTGCAAAACATAAATGTATAAGTAATTTTCCAACTCCCCCCCACCCTTTTTTTTCCAATCCAAATTGCCAGTGTCTCCCCTCCCCCTCCAAGGCTGAGGGACAGATGGTATCCCAGGGCACTCTTCCTGAAGAGCTGGTAGATTGGGTGAGAAATTGTGAGAGGGATAGGTAGCAGGAGAGTTAGTGGTTGGGGCAGGCAGCGTGAAGGTGCGTGAGGCAAGTAGCATAGAGGTGAGTGAACCAGACACCACGGAGGTTGATGAGGTAAAGCGATGCAGAAATGTTCTGTTTTCTGATGACTTTGGTCTTGAGTGGAAAAAGGAGTTGATACTTGTCTGCCTGGTTGCCCCCTTCTTTGCAGAGTACACCTCCTGGTATTAGTGAAGGCCCCATTCAATCAAGTGGATAGCATATCCACACCTATCAGCATTGAGGTCTTTCTCCTGCATGAGGTTGGTGCCCTGATTATAATTGCAGATGAAGTCTTGAAGAGTCCTGACATTGAGCATCCATACTGGCTCTTCTTCCTCTGACTGTTGTTCACTGTATGCCCACCCCTACCATAGGTTCATTAAATCCACATTGCTTAGCTCGCCTCTGTGACTCACCAGCAGTTCTGCAAAATCGTCCTCATCGACCTGATCAAAGTATGCCTCATGAGAAGGGCTCAGTATGTTTCAGTGGGCATTGGAGATTGAGGGAACCAACGAAGCTACGCACATAGTTTGGCCAGATTTCTTCCACACTCATTCTTGGTGGACCTCTCTGCCTCTTCCCAGGCAATGGCAATGCTATCATTGGTGTGCAAGATGTTATAGCCACACCAGAAATCTTTGGTGTTTGGCTTGTCTTCTCTATCAGTGGCATGCAGTTGCTTCATTGTCCTAATCTGATAATACCATATTCCTTAAAGGTTACAGTCACTTTATAATCCATGGGCTGGGTTAGGGATGTGGCATTGGGAGACAGAAACTTTACCTGAATATTATCCCTGAAGTCATCTATGGCATGATGACTAGGGACATTTGTGGAAGGAAGAGGAAGTGGTTGGTCAGGTTGTTCATGGCTGCATAGTCACTCGGGGTTGGGGAGAAGTGCCCTGCCATGTAACAACAGCACAGCAACATTCTTAACCATGCCATATTATTAGAATTTCATATCATCTTCAGACTCTCCTTCACATGCAAATGAAGTGCCTTTGGGTTCTCTGAATGGTACATGAGGAGAGGCTTCAGTTTGAGATCTCCCTCAGCATTACCTCCCACCCAGAAAGTCAGGTGATTCTTGGCTACCTTGAAGCCAGGTTCACTTTTATCCCCCAGGCAATTAATGTTTTCGAAGACATCCTCTTCAGTCTTGTTGAAGTAGCCCCTGCTTGCTGCTGTACCCTCCCTTTTGGATACACTTCCCCAGGTCAGTAGTGGCAGCCTCTCTGCTCATGTTGAGGTGATGCAGGCCAGCATGAGTCTTAAAACATTAAAACCACCCAGAGCTTGACTTAAAACCTCCTTTACCTCTGCCTCCACTGCCTATCTTCCCTTTCACATACTTCCATAACAGGAGTGCCTTGTTGGTAACAAGGATATAGGCTGCCTAATCTGGATATATTTGTAAACCACGCCCCCTTCCCCCAGTGCCTAACAGTTATCATACGGCTGGCCCGGCTGTGTCACTTGCCGTTTTATCGCATAGCTATCATAATATCATTCATCGTGTGACATGAGAATGTTTTAATACCTGTAGATCTGCAATTATTGGTGCATAATTTTCCCTTACACCACTATACTCATGAATGTTTTGTCTGTGGAAGTTAATTTCCAAAAGGTAAAGAGAAGGTACAGTAATAAAAGTAGAGTGAGAATAAGTAGAAGAATGGTGGAAAAATGTTTATACTGTACCACCGTTTACTTATCGTTTACTTATTGACTGCAACAGATTGACTGATCTTACAAACACTGTAACCATCGTACATTACTAGAGAGAGAGAAAGAGGGTGGGGGGGGGAATGCAGTACATAGACACAAGGGAGGGAGAGATGGTAGGGCACATCACCCAGACATATAAGTCCATGCACTCAAATCTTTGCATAAAAGATTCTCTGCCTCAGCTTTGCCATACTTTTCATAAAATTTGAATCGACCACGGTAATCAAGATAATGTTATGTCTGAGTATTCTAACTTTATTGTTGCATTGATTTGAGAGTTGCTGTAAAAATCAGTGATATGTAAAACAAGGTATAAACATTTTTCAACCATTCTTCAATGTATTCTCACTCAAGTTTTATTGCTGTAGCCTCTCTTACCTTTTGGAAATTGATTTCCATAGACAAAACATTCTTGAGTATAGAAGTGTAGGGGAAAATTATGTAGTGCAAATAACTGCAGATCTACAGGTACAGTACTAAAACATTCTTATATTGTGCGATGAATGTTATTATGAAATCTTACCAGTTCCGTGGTAAGACGTTAAGTGACGCAGCCATGCCAGCCATATGATAACTGGCAGGCGCTGGGGGAAGGGGGTGTGGCTTACAGATGTGTCCAGATTGGATAGCCTATAGTTGACAGGGCATGCCATGGCAATTCTGGGCCTTGATCCAGATGTGTAGGAGCCTCTCCATCTCCATGGAGAGGTTTTGTAAACCTCTTGGTGGCCAAGGAGGACACCAGCTCCCTTGCAGCCACCATGGCATTGGCATTCTTAATTACAGTCAACACAGTTAACTGCACAAGACCAAGATCAGATGCAATAGCATTGACACCATACCCTTCCTTGTCACATCACAGTGTCTGACTTAATGTCCAGGGACAGGCGTTTCCTGGTGCATTTAGCTTTGACATTGCCAGCAATAGCATCCTCATCAGCACTATGCTTACAGACATGATCACTAAGTTTTTAGCTATTTCACTTTAGTGCACTTCACTTGCTGCTGTAACTCCAGCACCACAGTATTGTTCAATCATTGACATTAAAATATAATTGTTGTGGTGGCTGATTGATGGCAAGAGACCTGAGATGCTGAGATAACATGATGCATGCTGGGAGAAGATCACAGTGAAGGCACACATGTGAAATAACTGAGTTCAGGGGGTTGGTTTGAGAGTCCAGGTCTGCCCGGGCATCGTGATTCTGTGCAGATACACTTTTGGCCATCTTGGAGCAAACAGATGACTGTAGGCTAGTGTGTTGGTGACTTCATAGGGAATTGTAGTGATGGTTTAAGTTGTAGTAATAGTACTGTAGTGGTGGTAGAATAACCAGGGTCTGTCTGGCCAAGCAGACCCATCAGCTGCAGGCAAGCACTCATCCCTTCAGGGCTGTCCTGTACAGTGAACTGTTCCCATGCAATGGGCAGCACCTTTCCACAGTGAGGCATGAGGAAGAGTGCAGAGGTTTGGTTTCTGAATGGACATTGCTTTTACTCTCATAACACAATTAACAGGGGCATCACATAGGCTCCATATGACCCTGTTGTTTGGGTATATGGTTACCACCTTTTGTTGTCAGTAGTTTCCTGGGTTACAGGAAACCGTTAGACTTGTCATACATTGTTAAATCACATAAGAAGAACTAGGCAGCGCTGCATCAAGCAAGTGAATGATGATTGCCACCATCTCCCATCACCTACCACAGATCGTGTAAGTGAAAATGGTAATCATATATCAACAATCAGTACTGTGATTTTAAGATTCTGTAAGCCAACTATTGCAAAATGGTCTGTTGTAAAATGAGGGAGACCCATTTAACTGTCTCCAGTGCATATTGCACTGTATTAAGAAAAGAGGTTTTTAACATTTCAAAGCCTGTTAGCTTATACATACAGTAGTTCACCTTAGTACTCCACTGTTCATAACTTGTTTAAAGTAGTTCCATGCTGAAAAATGCTTAGTTTTCCCTCCAGTTAATACTTTTTTAACCCTCAGAATGTAATCCACTTTATGTTTGTCTCTACTTCACCTGTTTAATGTTCTTTTGGATATTGTACAATCAAAACTAATTACGTGGTTTTTGTCTTTTCAGTATGATTTTTTCATTGTGTCAATGAATCGTCTTTTGGATCATCCGTACTCATACAGAGCTAAGGATTTTGTCATGAAATTCAGGAAACAAATAGTCTCCTCTGCAAGTCTTGAAGAAATTCCAAAGGTTGGTTCTTTAATGAAGATAATGCTGTTTGTACTATAATTGTAATATTCATAATTAATTCAAGGGTAAAGTAATACTGTATTCATCACACACACACACACACACACATGCACACACACACATACCAGTAATGTAATTATTAATACACAAATTAATTATATATTAATGAAAAGCTATTCCATTATATGTAATGTTTCCTCAGCTGCAGTATACAGCCGAAGGAGCACCTTATATGGCTGCAACCGGGCAGCGTAAGTCAAGCCTGGCCACTGTCACACTATATGGAAGGGGAACTGGCAACTTTACAGTTAATTCAGAAAATATCCTGTACTTTGCAGACATTCAAGACCGTGAACAGGTAAATCTTGGGTGTTTTTCTAATTCTAACTTTTTTTTCATATTTTAGTTACAGGCATCCAAACATGCAAGTATGGAACTTCATCAAACAAATAAGCTTGCTGCTTCTCTCCCTAATTGTCTATAGCCATATTCCTTAATCCCACAAGGGGTAGCCACATATAAATTATTTTCATGTCACCATCCTGTGCCATTCAGCTTCCCTCCCTCCAACTCAGACACCCCTCCCACCTATATCTCTTGGCTGTATCCCTCCATCTCATCCTTGGTCTCCCCTTCCCCTTCCCTTTCCATCTCACTCATGAACACTCTTCTAGTCAGTCTCTCATTCATCATTCTGTCCACATGGCCAAACCATCTCGGAGTATTTTACTGCTTTCAGTCACATCCACATCAACACCACAATACTGTGTCATTTCCTCATTTGCTGTCTGTCTCCATGTAACTCCACATGCTTCTCACAAATATGGTACCTTATTTCCATTGCTTTCCATGTTGAATTACTCCTTCCAGCAGGGTCCAAGCTTCATTGTCATTGTGGGGATCACAGTACCGTCATGCAAATACTATTTTTTTTTTTTTTTCTACAGTACTTACTTCCCTGCTCATTGTTACTGCTTTCAGTGAACCAGTTTAATCCCCTGTCCTTACTCATCACACTACCTAAATATGAGTGCACTTACATTCTCCATTTCCAGCTCGTCCAGCCTCACTGTGCATCATGTGACCTCATTTCTCTCAGAAGCCATAAGTTTGCTTTTAGCTACATTCACATTTATATTTTGTGTCTTAAATACACCCTCAGACTCATTCACCAAGCTATGTTACCCCCATTCACATACTTTTAAAAATCCAGTATCATCAGTAAGCAACAACATGGACAGTTTCCGAATCCTACCCTCTCTCACCAAGGTTCACTCCAACATCCACTGCCCTGCTTTGTACAGTATCTCCTTTTAGCCGATCCAATAGATAGATAGACAGATAGATATAGATACAGTATATATACAGCATACTGTATATTTATATAATTTTTGACCAACCCTGGAGATATGACATTCCCATTTCATGCCAACATTGAGATCAAAGAACTCAGTTTACTCTCCACATGCATTGCAGCTATAGCACCTTCATACATACTTTTGACAGCATTCAGCAACTTCCCATCTACTCCATAATTTCAGTACCTTCCATATTCCTTGTTACAAGCAAACGAGCGATGTTTTCTCTCAGTTAAGTTTGGAAATGAGTGGCCCAGCCCAACCTGACTGTCACACTAAGCAGAAACTAATAACTTTACTTCTGTGTGAAGTTGAATTGAAATTCTTTCTGCAAGTGATACATTCATTCAATAAATTTTTTATCAACTAAAAACTCACCTATATAGGAACCACTTGGATTCTCAAGCTTTCCAAGGAAATGTTTGGCTTTAATCAGTGAACCCCTCATTTACAAAATCAAGTTAAAAATGGTTTTCCATCATAACATTGTGTTTTTTGGCATCAACTCTAGCAATTATATATCGGAGATTCCGCCAATAATTTATGTCAGAGGGAAATTGTGATAACATGGCGTTCATCACGTGCTCACAAACGCACTTTACTGGTTTATCTACTCCATCATATGTTTTCTCCAGATCCAAGAAGGCAGCATACAGTTTCTTTCCCTTTTTTAGATACTTTTCCACTAAACATCCTAGAATGAAGATCTGATCTACTCAGTCTTTTCCCTTCTTAAAACCCCCATGTTCTTCTTCAACTTAATTCCTGATTATTTCCCTAACTGTCAATAATTATCCTTCCACATACTTTTCCTGTTACACTGAGAAGACAAATAGCCCTATGATTTCTAGAATCATCTCTTTCCCCTGTTTTATTATACTGTATAGGGCAAGGGGGACAGTGATGACATTGTCAGCATAAATCAGGTAGGTGGTGTCAGAAGAGCAAGGCAGGTCTGACATCATAACATTGAAGAGTAGGGAACTGAGTAATGATCCTTGAGGCACCCTTTGGCCAACTAGAGGTGGACTGGAGAGGCTCCCACCACTCAACACCCAGAAGGTGCATTTCAGCAGGAAGTTGTGGAACCATGCTAGAGGGGAGCCAGTTACCCCTAGTCATGAGAGCTTCAGGAGAATACTCAGGTGAGGGGGCGAGGTAAATGCCCTCATTGGATCTGTAAAGTTGGTGAGCATAAACATCCCTCTGCCATAAGTATCATGAAACAGGTGCTCCATTTGGCACAGGATGTGCATGGTGCCCCAGCAAGGGTGAAATCCACTTTGTTCCTCCAGGAGCAGTGACTGAAATTCCAGCCACCATAAGAGGTGACACACACCATCTTCTCCAGCAGCCTACCCACACATGATAACAAAACTATGGGCCTGTAGGACGATGAGGTAGTGGGGTCTTGTCCTGGTTTGGAGAATGGCAACACTGTGGATTATTTTCAGTCACTCAGGAACACACCCTGACACCAAATGTTGTTGAAGATATCCATGAGACTGTCTTGCAGCAGAGGAGGAAGGTGTTGGAGGAACTCCTCACCCACCATGTCTGGACCCTCAGCCCAACCAGTAGGTAGGGTGGCCAGCATCCTGATCAACTCAAAGGTATAGAATGGACAGCCCAGCTCAGAGGCAAGTGGGGTTGAGTTACTCCATTGTATCTCCAGCTAATAGGTGGATGATGAGAGCAAGGCAGGTGGGAGGCTAAACTGAGTTTGAAAAAATGTTGCTAAGAACTCCACCTTAGACAAATCATCCAGGTCAACACTGTCACCTTCGGGAACCTCCAAATCCGAAAGGAGGAACTGGAGAAAGAGAGTTTGCAGAGAAGGAGTTCCAGACCTTCCTTTCTTCTGACAAGATGGTCCAGGTGCATACAGCATCCAGACAATGATATCATTTCCCCAGAACTGTGCATGGGTGTCGACTATAGGCATGCCAGGCAAGACGACAAGCTTTGACTGCTGCAGCACATGGAGGGGAAATTGTTGAGTGCTGTGAAGAGTATGTATGAGGGAGCTAGGGCTACGGTGCGAGTGGATGGTGAGCTGAGTGAGTTCTTTGATCTCAATGTGGGACTGAAACAGGGGTGTGTAATGTCTCCATGGCTGTTTAATATACTGTATATATGGATGGGGTTGTAAAGGAGGTACAAGGTAGGGCAGTGGATGTGGGGGTGGCCCTAATGAATGAGGGTGAGATTTGGAAGCTTCTGGTGTTGTTGTTTGCTGATGATACAGTATTGTTGAGTGAAGATGAATGGGAGTTGCAAGGTTTGGTGAATGAATTTGGGACAGTGTGTAGGAGGAGGAAGCTGAAAGTTAATGTAAACAAAAGTAAAGTTATGGTGTTTGAGAGGAATGAAGTCACAGAGTGTGCAGTGAGGTTGGATGGTGAGGATATGGAGAATGTGAGTGCATTCAAGCACTTGGGTAGTGTGATGAGTAAGGATGGAACTTTGGGGGATGAAGTACGTGAAAGGGTAAAGCAGGGAAGGAAGGTTGTTGGTACACTGAAAGCAGTGATGAGAAATAGGGAGGTGCGTATGGAAGTTAAGAAGTCACTGCATGATGGTATTGTGATTCCTACCCTGACGTATGGAAGCGAGGCGTGGACCTTGCAAGAGGGGAACAAGTCAAGAGTGAGAGCAGTGGAAATGAGTTACTTGAGAGGAGCATGTGGAGCGACGTGGAGGGACAGGTTGATGAATGAAGAAGTGAAGGAACGTTGTGGGGTAGATGTGGATGTGGTTGAAAAGATTAGGAGAAATACACTGAGGTGGTTTGGACATGTGGAGAGGATGGAGAATGAAAGACTGACTAAGAGGGTGTATGTAGGTGAGGTGGAGGGAGGGAGAGGGAAGGGTAGACCGAGGATGAGGTGGAGGGATGGAGTTGAGAGGTATATGAGGGAGGAGGGGGTGAGTTGGGGGGAGGGGAGTCAAATGGTGGGTGACAGAGTGACTTGGAGGCGTTTTGTCTGCGGCCACCCTTTGCGGGATTAGGGCGTCGGGCTATAGATAGATAGATAGATAGCACATGCCTCTGTCCACCATGGAACCTCTGCCCACACTAAGCAATGGTGAGATGACTGCCAAAAAACCTGGCCCCCTGCCTCCACTAGCAGATGAAGACTCAGCCTCCTGCCTCCACAAACAGACGAAGACCTGACTCCCTGCCTCCACCAACAGGTGAAGACCCGGCCCCCTGCCTTCACTAACAGGTGAAGACCTGGCCCCCTGCCTCTACTAACAGATGAGAAAATTCCTGGGCAGTCAATCCTGGAGAGCCCAAGCTACACAGGAAGCATCCAGATAGCTTAGTTGTGTAAGCAGGCCATCTATCACCTTACAGCCTCCAGTGGGGCTGACTCTCACTGGACAGCTTTGGTGATAACCTAGGAAAGCTGCAGAACAGTGGTAGGTGATTGCTGCCCATATATTAGGCCACTTCCACTTTGTGGTACTGAAAGGCGGCATCCCTGAGGCATAGATCCAGTACAGAAGCCCTCCCAGTGTTGGGGTCAAAAAGCGTACCAACACCTGGAGGGGAGAGGGGTCCATTGACTGGGGAGTCTAAGAGATCTTGAAAGAGTGATGATCCAGTAATATTGGGAGCTGATGAAAGTACTGTAGATTAGAAACTCCTCGTGAATGATATCCCTACATGGGTTATAGGAGAGGAGAACCTACATGCAGTCTGAGTATAGGGCCACCCTGACGGCTAACACCTCCAACAAACCGGCAGGAAAAGGGGCGAGTGGCATCCTCACACTCTGAGACTCATCCTTCATAGTTATTAAAAGGCCTTCACCCCTCCCCTGAGGGTGGTCAGACCAAAAGACTGAGTAGCCTTCCAAGTGAAATGTAGGTGGGCTGCATCCGGGTCTCACAGACTCTCACCACACAGGGGCCCTTATCAGCCACCAATACAGTTGACCCTTGATTATGCAGACCTCAAAACACCGGACTTCGGATTTAATGGACATCATCCGTAAGTCTATTACCCCAGTGGACCAGTGAACGATATGGCAACAGTGTACTTTGCAAAGGGTCTGCTAGGTGACCATAAGTATGCCGCCAGTCACTTTGTCCATCTTATCAGTACCAGTGCAACAGTCATTGCGTCATCATACCTCCCAAGCCTGAAAAACGAAAAAGAGTGAACCTCAGTGTAACTCAGAAGTTAGAGCTAATTAGCAAGCTCAAAAATGATTCGTCAGTGGCACGTGTATGTGAGGAGTATGGATAGTAAATAAAAACAACAGTGACACAGGTATTGGAGCAGTTTCCTTGTAGACCTACGTTCTCAAGAACATTTGATTTTAGATAAAAAATATTGGAGAACAGACGGAATATGCCTACTTAGTGATATTACAGAAAGCCGCCTGAATACATAGCGTGTTTACTGCTAATCCCACCGACTGAACATGACGTCAGCACATAGAACAAACTCAAATGTATACAATTTATAACCATAGAGAGCAGTGGACGCCTAACTGGAGGGCTTTGCCCTCCAGACCACCCAGTGATTATAACCAGCCTAACAACATGCAATACTAAAGTGTGCATTACGTAAAACTTGTGCCAAAACAGTATCACACGTTAAGAGCACTCATTAATCATGGTGCAATCGTCTGACAACCATACGATGATGAAGGTAGGTGCGATTACAAAGCGAATCTATATACAGGTTGTCCCTGCTATAATGATGAGATGTGTTTGAGAAAACCCATCGTTGAGCCGGGGTATCATTAATTGGGGACATTATAACATAGAAAGTATAGGGACGTGTTTGGGAGCCTTGGGATTCCCCTCCTCTCCAACCAAGTCCAAAACCCACCCAGATGAGTTCAAAAACAAGTTTCTAGTTCACCTATACTCCCAAATAGCTTTAAAGCTAAACTAAGCCTACAAGCAGTTTATAACTCACCTAAAGCCAAAAATAAAATATGAAGATTATCAAAAATAAATCTGGAAAAAAACAAATTTGGTAAACTGTACCTCAAAATGATGGTGTTCACCCCACCTGTGACAAAAACACATTAATCTATGTCAAAAAATAAGTTTATAAATCAACCTAAACACAAATTTAAGTCTAAAATATCATCAAAATTGGATTAAAAAAAACAAAACCCATTGCATAACCGGGGCCTGGCCATCATTAGGTGGAGAAGGGTGTTAATATTTTTACATCGCTAAGAAGGGGTATCACATAAAGGGAGATCATATAGCGGGGTATACCTGTATTCATCACACAGGAAGCAGTCATTAAAATAGGATACAGGTTAGTATAATACTGCTCCGTGATTAAATTAAATCACTTTATATTCCGTAAAATATGAGACATGCTGTATTATGAACAATAATGGAACCTCCTATTTATGAACCTTTAAAAAAACATTTTAAAAAAGCACTATATATGCTAATCTATAAAGAAAATAACAAGGGATCCTGTCAACACTTCATTCCGGTAGGAAATTGGAAAGACTGCATCACTGTCGTACTTAACCCCTACATGTTGGGAGTTTTCCGATGTTGCACACTTCTCCCTACTGGGACATCCGTGACAGAAAAAAATACCCTAACTTCAAACCCCAATATCTGCCAAACTATAACAGCTAGAGGAAAGATTCAAGATACATAATCATCAACTCTTCCTCTTTCACATGCAAGTATCTTCATGTCTCCAGGTGGTCCCGTCGATGAGTAAGTATAAGTTAAAGTTCAAAGGGTGGCAGGAAGACACTTGCGGCTATACGCGTCAACTGGCATTGCTCCACGCCCAAAATCTTGACTGCTATACACGTCAGCCGGTGATTAGGGGTTAACTAATCATCTTTCATGGTGAGTGGGTGCTGTTTTTGTTAAAGTACATATTTTTTTACAGGAACAGACTAGTTTTTCCCTCAGTTAGTCCGCAAAATTGAGGGTCAACTTTGATTTAAAATCTTTGGTCTACGTACCAGTGAACTTGCATTCCACAGCATGAAAGTCAGGCTTGTTATGCTTGGCATGATGATATTAGAAGAAGAGTGAGTAGCTTGGGCCGAAGCCATGAACACATATCTATGAAGAACCACCCATTCTGATACAAATCCAGGGCTTCAGTTAGTAAAACAAAGAAGGTTCCATCAGTACCTGCTGCATCACTAACACTTGGCTGGGCAGTGTCCTGGTGGCTGCACAGACTGGGAGCAAGGTGGGAACTGTTGGCTTGGTCGGCAGATGTCTGAGGAGGTGTGGCAAAAGGGACAGTAGGCCAAGCATCATTTGCTGGGGCAGGGACTTGCATGCCTGCATCCTGTTATGGCTACTCGGAAAACAGTGTACAGGCCTGGCTTCTTGGACTAGATGGCTGCTGGGGGAGTGGCGCTCTTCTCTTTGCAGGATCACTGGTGTGGATCAGGACCTCAGCATGAAACATCAGATTAGTGGAGACTCTCATCATGTCTTAACCTGGTCAGCCAGAAAGTAGTACCTGTTCTTGGTGGCACAAGTGTAGCTAATTCTGTCTCTGGCACTGGCATCCCAGGGAGGCATGAGAGGCACAGATGGGTTGGGCATCATAGAATGTTGAGGTGTGGAATGCAGTGCATTAAGTTTCTTGCTGATGTCCATCGAGAACACACCATCTTCATGTAGGGTATCATACTTGCCACAAGCCTCCAAGTACAGCGAACATCATCAAGACCCCACCTTGTGGTCCCCACCACATTCACAACACCTGGGGCTCCATGGACATGCCTTCTCCTCTGCCACACCTGATCTAAAAAGATGGTAGCTGCTGCACATAAAACATCTGGTTTTGCTTCCACAGGACAGCCTAGTGTGACCAAATTGATGGCAGTTGTTGTAGTCGAGAATTGGTGGTACAGTGTCACTTACCAGGAGTGGCATATGCCCACATATTATCTGGGATGGTAGAGGTTCCCTGACCATAAGCTGCACCCATTGTGAATAATGCTGTACCCTTGTGGCTGGGAATTGTATTAGAGTACAGGACGCCTCATGCAGTACCGAGGAACTGCTGTCCATGGGCAAAACTTGCATACTTTGCATACCAGGACTGTGATGTCCTGGTCTAATAACACGGGCCCGATTTTCCCAAACTTGGTGAACAGGTCACTACTGGAATAGGTACAGTGGCAGGTCACCTTCCATTGGCCAGAGAGTGTCATGGTTTCTACCTGGCTTGATAACCTGGGGGAGGATCTTGGCTAAGATCTTCAGGCAGACTGAGGAACTGTCACCCAGAGGCCGTGTTTCCCATTTGGCATTGCATTTCCCCCAAAATGAGGCATTGATGGCATCATTGAGGCACTGAGGATTATTAACAATGCGGGCACCATTCATGGAACTGTTTTCCAACCAGTTGGTCAGTGTCCATAGTGTCACCTCCCCAGGTTAAGTCCTCCACCTCACGATGACTGCCTATACCTCCCTTGTGAGCCATTGTGGACCTCACAGCCAGGAAAGTGCTAGCAATGTGCACAGCACCCGCTAGTCACTATTAACACTCTGGTCATTGAGACTGTTGACATTATGACAGTCAACATGAGAATTTAAAGCAAAGTCTTTAGCTTAATGGATTGTTGTTAGGATTTTTGGTGCACTGTATTGTGGTATGGGTGTAAACTATAAATGCAAAGTCACAAGCACTACACTTATCTCTGAACATGACACATGAGCAAAATAGCAATTGAGGTGACAACACAATTTTTTCCTTATTATTTTTGCATTTTCACGCTGAATATATCGCTTGTTATCACATATTATAACAGACTCACTAACAAAGAAATAAAGTAACACTACTGTGCTGAGTTTCTGCATAAGGGAAAAAATGTAGCACATATTTTCACCAATTAAAGACACTTATTTACATATTTTTTCTACGCTTTATTAGTAGTTATGCGCTTGCAAGGTAATTTTCTCTCTCCCTAAAGTATTATCTTTGGTTTTATAAAACTATAGCAATCAAGAATAATTTACTGGCGAGCATCACTTTCACTAGTGTGTAGCACACTGCAGTGTCACCCCCCATTGTCTCCATACTTACTGTTACACTCATTATTTTCTTACATACTAAAACAGGTTATTTACACATATGTACATTATTTCCCAAATCATTTAGAGGTGTGGTATGCCCAGAAGCACTCTCAGAGCATCACTTTCTCATTCGCTTGTATGTAGTTCGCTGCTTTGTCATTTGTCATTGTTTCTTTATTCACTGTTGCAGTAATTTTATATTTCGTACATGCTTAAAACCCCTAAAGTACTAATAGGATCTATTGATCCTTTTCCAGAATTTCGCTTGATGCCTAATAGGATCGATGGAGAAACCTTTGTAAAAAACTGCAGACACTAGACTTCAGCCCAGTTGTGATGTATATTGATGCAAACCAATGAGAACTAAGTCCTGAGTAGGGAGGGGGGAGGATCCGGGTCCCTACCTATGGTGGGTTGGGTGATTCCACCACTGCCCTCTCACCACCTACCTCTACCCCAAACCTTTTGTTCCCTTTCCCTTTCCCTCGCTTGTTACTGGACTCACAGCTCCTCTTACAAACTCTGTAAAGCTGATTTTTCCATCCCACACTCCCCCCAACATCCTCCCTCCACTTTTCTCCCTCATTCTCCCCCCTCCACCTCTTCATACTCCCTCCACCTCCAGCTACTTTCTTGCTGTGGCTGTGTGGTAAACATTTGACATATGAGAATGATATATACATTTTCTGGTGTGTAAAATCAAGATCTTTCACTCTATAATACCAAAATTAATGTTGGTGCAAATTTTTTTTCTCTCTTTCTCTATATGCAAGGGTCGCCAGTGTCAGTTTTTGACGATCTTTGACAGGCTATAGCTCAGCAACCAGTTGGTCTAGAATGCTTTGGTTTGCAGCACAAGGTGTGTAAATTCAAGCTCTAAACCTCGGGCATAACATTTTTTACTTCTGTATTTGTAGAAAAATTGGCTCCTTGTACGGGGTTTCAGGGAAGTTCGGTCGATCTACTTGCATATCCTAGGGGTTAACATGGATATTTACACATATGTACTATTTTTTCTGATGCTTAGAAGCAGTTGTGTTCTACCTCAGAATGACAGCTCTCCATAAGCCAAGAAAACAGTAGAATAATCCCTTGGTTATCATGCATACAGTGAACTCACAATTATCCAGCGTAATTCAGCCAATGATGATAGGTGGGGGCACTCACCATCCATTCACCCAATGTAGTGCTGCTCTTGAATGACTGCCCTTTCCTCTTTTTCTTTCTTCTTTCCTTCCTTCCTCTTCTGTCTTTCTTTGCTTCATTCTTTCCTCTTCCTTCTGTCTATGGGCGACTCTGCACTGAGTGACAAACCTAATGGTTTCCTGTACACCAGGAAATCATTTAGCATGGTGGGTGGTAATCATACAACCAAATTATGGTACCTGGTGGTTTAGTGGGTAATTAAGGCGCTTCAGTTGGATTGAGCCTGTGTAGGTTTATATCCAGGAGGTGGTTGGGGTTCATTTCTCATGTAATGCCGCGCAGGGATGAGTGAGGTTGGTAACTCTCATATTAAATGTCAGGACTGACTTGCCTAACTTTGGACTCCTAAGCTCCTCATGGGGCAGCACAGAATTAGATGATGTATTTATGTAATTCAGCCAACCCCTACGCTGGATATTGCAGAATGCCAGACATTTCTTAGTACCCCTCCTCCATTGGCTCAACTTTCGGCATAGAGCTGGATTATGTGGCACTTTCTGTCTCAAACCTATATCCTGAAAACTTTCCCATGAGTAAAAGACAAAAATTAAACATAAAATATGAGGCCATTAGAGGGAAAACCAGGTAAGCGCCAAAAAAAGAAAACAGAAAAAAAACGCTGTTAAAGTTTGTGTACTTTTAAATATGACATAACTTTTCAACCAATGAAGATATTCTGCTCTTGTTTTTTTTTCCATGTAGCCTAATTCATCTACTTTTCTGTAATGATACTCAGACGCTGATAATTAGTGGTATTTTAAATGAAAAAATTCAATAACATCTTCTTTCTCCTCTTGTTAGACAACAATCGACGACAAAGTAGCAGTACTTTTACCCATAATATGTGTTATTGTAGGTCAGCTGTAAGATATTGAGACTGAAAATATGTCAGTAGGTAAGTAAGGACATGTGCCTTTATGGTTGTGTCATAAAAAAAAGCTAGGTGGTATGCGTCGAGCCACGCGATTGGCGCGTCTTGCAGCCACTTCCTGCTGTGTGGCGCTCGCCAGGTTTTCCCTCTCACTCTTAGCCTCACATACATGCGGCTTACAATAAGTGCGTGTTTTGACATGAATACTATGGTAAAATCGCCTTAACTCAAGTAGGAAAACCGGACATGATGTTGGTTTCCAAGGATG
This sequence comes from Coenobita brevimanus, assembly GCF_032717465.1. Classification (NCBI taxonomy): domain Eukaryota; kingdom Metazoa; phylum Arthropoda; class Malacostraca; order Decapoda; family Coenobitidae; genus Coenobita; species Coenobita brevimanus. The sequence continues at coordinate 38,390,572 of NC_136976.1, forward strand.
CAGTACTTGGGAGAAAAAAATACTAAGCCAAAATGGACCTAATGGTAATGTCATGGAGTGGTTGGCTATCAATAGCAGTACGGTCATTCACAGCCCTTTAAAAATCGTAATTTTCAACCATCTTAGGGACATCTTTTTCACTTAAACCCTTGTTGTAATGGTAGAAGAGGATTTGGGGAATAAAGTGGTATATGTAACTCCGTTTCTGGCCGGGGTGGCGCTTACCTGGTTTTCCCTCCAAGTGCCTCATATAATACAGTATTGATACAATGTAGTAATACTGTACATAGTGTGCTATGCACTCACCTAGTGTTGGCATCAGCGGAGGGAAGAGTTGTACAGTAGACCCTTCTTATCCGCGGAATTTGCATCCGCAGATTTAAATTTCTGTGGATCAAACTTATTTTTATAGTGTACTATACACTGTAACTTACTATGAAATTGGCACACAACTTGCACTTCTTTTGTAGCTACAGTTAGCATTCCCGCACCCATGGGAATTCCCGCCATTCCACCAGTCTTATTGTAAACACCAATCAGTTCGTTACGTTGTCCTTGCCCTTCTTGTGTTTACAATTCCACTGTACTTCATTGTGTAAGTGAAAAATGGCTCCCAAGAAACAAACAAAGGATAAAAGCAATCCTAAGCCAAAGAGAGAACGTAAGGTGTTATTTGGCGTCCTGTCAGAAGGGTCAGACTAGACTCACAGCTTACCTACAGTGCTGCCACACATCTCGTCGCCTCACCACATTGGCGCTGTAGGAACTGCACTACAATCATCGTCGTCATCATACAGCAATCATCATCATGTACAGTGGAACCTTGGTCCCCGAACGTCTCACATGTCGAGCAAATCGGACCTCGACCAAAAAATTCAAGAAATTTTTGCTCCAGAGGTCGACCAAAATATCGGACCTTGACCAACCTGAACGTAGCCAAACAAAGGGAAGCTGGCCAACTGACAAGTCACGTGTCCACCTTTGTTGTTCGTCAACATAGTCGTCCTGCTGTGCTTCACATTTTTCTTGATTCAGTGCAGTATTAGCCCTTAATAATGGCTCCAAAGAAAGCAAGTTCATCCAGTACTGCTACTGGCAGTGAAAAGAGGAAAGTAGTGCGGAAAATAATTGAAGAAGTGGAAAAATTATTGCTTATCTTCATCAATGAGAAACAGTTAGCAGGAGACAGTGTTAATGAGTATATAATTTGTGAAAAGACAAGAGAAATATACAGTCACCTCGTAAAGGAAAGCACTGGTACCAGTGCTGAAACTTAAATAGGTATGCATCTGGGGTCTTGGAACGGATTAAAATGATTTACATTATTTCTTATGGGGAAAATTAGTTCGGTCCTCGACCAATTCGGTCCTGGAACAGCCTTCCAGAACGGATTGTGTTCGAGGACTGAGGTTCTACTGTATATAGCAGTCATCATCGTCATACAGCAATTGTCATCATTGTATGAAGGTTATGAAGAGAACACACAGTCTTTTGATGAGTGTAAATATGTATTTGTAATATTATAAAGTATGTTTTTATTTTTTCAGGGATGTGCTTTCCTTATGTGGAAATAATATGTCATTTTGTGATGATGACTTCAGCATCTGCGGAATTTGCCTTCCGCGAGGGTCTCTGGAACCTAACCCTTGCGGATAACTAGGGTCTACTGTACACCGTGCAGTACTGTATGGTGCACTTAATCCTGTGTGATTTAGTGGCAGTAATTACATGTACAGTCGTTTCAGAATCACAATAGAGCATTAGGACACAAAGCACTAAGAGGCCACAAGCTTTACAAGAACAATGAGCGAGGCATGGGAGGTCACAGAGTAACTCAGAGCATTAGGGTTTTGCCACAGCATGGTCACGAGCAGAGCACATAGATACATCTTCACTTTATGAGATCCATGAGAGAGAAAGAGAGAGTGACGGTAGGCTCAGTGCGCTGGGTGTGTTGCTCGCGCAGTGCATTCTGATTGACTGGCGCGTTGCAGCCATTCTCATTGGTTGGCACATTGCAGGGTTTTCCTCGGCACCAGTTGGCTTCCGCATCAGTCTCTCTCTCTCTCTCTCTCTCTCTCTCTCTCTCTCTCTCATGCAAGGAAGAAGAAACCAAAGGTCAGGACCAGCAAATTTGTTTCCTTTAAGAAAAAACAACAAACAAGACAACATAGAATCAAAGGCAAGATCTGTTCATTTTGAAATTCCTGGAGACACTGCATTTGAAAAACTGGAGGTCATAGGCAATAGGAAATACAGACAGAAGGAGACAGTTCTAGAGTTGACCTGTTGCATTCATGAGAGACCGGGAGTAATGGTTAACTGTTGCATAAGAGAGCTGGACAGAGAAGGGATGAGAGGTTGTTGCTAGACAGATGCTGAGCCCACTGTAGTGGTGGAGGGATGCAAGCAGACAGTTCAGAGGAGACGAAAAGCCTTTGACTCCACTTTGTTAAGACCTGTATGGGGGAAGTCTCCCCATGAGTTGTGATCTACGCAGGGACGATTAAAACCCTTGTATAAAGTCAACAACTGTGCAGGAGTAAAGAAGGCACAGAGCTGGCTTAGCACACCCAGTCTCTTGGAAGGAGATTTTACACGGAAGGTAAATGTTCTTTCCAAGATAAATCCCGAGAGAATGAAACCCCAAGTGTGTTTAAAGATGATGTAGGATTGAGCTGGATATTATTAAAAATTAGAAAGTATTCCTGTGGAAGATTTTGTGAAGTTGATAGATGTAAGAACTGAGTTTTTGGTGCATTAAAAACAATAAGATTATTTTTACCCCAGTCAGAGATATGAGTCAAGTCAGACAATAGGTGTACCATAGCCTCATCCCTTTTTTATTAAAGTAACTCCTGAGATGGACGTTGCAGGAAGCCAATGGAAGGGTGAAGGATGGAGTCATTGGCGTATGAGTGGATAGGGTTAGATGTACAGTTTAGGAGGTCATTGATGAATAAATCAAAGGGGGTTTGTGATAGGACAGAGCCCTGAGGAACGCCACTATTGATAGTTCTAGAAGAAGAACGGTGGCCATCTATAACAGCAGCTGTAGAATGACCAGAAAGGAAGCTAGAGATGAAGGCACAGATAGATGGATAGAAACCGTAAGAGGGCTGTATGGAAATGAAAGATTTATGCCAGACTCGATCGAAAGCTTTTGAGATGTCAAGTGCAGCGGCAACGCTTTCACCACAGTCTCAAAGGGGGATAATGAGGAGTCTGAAAGGTAGGTGGGAAGATCGCTAGTGGAATGTCCTTGATGGAACTCATACTGACGATCTGAAAGAAGGTTGTGATAGGAAAGATGCTTTAAAACTTTTTTATTAAGAATAGACATGAAAACTTTGGAAACACAGGATGTTAAAGCAGTTGGGCGATAGTTAGAGGGACGTGATATGGTCACCTTTGTTTGGGACAGGCTGAATGAGAGCAAACTTCCAACAAGAAAGGAAGGTGCAGGTTGATAGACAAAGGCAAAAGAGTTTACCTAGGTAGCGTGTAAGCACAGAAACACAGTTCACAAGGACAACAAGAGGGACCCCATGAGGTCCATATGTCTTATTAGTATTGAGGCCAGTGATGGCAGAAAATACATCAATTGATGAAATTTTAATATCAGCCATGAGGAAGTCAGAGGAGGGAAGTGATGGAGGAACAGCACCGGAATCGTCTAGGTTGGAATTGGAGGAGAAAGTTTGAGCAGAGTTCTGCTTTATCATTAGAAGAAATAGCTACAGATCCATCAGGGTGGAAAAGGGGAGGGAAGGATGATGAGTTAAAGTTGGTAGAAAGGTTTTTGGCAAGGCGCCAGAATGAGTTGGAAGAATTCGAGTTGGAAAGTTCAGAGCATGTATTACGAATGAAATTTTTTTAGCAGAGTTAAAAACAGACTTAGCACCATTGCGAGCAGAAACATAGAAGAGTTGAGATTCAGGAGTGGGTTGGCTCTGGTGCCTGTTGTAGGCCTTTTCCTTGTTGTGGACGACATTAGAACAAGCATGATTGAACCAATTTTTTTTTTTTTTTTTTTTTGGCATTAGTCAGAGGATATGAGAATGGAATGCATGTTTCCTTGCCCGAGAGGATAACCTCTCTAATGCACAAGGCACACTCAGATAGCTTTTGGCCATGGAAGCAATAATCATTCCATGGAAAATCAAAGAAATATTGCCAGAGGGCCTCCTAATCAGTAGCTACAAAGTGCCACAACCGATGCTTCTTTGGAGAGTCAACAGGTCGTACTGGAGCAGTAGGACAGGTTAAGGTGATAAGGTTGTGATCGGAGGAGCCCAACGGAGAGGAAAGATTAACAGCATAAGCAGAAGGATTAGTTGTAAGGAAGAGGTCAAGTAGTTTGGAACTCTCTCCAAGTGGTTAGCGATACGGGTAGGGTGCTGTACAAGCTGCTCTAAGTTATTAACGATAGAAAAGATGTAGGCTTGTTCACCAGGTGGATCAGTGAAAGGAGAGGAGAGCCGAAGGTGGTGTAAACATGGAAATCTCCTAGAATGGAGATTTCAGAGAATGGAGAAATGGGTAGAATGTGTTCCATCTTAGAAGTGAGATAGTCAAAGAATTTTTCATAGTCAGTAGACCAGGGAATAAGTAAACAGCACAGATATATTTAGTCAGAGAATGACAGGAAAGCTGAAGCCAGAGAGTGGAGAATTCAGAAGAATCAAGTTCAGGAACTCAAGAGCAAGATATATATCGATACGTACCGGACATACACACAACAGCCACGTTTGACTTTAGAGAAAGTAGGAGGATTGGTTTTGGAGAGTGTGTAAGAAGCAGAATCTAAAGGTGAATGTAGGGAAGAGTAAGGTTATGGTCTTCGAGAGAAGTGAAGTCAGTGAATGTACAGTGAGGTTGGATGAGGAAGAAATGGAAAATGTGAGTGCGTTTAACCCCTCCATGGCTGCTGGCATCGATTGACGTTTAGCCAATAAATGGCTGCAGGCGTTGTTTGAGCGCGGCCTATAAAAAACGAAGAAAATTTTTGGGAAGTGAACGAATGTTCTGAACGTCTTCAGACTGACCTAAACTACACTTCCATACACCCTATCAAGCAATTCAGAGCCTGCTGCTGTGATGAGTGGATTTTTTATTTTTTCACTCGTGGCCATTCCTAAACAAGCACAACTACACCCATTATTTTGACCCGGACAGAAAATATCATCTTTGTCCTCTCTTGCAAAACACACAACCACCCTTTGCGATTATAAATAAATACAAGCACAAACAAAAAAGACATGATAAGAGAAAAATTCATTTTTGTCTTGGTATCTTTACCTATTTGCTCAGGTTTGTTGTGCTGGTTTGGATCATTCGATGCAGTACGACTTGTAGAAAAACGAGAAAACTTTCGGGAAGTGAACGAACATCTGGGACATGAGACTAACCTTCACTTCATGCTTTCACACCTCATCTGTCAGTTCACCACCTGCTGCCGTGACGAGTGGATGTACAATTTTTTCGCTGGTGGCCATGCCTAAACACACATAGTTACACCCATTATCTCAACCCAGACGGAAAATATCATCTTTCTCCTCCCTTGCAAAACACACACAACCACCCTGTTTACGATGATTAATAAACACAGGCATAAACAAAAAAGACATGAAAATAAAAGAAAAATAAATTTTTGTTTGGTATCTTTACTTGTTTGCTCAGGTTTGTTGCACTATTTTGAATCATTTTACATATTCTTTGCTTTTTACAAGCATAACAAGAAAGTTTCCTGTGTTCATATGATGCTTTCATGGGTGTAAAAGCCTCCTTTCGCTTCTTGCTAATCAGCTCGTGCGAGGTGCGAATGGCAGGTCATCTCACATTTCAACCCTCACTGTCCAACCTGTGCACTCAAAGGATGACATTTATCTCATTTAGGTCTGAAAACAGACACTCTCGTCCCCCTTTTCCAATAAACTCCACCACCCGGACTACAAAAATAAGTTGATCATAAACACAATAAACACCGAGAAATGCAAAATAAATTCATAATATAATTTTTTACATTCAAACCTCGCATATTATGTACTGAAAAACTTCAAAATACACATATATAGTTATTTCAAACCTCTTCAGCACCAGTGACGATGGTTTTCTGGTAAAAAAAAAAAAAAAGAAGTGCGATGTTGCGTCACTGCAATACCTATGTGTGACTAGTATCAGCTGCCTAAATTTGCGCAACTTCCATGTTTGATTGCACGCCACAGGATGGGTCTAGGAAGCTGAAATTTGCACTGTCAGGTGCATTGGAACTTCCTTCAATATGACAAGGAAAAAAAAAAATCAATTTTCGAAACTTCAGAAAATGGCCATGGCGTCGGCCAGGGGCGCACAAAAAATTCCGGACCCACAGCCATGGAGGGGTTATGTGCTTGGGTAGTGATGAGTAAGGATGGAAGTTTGGAGGGTGAAGTGCTTGAAGGGGTACTACAAGGAAGATAGGTTACTGGTTCCTTGAAAGCAGTGATAAGAAACAGGGAAATGAGTGTGGAAGTGAAAAAGATACTATTTGACAGTATTGTGATACCAACAATAACATATGGAAGTGAAGCTTGGACCTTGTTGGAGGGACAGAAGTCAAGAGTAAGAGCAGTGGAAATGAGTTATTTGAGAGGAGCCTGTGGAATCACATGGAGAGACAGACTGACAAATGAGGAAGTGAAGGAGCATTGTGGTGTGGATGTGTATGTAATAGGAAGCATTAGGAGAAACACTTTGAGGTGGTTTGGCCATGTAGAGAGGATGGAGAGTGAGAGACTGACAAGGAGAGTGTATGTGAGTGAGGTGGAGGGGGAGGTCAAGGATGAGATGGAGGGATAGAGTGGAGAGGTATATGAGAGAGGGGGATGTGAGCTGGGAGCAGGGCAGTGAAATGGCGGGGAACAGGTTGACATGGAGGCCATTTGTTTATGGCCACCCCTTACAGGATTAAGGGGTCTGGCAATAGATAGATAGGAGGATACAGAGAAGGATTTGCTGTCAGTTGCCTCAGGCAGCTGAGTCTCAGTTAGGAAGAGAAGGTGAGGTTTAGAGGAGGAGAGGTGGCATTCAACAGATAGAAAGTTAGAGGAAAGTCAGCAAATGTTGCTTTACCACCAGATGTTGCATAGAACCTCCAGTTGCTTCCCATTTCAGTGCCAGATATTGCATGATTTTGCCAGATTGTGCTTTAATAGAGCTGAGGAAGAAATGCTGGATTGTGACGATGGATAATTGAGAGTTTAATTGGTACCACTCCTTGTGCATGATAATGAAATTGTTTGATAACAAAAGCACTACCTATGGGATTTATCCTAATTGGTACCAGGCACCACACTTTACAGACTATAATTTTTGAGAGAGAGAGAGAGAGAGAGAGAGGCCCAGTGAATACATATATAATGTGGTATCAGTAACACACTTATAGGCACTGTAAACTCATAATTTTTGAGAGAGAGAGAGAGAGAGAGAGGCCCAGTGAATACATATATAATGTATGTATCAGAAACACACACACAGGCATTGTAAACTCAAATTTTTGAGAGAGAGAGAGAGAGAGAGAGAAAGAGAAAGAGAGGGGGGGGGGGGCAGTGAATACATACATAATGTGGTATGTATCAGAAACACACACATAGGCATTGTAAACTCAAATTTTTGAGAGAGAGAGAGAGGCCCAGTGACTACATACATAATGTGGTATGTATCAGAAACACACACACACAGGCATTGTGAACTCAAATTTTTGAGAGAGAGAGAGAGAGAGAGAGAGAGAGAGAGAGAGAGAGGCCCAGTGAATACATATATGGTTTTCAGTGTTTTTTTTTTTTTTTTCATGGTTTTCTTGGTGTTTCACATTACTTTGGATATTCCAATGTGTCTTTTGATGTCTGAATATGGCAGATTGATCTGAAAACACTGTCAAAATTAGGAGGGCTACTATACATACAGTTGTGTATAGGCTGGGTGTTTTGTGGTTTTCCAAGTTTTTTTTTTTTTTTTTTTTTTTTTTTTTTTGCATTACTTTGGATATTCCTTTGTGTGTTTTGATGTTGAAGTGTGGCAGATTGACCTGAAAACAGTTCCAAAATTAGGAGGGGTACTGTACATAGTTGGTCATAGTTAGGATGTTTTTTGGTTCTGTTTTTCTTTTTGCATGGTTTTCTTGTTTTTGGAAATTGTTTTGGAAAATCCTATTTATGTTTTGATGTCAAAATATGGCACAATGACTGGAGAACACTGTCAAAATAAGGAGAAGAATGTACAGCTCTGGTCATAATTTGGTGATACAGTCAGCACTGCCAGTGTCAAAGCGTCTGGGGTTCAGAGTTCAAGAATTTCGACTCATGTGTCTGACACACACACACACACACACACACACACACACACACACACACACACACACACTGGGAGTCAGAGAGAGCAGAGTAGCAGACGTGCGACGTCGGCGCTCCGTACCGAGCCAGCACGGCCAGTGGCATTACCTAAATTAGTATCTTTATATGAGTCAAGCTCTGTACCAGGTTAGACTAAATGATTTTTCATTATTAAAAGAAAAAAAAAAAAAAAGTTTAAACAAGACTTGTTCAAACAGAAAATAGAACCGAGAGGTGAAAGAATGCGCTCAGTCAGCTGAGGTTTGTTTAGACTACACCTGCACGGGGAATGTAAGTACATGTACTCTGTGCTTTTAGTATTGCAAAATGGACACATACTTTAGTAAAGCAAATTTGGAAAAGAAAAGGGATAAAGGTAGAAAGAAAGATGATGATTTCTACCAAGAACTGGTTGAAGTGGAGACTCACAATAGACTGGTTGAACGTGTACACAAACTGGAAATGGCTTTCAAAAATGAAATTGATGAAATAAAGAAGCAGATGCACTTGCAAAAGGAAGAAATAGAAAAACTAGGAAGGGAGGCCAACAAGAAAGACACAACCATCAGTGAACTAACAGTGGAATTGAGTACACTTAGGAAGAAAATGAGTGAAATGGCAAGTACAGTAGTCAACATGAGAGTGTTATGGAAGAGTTCAAAAATGATACAGAGACAATTAGGCAAGTAAGCAGTCTGATAGACCAGAGCAGTGATATTGAGGAGAAGATAACACAGGTGAATGAAGCTGTGCAAAGCTACAAAAATGATGTTGAAACCACGTATGCTGAAATGGTGAAAGTAAAGAAAGACTTAGAAACAAGGGTGGAGGAAAAAAGCATTAAACAGGAAGTGAAAAGAATAATCCAAAACAATCCAAAGTTAGTCAGAGATTCATTAGATATAAACAAATCTATAGTAATCACTGGTATAGAAATGGAAGAAGTAAAAAACAAGATCACAAGAGACAAAAAGGAGATGGCAAATGTAATGAGCTTACTGAAAGAAGTATCAGAGGAAATCTGTAGTAAAGACATAGAGGAACACAAAAGGTTAGGGAAATACAAGAAAAGCAAGACAAGACCTCTAAAGGTGACTTTCCAGAGTGTAAACACTGTGGAGGAGATACTAAAAAATGCAAAGAATCTTATGGAAAAAGAGTAGTTCAAAAATGTATGGATAAAAAGATGCCTAACACAAGAGGAACTGGAATTACAGTACCGAAAGAGAAGAGGGAGGAAGCAAAAACAAAAAATGAGGGAAGATCAGAAGAGGAGAAGAACACATTTTTTTACAAAGTAATAGGATTGCAAGTACGAAAATGGTACACAAACAGGAGGAAGGTAGTAGAACCATGTCATGACAAGTATATAAACAAGATGATAAAGTTGATGTACTCAAATGTGGATGGAATAGTATCTAAATTACTAGAGATGAATGATTAAGTCAGAGAAAATGAACCACAAATAATATGCCTAACTGAAACAAAATTAACACCAAGGATATCCAATGACATACTAAACTTAGAGGAATACAATATATGGAGAAGAGACAGAAATTTAAAAAAAGGAGGAGGAATTATAATATTAACTAAGAAAAATCTAAAAGTCAATGAAATAAAACTAGATATACCATCACAAGTAGAACTGATTGCAGTAGAGATCAACACATCTGAAGGGAAAGTAATTGTAGCCAATTTGTACATGCCACCCAGATCAAACACATGGGAAAGAGACGAATATGAGGACCTGGCAGAGAGTACAATTCAGAGTTTAAGATCATTACTACATAAAATGGAAGAGAAATCGGAAAGAATTATACTAACTGGAGATTTTAATACAAATATAAATTGGAATACTCTAGATATAATTAGCCAAGAACGCTGTTGGGACCAAAAGCTCCTGGATCTCGTGCAAGAGTTTTTCCTAACGCAACATGTGAGGGAAGCCACCAGAAAAAGAGGACTCGATGTACCTTCAGTGCTAGAACTAATATTTACTAGGCAAGAAAATGATATTGACAGTTTAATATATCACCCTCCACTCAGCAAAAGCGATCATGCAGTACTAAATTACAACTTCAGGATAGCATATGACATAGTTAACAGCAATGAAAGTTACAAAAAGAAACTAAACTATAAAAAGGGAAATTATCAAGACCTAAAGAAGTATTTCTTAGAAGTTGATTGGGAAAATGAGCTTAGAGGACAAGATTTAAATGCTGTATATAAAAAATTCTGTGAATTTTATGAAATAGGAGTCCAGAAGTACATCCCACAGCACAAAGAAGCAGATAAGAAAATACAGAAATGGTTCAATACAGAATATAAAAATTCAAAAGAAAGAAGAGATTTGTTGTGGAATAGATACAGAAGACACAATAGTGAAAGGGTGTATAATAATTACAAACAGTCAAGAAACGATTATACAAGAATAAGGAGGGAAGCCCAAAAACAGTTTGAGGAGGATATAATAAATAAAAGTAGTGATCAACCAAAGCTGTTTTACAGCTACATCAGCAGCAAAACCAAAGTAAAATATATAATACAATCCATTACGGATGAGGGAATCACTTATACACAAGAGAAAGATATTTGTGAAGCACTAAATAATAATTTCCAGTTAGTTTTTACAGAAGAAAAAAATTTTGAGAGGGACTGTGTGGAACATGCATATCCACACATACTACCAGATATACAAATAGCAGAAAAAGTAATACAGGAGGAGTTAAATAAATTAGACAGAGGAAAAGCAAGTGGTCCTGATGAAATTTCATGTTGGGTACTACGAGAATGTGCAAAGGAGTTAAGTAAACCATTATTTATAATTTTCTAGAAATCCTTGAGTCAAGGTAAACTACCTGATATTTGGAAGAAAGCAAATATTAACCCCTTATTCAAGAAAGGAAATAGACAAAATCCACTCAACTACCGACCAGTATCACTGACCAGTGTTGTAAGCAAGGTATTAGAAAAGCTTATAAGAAAAGCTTGGGTAAATCATCTAGAAGAACACAGTATGATAACAGAAAGACAGTTTGGTTTCAGAAAAGGAAAATCATGTGTTACTAATCTGTTGAGCTACTGTGACAGAGTAACAAACACAATACAGGAAAGAGAAGGATGGGTGGACAGTATCTATGTAGATTTCAAGAAAGCATTTGACACAGTACCACACCAAAGACTTTCATGGAAACTGTACCATCAAGGAGGAATTCGAGGCAAACTGTTTTGTTGGATGCAAGATTTTCTCATAAAAAGAGAAATGAGAACAGTACTAACAGGAAACAACTCATCATGGAAAGAAGTGACTAGTGGAGTACCACAAGGTTCAGTGCTGGCACCAATCATGTTTTTAGTGTATGTAAATGATATAAACAGTAACACTGGAAATGAGAGCTATCTGAATATGTTTGCAGATGATGCAAAAATACAAAGAAGAATTACTAACACAGACTCTTGTAAAGAGCTACAAGAAGAATTAAATAAACTTCATGAATGGAGTAATACATGGCAAATGGAATTCAATGTGGACAAGTGTCATGTAATCAAGTTTGGTACAAGTGGAAAAAGACCTGATTGGGATTATAAGTTAGGAAATAAAACCCTATACACATCAGAAAGAGAGAAGGACCTAGGTGTGATTATCAATAACAGACTATCTCCGGCTGACCACATCAGCGAGAAGGTACGGAACATGTATACACTGCTTGCAAATATGAGAATAGCATTCACATACATAAATGAAGACATGCTAAGAAGGATAATAACATCATTCATTAGACCAACCCTGGAATATGCATCAGTAGTCTGGAGTCCTCATCTCAAAAAACACATAGACAAGATTGAAAAAGTTCAAAGGGCCGCTACAAGATGGATACCAAGCTTAAGGGACTAAGCTACAAAGAAAGACTAAATAAACTGAATCTACCAACACTACAGGAGCGAAGGAAAGGAGGTGACATGATAATGCTATATAAGTGCATATCAGGGAAGGAGAAAATAGACATAAATGATTACTTAACATATGGAGAAGCATCAGCAAGAGGACACTGCAAAAAACTGCATAAGAAGAGAGGTGATAAAGACGTAAGGAAATTCAGTTTCTCAAACAGAGCAATTGATCAATGGAATGCACTACCGAATGAAATAGTGTGTGCCCAGACAATTCACAAATTTAAGGATATGTACGATAAATATTGTTTAAGACACGGGACAGTACGAGCTTGACTCATTCCTGTAAATATACAATTAGGTAAGAACACACACACACTGACAGAGAGAGAGAGAGAGAGAGTATTACTCTCTAAGGCATGGTAACGGACATTGGTGGAGCGTCGCCCTATCTCATTACAATCACGACCAATATTTCTATGAAATATGTAATCCACATACTTCTATATATGTAAAAGACTAGCGATTTTATTATTACGTTATTCCCATGTCACATGAATTAATGTGGTTAGGCAACAAGTATTATATGAACCCAGAATACATCCTATGATTGTATAGTCATAGCTAGGAAACACTGACAGGTATTGGGGGGAGGGGTGGCTCAACCGGTAGAGAGGTGGCGTGCGGTCCTAACGGGCCCAGGTTCAAATCCCGGCTGGGGCAGGGAACAGTTTAAGGATTTGAATTTCATTAAATCAGGCTTTACTGATCTACCAGAAGACCCGCTGACATGTAAAAATACCCCCGCTAATACCAATGCATCAGTTCTGTATGAGACAGCCCTAGCATGTATTCAATGTGGACGGTGGGTGTTAGCACCGAAGTGGTGACATGTAGAGGTGTATGGTATGTAGGAGGACTGCTGGGCCTTGATAGCAGGCTGTGAAGCCTATGCCCAGAGTCGGACATACACACACACACACACACACACACACACACACACACACACAAAATTATAATATGCCTTGCCCATTTAATTTCAAACTACACTTGTGTAGTTAAATAGATGATGAAAGTATAGCACACCTGTGTCCCATGAGTAAGCTATGAAACACACGGACGATCGGGTCTCCTTACATTTTGTCTAAGCTACGGGTTAATCACATAAGTGATGGATGCGACCAGAATGTGGATAAGCATCTTATTTTAAATTATGATTAGTAAAGTGAAATCAATAAATTGTTTTCTCTCTTAATAATATTATAATCGTAATAATAAAAACTTAAGAGGATGAAAGACTCAGTTTCTCTGATATTTACTATTACCATACTTGTTATCCGGTCCACCCACCATTTTTCACAATCATATTCTGTAGCCTCAGCGTTAATGCTGCCAGAAACGTTTGCATCTGATCAAGAATTTCGACTCGCGTGTCTGACACTGATAGAGAGGGAAGGAGGGAGCAAATCATCTGAGATTTCTTTGTGTCATACGGATTTGGGGGTTACCAGTCCCCAAGAAAATATGGTATGAACAGGAAGGAGCAAAACCTGGAGTTGAGAGGCAGCATCATCGCTCTGCGCGATAGTGGGCTGTCTATACATGCTATCGCTCAGTGACTTGGCCCGGCACCAAGGATTGTCGCCAAGTGGATTACGAGGTGGAACACCAACGGAAACATAAACGACCTGCGTAAAGTTCTATGTGCATACTTGGATTTGTTATAGTAGGAGTACGCAGGGGCGTCCACAGGATTTTTTGTAAGGGGGTGCAAAATAAGAGAAATTATACATATATGTGCAGTTTTATCAAAATACACACACTCCAAATAGGCAAAGGCATTTACTTACATGAGTTACATGACTTACATCAAATGCATAGTGACGGAATGCATGAATCGACTCAAATCACTTAATCATCCTTGAACAAGAACTGAAGCCGTCATATTCCAAGGGGCAGCAACTGCTCTCCCTTGCCCCCTCCCCCTACGGACGCCCATGCCAGTATACATAAGATACAGTGTATGTGAACAGTTATAAATATTTTAGCTATGAGATTACAGTTATTATATTGAAATTTTCAATATATAGATATTCATATTCTACGAAAATACATATTATCTGCGATTACATCTACAACCATCAACAACTGTCTTGTGACCTGCATTACTGGTTGGTGTTGGGGTAGTGTAGGGTATCAGAGGTTTAGTCCTGTTAGTCCTGTACGATGGTGCGAAGGCTACAGTGTGTGTGGATGGTGAACTAAGTGAATTTTTCTCTTTGAAAGTTGGGTTGAAACAGGGATGTGTCATGTCTCCATGGTTGTTCAGTCTGTACATGGATGGGGTAATAAAAGAGGTACAAGGTAGGCTAGTGGATGTTGGAGTGGCCCTGGTGAGAGAGGATAGTGTTTGGAAACTCCCTGTACTGTTGTTTGCAGATGATACTGTGTTCTTGAGTGAAGACGAAGGGGAGCTGCAAGGCTTGGTGGATGAGTCTGGGAGAGTGTGTAAGAAATGGAATCTAAAAGTGAATGTAGGGAAGAGTAAAGTGATGGTCTTTGAGAGAGATGAAATCGGTGAATGTACAGCGAGGTTGGATGGTGAGGAATTGGAAAATGTGAGTACGTTTAAGTACTTGGGTAGTGTGATGAGTAAGGATGGAGGTTTGGAGGGTGAAGTGCGTGAAAGGGTACAGCAGGGAAGAAAGGTTGCTGGTTCTTTGAAAGCAGTGATAAGAAACAGCGAAGTGAGCATGGAAGTGAAAAAGTTACTACATGACAGTATTGTGATACCAGCTCTAACGTACGGAAGTGAAGCTTGGACGTTGTTGGAAGGACACAAGTCAAGAGTGAGAGCAGTGGAAATGAGTTATTTAAGAGGAGCCTGTGGAGTCACATGGAGAGACAGGCTGACGTATGAGGATATAAAGGAGCGTTGTGGTGTGGGTGTGGATGTGATAGGAAGCGTTATGAGGAACACACTGAGGTGGTTTGGCCATGTGGAGAGGATGGAGGGTGAAAGACTGACGAAGAGAGTGTATGTGAGTGAGGTGGAGGGGGGAAGAGGGAGGGGGAGGCCGAGGATGAGATGGAGAGATGGGGTGGAGAGGTATATGAGAGAGGGGGTGTGAGTTGGGAGCAGGACAGTGATGTGGCGGGGGACAGGGCGACTTGGAGGCGATTTGTTTGTGGCCACCCCAGACGGGATTGAGGCGCCTGGCAATAGATAGATAGATAGATAGTAATGAGGTTGGAGTAAAGAAGGGTATGTGTTAAGCTGTTAAGAGTGCTATGATGGTTAATTGTTGTTCACGGTAATATATGACTTACAGTAACATTATAGTACAGTAGTAGTTCATATTTACATGTTATCTATGTTTATTTAAAGCATCCGAACCTGGCTGTAACAAAGACGTGAGCAAAATGCATTTTAGCTCTGGCTTCCTCTTTAGTCTTCTGATAACCTTATCATCTCTCCCACCTTCCCGTTCTCAAATGACCATGTTATAGGAAATGCAAAGATGATTAGTTTTTCCACATACCCTTTGACTACAAATCCATATCATTGTTTTACTTAAGCACAGCTGGTGATTAGACTATCGATTACATTTAGGGTCCATTAACATTACAAAAAGATTCGTACAGTATTATGTGATGTATCTATGTTACGTGATTCCTCTTCCAACAGTGTTAGCGAAATAGGGGTGAGCATTGATAAAACAGATAAGGGATGAGGAGAAAATATATGGGTGTATAGAGTAATATAAACAGTCCTGTTCACACGTTCCTCTGTCGGTAATATCAATAAGGAAATTGTTCGAACTGGTTAACAGCATGTTGTCAAATTCTCGTGGATACTATGGAGGTGACAGTGTTAGCACGTGTAGTAACGTAGTCCATTCGTTGAGACTGATACAACCAAGCGACCTGCATATGGCAACATCTCCCCACTGAGTGGCTCTGACAAGGTGAGAGTGACATTCGCCTCGTGAAACGATACTACATATGCTGATCATTCAGGTTTCATGGAGTCGGATGGATGCACTAAAACCTTACATAGTCATTAGGAAAGACCCACGCAAGCTATAATAGTAACGTTTGAGAACACCTCGATAAATGCATCACAACCAAGCGACCTGCATATGGCAACATCTCCCCACTGAGTGGCTCTGACAAGGTGAGAGTGACATTCGCCTCGTGAAACGATACTACATATGCTGATCATTCAGGTTTCATGGAGTCGGATGGATGCACTAAAACCTTACATAGTCATTAGGAAAGACCCACGCAAGCTATAATAGTAACGTTTGAGAACACCTCGATAAATGCATCACAACCTCGTTGGGTTTACAGCAAACTCCATTTCTTAGAGAGAACAGGAGCCCTAAGAAGGACAACACCAGTAGAGGATGGGAACATTATTGTGGCAGCGGAAGCTAACCCCCTTACCAACGCAGCGGCAATGAGGCATGACTTTTAGTAGAAGTGTCAGCCAGAACTGTAAGGAGAAGGTTACATCGTGCTGGAATACACCATCGCACCCCAGCTCAGAAGGAACAGCTGACGGACCAGCACTGTGCAGGAAGACTGGCTTTTGCACAGCTCCATGTTGAGCAGGATAATGACTTATGGGGCAGCGCCATCTTTACAGATGAGAAGCATTTCTCCTCTAGTTTTCATGGCAGAGTCTGTTGTTGGAGGAGGGATAATACACGGTAAGATATGAATTGTCGA
This sequence comes from Coenobita brevimanus, assembly GCF_032717465.1. NCBI lineage: Eukaryota > Metazoa > Arthropoda > Malacostraca > Decapoda > Coenobitidae > Coenobita > Coenobita brevimanus. The sequence continues at coordinate 38,407,569 of NC_136976.1, forward strand.
CAGTCTTGCAATACATACGGCTGAATTGCAAATTAATAATCATAGATTTAAATACTGTAAAACGTATTATGTTGTTGAGAGTGTGAATGTGATGCAAATGTGACAAGAGTTTGCATGGTTGTTTTAGTTTTTTTGGTTTATTGTGACCCCACTTTGGCGGGATGAGGCGATTAAGGGATCACATGCTCATCACATTTACACTCCAAACACCTTTTACTGTGACCCAGCTTTGTGTCCATTCCAAAGCACATGGAAAAATAAAACAAAAATGGCCGTTTCATATGCACAGGATCTGGGTCACAAGCGTCGCGACACCCCCCTTACCATTTAGCGCCGTCTTTTTCTCTCCCTTGCACGACTTTAATTATATACGCTGCTCTCAGGTGTCTGCCCTTTCCTCTCCTCCATCCTTCTTTCCTTCCATCCTCTTCTGTCTTTCTTTCCTTCGTTCTTTCCTTGCTCTTCTGCTTACGGATGACAGTACACTCCCTTTTCTGTCTTTCTTTCCTTCATTCTTTCCTCTTCCTTCTGCCTGTGGGTGACTCTACGCTGAGTGACAAGCCAAATGGTTTCCTGTACACCAGGAAACCATTTACTACGCTGGATGGTAACCATGTAACCAGATTTTGGCGCCGGGTGGTGTAGTGGGTAATTACGGAACTCCAATTGGATTGAGCCGGTGTAGGCTTATATCCAAGGGGTGGTTGGGGTTTACTGCTCATGTAATGCCACTCAGGGATGAATGAGGCTGGTCACTCTCATCTTAAGTGTCAGGACCAACTTGCCTAGCCCCGGGCTCCTACGCTCCTTATGGGGCAACAGAGGATTGGATGATGGATATATATATATATATATATTATTAAGAAAAATGGTGGGTGGACTGAATATTAAGTATAGTAATAGTAAATATCAGTGCAATTGAGTCTTTCATCTCCTTCAGTGTTTATTATTACGATTATAATATTATTAAGAGAAAACTATTTATTGATTTCACTTTACTAATCATAATTTAAAATAAGACGCTTATCCACATTCTGGTCACATCCATCACTTATGTGATTAACCCGTAGCTTAGACAAAATGTAAGGAAACCCGATCGTCCGTGTGTTTCATAGCTTACTCACGGGACACAGGTGTGCTGTACTTTCATCATCTATTTAACTACACAAGTGTAGTTTGAAATTAAAATGTCAATTGCAGTGGGCAAGGCATATTATAAAATGTTACCTGTCAGTGTTTCCTAGCTATGACTATACAATCATAGGATGTATTCTGGGTTAATATAATACTTGTTGCCTAACCACATTAATTCATGTGACATGGGAATAACGTAATAATAAAATCGCTAGTCTTTTACATATATAGAAGTATGTGGATTACATATTTCATAGAAATATTGGTCGTGATTGTAATGAGATAGGGAGACGCTCTGTCAATGTCCATTACCATGCCCTAGATGTATACTCTCTCTCTCTCTCTCTCTGTCAGTGTGTGTGTGTGTGTGTGTGTGTCTGTATGTGTATGTGTGTGTGTCAGACACGCGAGTCGAAATTCTCAACCTCTGAACCCAGACGCTTTGGCGTTGGCAGTGCTGACAGTATCACCAAATTCTGACCGGGGCTGTACATACGCTAGTGTTTAAGTAGGGTGTTTTTTGGTTTTCAGTGGTTTTACTGCATGGTTCTCTTGGTGTTTAGCAATACTTTAGGAGTTTGTGTGTGTGTTTTGGTGTCTAAATGTGCCAGAATTACTGGAAAACACTGCCAAATTAAGCATAGGCACTGTACAAATATGTTAGTTATTGGTTGGAGGTGGGTATGGGCAGGGTCTGGATGTGGTAGGGGAATAGTATTCATTATCTGGATGTTGCCGCAACCCGGACATGCCTTTGGCTTTGTTATGTCTGGATAAATGATGGATTACTGCAGTTTCTATCGCGTGTACACAGCCTCCCATTCAGCTGATAATGGTGCCTTCCAGTCAGCTGATTGAGCCAAGATGGCCACCCATTTGCTGTGGTTATCTGGCTTTCATTCTGTTTTGTGCATGAAACGTCATTGCTTATGCCAAATAACAGTGCAAGTGCCTAACAAATAGTGCAGTGTGCAGTATTAAGTGGTAGCTTTTTTGTGAAATACTGAAACATGTGACATGGAAATTGTGTCTGGCAAATATGCTACCCCTAGTGGAGAGTGTGGTGCTGCTGAAGGGCACCGAGGGCAAGCTTATTGACCCCGTGATACGATAGAGATTATGTGATGAGTTTTCACAGCATAACCCTGTCTTATAGCATGTGTCTGTACAGTACAGTACATCCCCACAGTACGCGAGTTCTGAGTACGCGATCCCCCTTGTACACAAGGACCTATTTTTTTTTTTTACTTTAGTGTATATTTTATTAGTATGCAAATTGAACTCCTTGTAAACGAGATGGGCGGCAAAGAGTGGCCCAAATCCGGGATTACCCCAAGTACGCGACATTGTCCCCCAAAGAAGCAATAACAGGTAAAGGTCTATCTGTCTATCTGTCTATTGCCAGACGCCATAATCCCATAAGGGGTGGCCATTTGACTTTGAGCTATTGGTTTTACGGGGGTGGGCACTAACCCTCCACCAACCCATTTGTTGACACGTAGGGAGCACGTTTGGGTTGGTTATATGGTTACTACCCAGTGTTGTAAATGGTTTCTTGGCTTACAGGAAACCATTTGGCTTGTCACTCAATGTAAAGCCACCTGTAAAGGAAGGAGGAGCAATAAGAAGTGACAGGATAGATGGAAGATAGGAAGAGAGGAGGGCAGGCACAGAAAAAGAATGATAAAGGCTAAGGAAGAAGTAGGCAGCACTACATCAAATGAGTGGATGATGGTCGCCACCACCTACCACCAATGATTTACCTAGTAAAGCCATGATCTTGTAGGTTTACTTTATCTGAGGTAATATGTCTTAGGTAGTTTCCCTGTATAGTACAATACTGTACTTAGATCTGAAAGGCGTCTCAAGGTTGCCCATGAAGGGGGGTGCCGCCCATATGTAATTTTTCCCATAAGTTTATGTGTTCACAGTACGCAAATTCCTAGTACACAACGTCCTCTGCCGCCCATGTAGGCGCGTACTAGGGGGATGTACAGTACTTCTTTCTGCCTGACTCCCATTCCTTTGCTCTTGCTCTTGTTACCCAGTATTACTGCTGTCTCTTCTATTTTCTCTTCTGTTATTCCCTCTACAGTCTTTAATTCTAATACAATAAACTGTCAGTTATCAGTAACTGCATTTTGCAACATATGTCATTGTCTGTCAAAGGAAATAGCTGAATTTCTGCTGGGAAGATTCTCTGGGAAGCCCCCAAATTGAAACCTGTGCATTCTTCTCATTGCACAGACACAGTATCCTGGTAGCCTTACAGTATAATGATATTTTATCATGTTTGTTACAGTATTTAAGGGTAAGCAGTACAGGTTTAAGGTTTTATAGCAGTTCATACCTTTTTTGAGGAATACTACTACTCAGTCTGTCAGTATGTCACCATCCAACACCCTCTTGGCCAGTATAAGCTAGGTAATTGAGAGAGTGCTATGCTGTACTGTAATTCCTCCTCCTCCTCCTCCTCCTCCTCCTCCTCCTCCTCTGTTGCCATTTTTCTCTTTTCTTGAAAGAAAAAAAAAAAAGGACCCAAGGCTTTGAACAGTAAAGCCTTATCCACCCAAATAAGTTTGAACCAAATAAAAAAGGGTGGGGGGGGAGGGGGGCAACCCAGCTTCAAGATACTGTGTATTCATTTTTATATGATTGGACATATTGCATTGAAAAGACTGGAGATTATAGGCAGTGAAACACACCTTGATACAGTGTGTGGAAGGTGCAAGAGGCTTGCATGTAGGGGTTTTAGTGCTTACATTAACATGCAGGTATGAGATACTGGTGGGGCATGAAAATGAAAAGAGTAAATGCAGAAATGGGATTGTTGAGGAATGTGTGTGGAGGGCAGAGAGTGGATAGGATAAGGAATAATGTAATTAATAAAATTTTCGGAGTATGAGAGACTGTGTGTCACTGTTTAGGTGGTATGGTCTTGTGGATATAATGGGTGTGAAAAGAATGGCAGAATGGGTATATGAGGCATTTCATGGAAGAAGAGCCAACCAGCCAAAAATGTCAAATGGACCTACAGGTTTCAGCATGTTCCCTTGGCCTAGATCACACATTTTTACTCACAAAGAAATGAATATCAGCCCATTTTGTACAGTCAGGTCCATAGTGTGGACCCCCAGCAATTGACCATATTGTATTCAGTTGGCCCCACTAGACAATGCTCCCATGGGGGAGAAAGAAGGGCCACTGGGCGGACACCTGCCAGCCAGTGAGGCACTTTTTGGCCTGTAAGTATCATATCTGATACCTAATACCTGTCAGTTTTATTGCATAATTTACAGATATAATAGCTTTAATGTTTTCCAGATTTTTTTTTTTTTTTTCCAGGGTTTGGGAGGGGGATTTCACTTACTTGAGATTAAGGTTTAGTGGGTGGGAGATTACAAGTACAGGCTATTTCATGGCCTTCAAAATGGGATGAGAACTGGCTTCACAACATACAAAAATATTCACCGCTGCCTTACTGGCTGGCAGGTGTCCGCCCAGTGGCCCTTCTTTCTCCCCCATGGGAGCACTGTCTAGTGGGGCCAACTGAATACAATATGGTCAATTGCTCAGTTCATTTTTTCCTTCAGTCCATATCCCCTTTGGCCCTTTTCCTCACAGAACCACAAATCTCACACTCTACTGATATATCTCCATTTTGTTTCCCCGGTTACCATCTCCTTACAAACTTCCGTAACAAGGGCGGCACCTGTTGTTATATCAAATCCCAATATGCAGTTGACACTATTTTAAACTTCACTTCATCTAGTTTTGATTACTCATTATATAAATTAAATTGTCAAAATATTACCAAATATATTTTTGTAGTTTATTGTTCACCCAATGCTTCTTCGGAACCCAGTGTATTTGATTCCATGTCCATTCAGTTGAATAACCTTGGCCTTGCCCTTGGCACCGAAATTACCATTTTGGGTGATTTTAACATACACAATGTTGAATGGTCATTACATTCTGTCCGGACTGACGACGCTGGTCTAGAGTGCAAGCTGTTTGCGGAATCATTTAATCTCACCCAGTTGGTAAAGCAACCAACCAGAATACCTGATAATCCTGACCATAATGCCCATCTCTTGGATTTATTTTTGACAAATAATCCAGATCAATACAGGATAGAGGCACTGTCACCACTTGGATCCTCTGACCACAATCTCATCAAAGCCTCATTAGTTAACCCTGCCACACCTCCCTGTTCTGAACCTGTCAGGGTGACCCGATGGCACTTTGATAGGGCAGACTGGGATGGATTTAGAAATTATCTTGCTGATGTTCCATGGCAGTCATTCTTCTGTAGTGATCCCAGTTCTACCCAGTCCCACATTTGCGACTTAATACTAGCTAGTATGGATTTATTCATACCAAGTCAACAGTTCACTAAAAGATTTGAACTCTCCAAAATGGTTTGATGGCAACTGTGCCAGAGCAACAGCCCAAAAATCATTAGCATATAACCCTTACTTAAAATAAAAAACAGCTGAATCACTCCCAATTTAAAATTGCTAGAAATCATGCAAAAGCTGTATTAAATCTATCTAAATCAAACTTTCTTCAAAAGCAAGCATCAAAACTACATAACAACCCTAATGACAATAGAATATTCTGGTCAACTCTTAATTCTTTCAATAATAACTTTAACAAGTCATCTTCCATTCCCCCACTAAAATCTTCAAATGGCGACATTACAAATGACCCACGTGGGAAAGCAGATATCTTTGCCAGTACCTTTGCCAGAAACTCTACCATAGACGATACCAGCCAGAATGACCCAGTACTGGAACTTGATTCTCCCGAAATTGCCCCACTTAAAATACAGACAAGATTCGTAAAATCCATCCTAGACAATTTACCTACCAACAAAGCTCCAGGCCCAGATGGAATTCCACCAATTGTTTTGAAAAAGTGTTCCCCTGAACTTGCCTCTGTCCTAGCTAAATTATTCAGACTATGCATATGTACTTCTTTATTCCCAAATTCATGGAAAGAAGCCAATATCCACCCAGTTCCGAAGAAAGGAAGTTCGTCTGATCCCTCCAATTACAGACCAATAGCTGTCAAATCTTCTCTTGGTAAGGTATTTGAAACTTTAATTAATAAGCACATTGTTAAACATCTTGAATCCAACAACTTAACCCTTTGAGGTTTTTGGGCCGGGCAGATTTCGTCTGTGCCAGAGTAAGCCACTCACGCTGACCCACATTTTCGCGGCCTGGTATTTTACTTTGATCGCTCTGTGTCAATACACTTTTCATGATAGAATGTTGGTTTTGGTGTCATTTTAAAGCTGAATAGTTGTACTTTACCGTAGTATGTTCAAAAAAGGAGAATAAAGAAAATAAAATGTCAAAATGATGAGTTGAAGTTAGGCGAAAAGCAAAAATTTTATACCTTGCCGTAGAAAAATATTCGGCAAAAAATAATGAGTAAAGATATGTAAATTTGGTTTAAACCATGCAAAAATACAATAAATTACCCTTACAGTGATATATAAATTACGGTAATTTTTTCATTTCATTATGCAGTAATGCAAAAGGAAAGAGATGCACAATTTTATTTTAGTCTCGGCCGCATATTCTCTTACCGATGTTTTTCTTTGATTGGTCAGTGTAAATACACTTTCTATGATATGATGCTGGTTGTGTTGTTATTTTGAAGCTGAATAGTTGTACTTTATCGTAGTATGTTAATAAAAGGAAAACAAAGAAATTAAAAAGTCAGAGTGATGAGTTGAAGTTAGGCAAAAACCAATAACTTATATACCTTGCTATAGAAAAATATTCACCAAGAATAAAGTTATAAAGAAGCAAAGCCATGAGTGAGACTCAGCTGTGCAGTACTGCAACACACAGAGCAGCCATTTTGTGACATCTTGCTTGAGCCTCTTTGGTATGATGCGTAAATGCGATTTATGGTGAATATTTTACAAAAGTTTATTAAAATGACGATTAAAAGCGTCATCCGAATCTCTGAGGTTGGATTTGAAATGACGATCGAAATAGTCATCGGAATCTCAAAGGGTTAATTAGTGATAGCCAATATGGTTTTCACCACGAAAGATCCACCATTGACATACTCAGTCTCTTAACTCATACCATCCATCAATCAATTGATCTTTTTGGAGAAACTCATGCAGTAGCCCTTGATATCTGTAAAGCTTTCGACAGAGTATGGCACCGTTCCCTGCTGTCCAAACTCCCTTGCTATGGACTAACGTCTTTTGTTCCTTTGATTTCTTCATATCTTAGTGACAGGAAAATAAGAGTAAAAGTAGATGATGTATATTCCAATTTCCACTCAATTAACGCTGGCGTGCCGCAGGGATCAGTTCTGGCACCAACCCTATTTCTGGTTCATATTAATTATCCTGCTGTCGGGCCCTGCTGTGGATGTCACTGCTTGCATTACGCAGTTGACCCTTGTGCGGTGTGATGCGGTGAGGATCTGTCCGTTCTCCCCTTTGGGGCTAAGATGCGAATGAATGTGTTTGAATGGATGAGTAAATGGAGAGTGAGTCGTCCTGTCTCGGCTACCTCCCTTTCCTTGGGGGAAGCAGCCTAGGTATATAGATAGATAGATAGATTAATTATCCCTTATCTGTCACCCATAATCCCATTCACTCATATGCAGATGACTCAACACTACATAGTTCATTCACACTCAGACATCCATTTACAAACCTAATATCTCTACCTATCAACTCAGTACAGCCATCTCCATAAATCAAGATCTGTCTACAATCAGTGAATGGGGATAAAACAACCTTGTCTCTTTTAATGCTAGTAAAACTAAATATATACAGTTTACTAATAGACAGATATTGCCAGATTCATACATTACCTTCAGTGCTACTAATATTCCCATCTCCAAAAGTATTGAAATTCTTGGCATCTCACTTAACAGTGCCCTCAGTTGGACCTCTCATGTCAGATCACTTGCTAAAACCGCCTCAAAGAAACCTGGATTATTGTACAGAGTCCGTAACTTCTTCGCCAACGAGCAGTTAGCTATAATTTATAAGAGTCATGTGTGCTCTCAGCTTGAATATTGCTCACCCTTGTGGAACGGTTTTGGAGAGGTTGCATTAAGACAACTAGACAAAATTCAGAATAAAGCTGTTAGAATCATTAACAACCCTGCCATTACATGTAAACTACCTCCCCTGCAAGTAAGAAGGAATGTTGCCTCCCTTGCATTATTTTACAGATATTTTTTCGGCAAATGCTCAGACGAAGTTGCGTCCATGGTGCCACCTCTCCATGCCTTCCCTCATGCTACACGGGCATCTGGTAGCGCTCATGACTGGAATGTCACTCAGCCATATTGCAGAACTTCTGCCTATCAGAATTCTTTCATTCCCCGAACTGCATCTCTCTGGAACTCGCTTCCCCAGAGTTGTTTCCCTCCAAATTTCAACCCACAACTGTTCAAGTCTAACTGTTACAGATATTTTATGAACAGAGGACACCAGTAATCTGGTGTATGGATTATTTTTTTTTACTCATTTGTTTTTCCTTCCTCTGTTCTGTTATTTATAAAAAAAAAAAAGTTACAAATGGTTATCATCATTATAAATATGTTTACTCTTGCAATATGAAAACCTATTAATCTGTCAATTTTTGATGAATTCACAAAGAAAATTGGACTGGCCATTACAGAGATATTAGCTTTCAAATTTTTACATGCATTTTTCTTGAATACCTTGTGTACGGTTGGTTGGCCCTTCTTCCACAGAGTGTCTCATATATGAGTGAGTCTGAAGGAGAGAGGAGGTATGGTAGGCCAGGCAGGTGGATGGATATGGTAAATGAGTTTGCAAGAAAGTTAGGTATGGAAATTGATAAAGCATGTGAACTGACAGCTGGAATTGTGGGATGCCACAATAGTTTAATCTTACTGTGTATAACATTATTCCTATGCAGTACTTCTTGCTGAAAAGTGTCACTACTGTACTTTTATGTTGCAGGTTATATTCCCACTTCAATTTACTGGAATGTTGGGTAAAGTTGATGTTGTTGCTGATGTTGAAGGTGGGGGAACTTCAGGACAAGCTGGTGCCATACGTCTAGCAATATCAAGAGCACTCCGGTCTTTTGTTGACAGTGATACAGTTGAGAAGATGCGGTTGGGTGAGTTCTTTCATTCATTTTACAGTTATACAATTCAGGAATTTTTTTCACAGTGCATTTTCATTTTCTATTTTAAGCTGAAAGTAGCCTGAACAAGATAATTTGTAAGTACATGTAATGAAGCATGAAAGGCTGAAGACTAATTTTAAATATTGAATATAGAGGACTTAAACAGTGATGTCACTATTATGTCTTTGATTTTGCTAGTGGACGAAACCATACAATCCATGAATGGCAGCACAGGACCATCCAAATGATTGTCTTAACTCAGTGATCATTCATATCTCATCATGCCATCTAACTGTTATGCAGTTGACTGCACCAACTGGCAAGCAAAGAGTAATGTCTCCCTCTGTCAGTTTCCTTCCAACCAAGAAAAGCAAGAAAGGTTTTATAGCAGTTGTAATGAAACGTGGCTGGACACAGATCCCATCCTCTTGACACTAGCACTTACTCTGTCATAGGTGAATATAGTGCCCTAATCTGTTGCCTAATTCCCTGTGTGTATGAGTATACATAATAGATAGGTTCAAAGTGATTGGCACAAGTAGCTCACTATAACTTTGAGAATTCTGTTACATCTGCAATGCTCAGTGCATGAAAACATGCTCCACTGGTCCTGGGACTACAGTATTTCCTGTCACAATGATCCCTCACTACAACTTGCCAAGATTTCAGGCTAGAGTCTAGACTCAAATATGTAAAATGCAGTTTATTTAACAGATATGATACTGCTTGAATTATTTGAGATGTGACTAGGATGCTGGTTGATTTGTTTCTGTTGTGCCATACATATGGGCAGTTTTAGAGCAAAAAACTGCTGTTTTTTTAGTATTAAGGTACAGTGATACTGGTTATCACACATAATTGGTACCGAACATTTTGCCTGATAATGGAATTACTGTACTCAATAACGAAAGCACAGAACCTACTGGATGTATCCTAATTGATACCAGGCATCGCAAGCGCAAGCACAAATTTTATCGTTTTACAACAATTTAGGCCCACTGAAATATCAGAAACAGACTTAAGCATAGTTAGGGTAATAGAAAAGTATCAAAAGGGCACAATAAGGAAGAAAGAAATATCACAGAGAGACCTGAGATGAGCTTGAGGTAAGGATTTCTGAGGCTAGGGGATGGAGAGTTAATGGTCTTCACCACCTGGGATTAACTCTTCAAGTAGGACCTCATCCTTGAATGCCTCAAAGCCATCAGAAACTACAGACACCACACCATCATCGTCAGTAGAAACCAGCCCAGCTGTGTGATAACGATTTTTGTTTTCTTTTTCCCCCAAAAATGCATGATAATGACAGGAGTGCAGATTTTCATCTTACAGTGATAATGAAGACCATTATAACCAAGTGCAAGATAACCAGGGGATCATGGTGTATGAAAAGATAAGTTGTAAAGTTACTTGTACTTTCCAAAGTTTAGACAAGTGACCGCTTTGGAACATGCTCATTATCTGGTAAGTATTAGAAAACCAGACTAACATTTTTTGGTTAAAAAAAAAAAAAAAAAAACTTGGACCCCAAGCTGTCGATGTAAAGCATTGCTCAGTATGCCTCTGCCATACCTTGTGCACAGACTTGCCATACAACCTCCATGACAAGGTTCATAGTGGATCGAAATGAGACTAAAGATGAACTTAGTCGACCTCCATATAACCTCATCCTTTCTGACTTAGTCAGTTCATCATTCCCTCAGACTGCATCACTGACAAAAGTTTGGTCAAAATCCATCAAGGGGTTAAGGAGATATCGTGCCCACACCCATATGACCTTGAACTTTGACCCCTTGACCTTGCTGACCTAATCAGTTCATCATCCCTTCATACTGTATCACTTACAAAAGTTTGGTTGAAAACTGTCGCAGGGTTCAGTAGATATCGCATGAACACCCATATGACCTTGACCTTTGACGCTGCTGGCTCATCATCCCTTCATACAGTATCACCGACAAAAGTTTGGCTGCAATCTGTTGAGGGTTTTAGGAGATATTCCCACAAGGATGAACTAAGTCAGCTTCATATGACCGTGACCTTTGACCCCTCGACCTAGTGGACCTAATCAATTAATCATCTCATACTGCATCACTGACAAAAGTTTGGTGGAAATCCATAGATGAGTTCAGGAGATATGGCACTCAGAAAAGTATTACGGACTCGCAGACCCACACACTCACTGGCCGAAATATGAATGAACAGACCAATCACTTAATGTCTCTTCCATCATTGGTGGGCAGAGGCATGAATATATATAATGTACCTCATGTTTGGGGCATTTGAGAACGTGCATTGATACATGTTATAAAAAATGTTAAGGTGTGTCCCACACATCACATAACTCCAAAAAATAAGTTAACAAGGTAATACAGTAAACCCTTGATATAACGAACTAATTGGAAGGAGGGGTGGGTCGTTATATCCGAAAGTTCGCTATATCCGATGGTCGTTATTAACCGAGGAATTACTGACCCAAGTTTGCCATATCTGTGGAGTCGTTCGGTCCTATGTGCACAACCACAACTTACTCTATGAAGTCTGACATGAAGAATTCAATGATTTATGTATCTATACAGTACATGTATATTAAATACCATCCTGTATGAATATAAATACAGTGCCTGTAATGTAATGTAGTACTGTTACAGTACACATACCATGCCAGGGAGTAAACTTCCACCAGATATAGCGACCTTTGGTTGCTATATCTGGCGGAAGTTCGCTCTGGAAATAGAGAGTTGTTATATCCGAAGTTCAGCCGCTTTACAACATTCTTCACCTGTGCGAGTGTCACGTTTCCTGGCACTGCATTCCTTCTCCACACAGCCTCAGAACCAATCATATTTACTGCAGCTCTGCTCTCTCTATTCCCATGCATCAGGCTTTCAAAATATTCTTTCCATTTGGTCCTTACTTCATTCCCATGGGTTAATAATTTACCACTTACATCCTTAACACTTTTACATATCTTTCTGCTGTCACTTCTACATTTCTGCACCCCTTTCCAGAATAACTTCCTATTTTCAGAGTAATCTGCATTCATTTTTCTTCCTACATCATCATTTACCTCCTCCTTTTTCCTCTTGACTAGTCTCTTTACATGCTTCTTGCTCTCAGTATATTCATTTCTTATTTCAATTGAACCCCTTTCCTGTAACCACTCTAGCCACTTCTTCTTTTCCTCCACTGCTCTCTTAACCTCTTCATCCCACTGTGCCATATCTTTATTCTTTGTTGTTATTCTTACCACACCACACACCACAAAAGTAATCCCTTTATGCATTCCACAGGCTGTCCAGATCCATTTCATTCCAGTTCACTGATTCTAACTTCTCCCTCACTTTGGTCCTGTACTGTATTCATCTGCCATTTCTTAGATCCTCAGGTTCTCTAATTTCAGTCGTTCTCCCAGACTGCACCTCTCTCTCCTGGTCCACCTCACTCCTCCTAGCTTGATCTTACAACAATCATATGATCTAACAGACCTCTGCATCATCCTCTTATGGCCTTCGTATCAGCAACCATTCCCAGCATCGGCCTCTGTATGAGCACATAATCAATCAGGCTCCATTCAACACAATCCCCGTTCCCTCTGTCTATTTATCTATTGCTAGATGCCATAATTCTGTTAGGGGTGGCCATTTGACTTTGAGTTATTTGTTTTACAGGGAGGGGCACTAACCCTCCACCAACCCACTTGTTGACACGTAGGGAGCAGATATGGTTTGGTTATATGTTACCACCCAGCGTTGTAAACAGTTTTTTGGCTTACAGGAAACCATTTGGTTTGTCACTCAATGTAAAGCCACCTGTAAAGGAAAGAAAAGCAATAAGAAGTGCAGGAAAGATGAGAGGAAGACAGACACAGAAAAAAAATGATAAAGGGTAAGGAAGAAGTAGGCAGCACTACATCAAGTGAGTGGATGATGGTCACCACCACCTTGTTCCCTCTGTACCATGTATATTTATATGCATCTTTGTGTTTGAAATACAAGTTACAAATGCACAGCCTCCTTTCCTGACACATATCCTTCAGTCTCTTCCCATTATCATTGTCTCCTGGTACTCCATTACAGTCCATTATATATTAATATATTAAAGTACTGTACATTGAAGGATCACAGTTCATTTATCCTTTTTTTATTTGCATTTTTTCTATTTTAAGGAAGTCAAGAAGTGATTACTGTACTACACCTTTATATGCTAAAATGTTATTAAACACATTAATACCTAAAAGCAAGTATGCTACCATCTTTGCCATTGTCCAAATAATAGAAACTGAAGAAAGCACGTATCTTTTGTGCCTCCCTAAAAGTGCGTAACACTCAGTCATCAGACAGACAGTAAACACTTAGCATTGTAACTTCTTAAAACTAAGCCAGATCTTTGCATTGAAGAATGTATAAAACACACAACGTATGTAAACTTCATGTCATTACATAAAAAATGAAACATAGCATTTATACCTAAAAGTCCGTAAAATCTTGGCTGGCTGGCCGACCAATAACCGTACTGCAAAATGAAACGACATTTATACTTAAAAGTACATTATGTAACATCTTGGTCATTAGCCAACAACATATCAGACCAACTTACAGAGTTAATGCAAAATGGTAAAAATACACCTGCTTAATCCCTGAGATTGCATTTAATTCACTAGCACTGTAGTCAGTGATTGTCCTATATCATGAAGTAAAGCATGAATGGCTAAGTACAGTGTATGCCAAACCACATGCATAGATAGTATAATGTACTGTAGTTGCTCACATTACACACGTTAAAAATGTCACGCTTTTCTAGATTTCAACACAGTCAAGTATCTTTATTCACCATGAAAAGGTAAAAGTTGAAGGTTCTCTAGTTTAAGTAAGCAATGCTTTTTGGCCACAGTATTTCCTGCCATGCTTAATATTCATTCTGAATTTACACTTGAAGCTGGGCATCATTTACATACACAGGCAGAAGCTTACACACACACTATCAGAGGATGTACACACTCTCTACGATTTACCATCTTCCAATTTGACATGAGATCAAAGCTGCAAACTTTGTTTGAAGTGGAATCTCCTAAATCTTGCAATCCTAAACTGTGGATTCCTAATACAGTCACTGCTTGCATAATACGCAGTCCCATAGCGCGAATCTCACATAACACGGGAGGTGCCATTTTGTCTCCCAAAAATGTCACAATGCGGAATAAAATAGATATAACACGGTCAGGGGAAGCTGCTCATTTGTTACAGCACCTGACTGTGCGGTGACAATTGACAGTGGGAGGCCCCAATTTATTTTTCAAAGTTGTACTGTGCAGCCAGTGATAGAAGAACGTGGTGCGAGGCATAAAATTATGGTTGGAAATCACACAACACGGCATGTGATAGACAGAGTGCAGATTACTTCAGCCTGTGACGTATTGCCATCACGTCTGCGCGGTGTGTCGTCATGGTCCACAGAGCATTCCTGTTCCAGTTGAGCCTACCCTCTCCCCACTCTCTGGCTACACACTCACTCTGTGTGATCTCTCTCTCTCTCTCTCTCCCCCCCCCCCACCTGACCCAGCCTGACCATGCAGGTCTATGAAGACCTCTAGCAAGAGAAAATTCGCCAATGCCACCAGGCTCTCCTCACCCACTACTCTCCTCGTTAAGAGACTCCAAAGCAAAACAACCAGGGGAAGATGCTGTGTCTGATGATTCTGTTGACTTTGAGAGGTTTGTGCAGGAAGCAGAAGAGTGGCAGCAGAAGAATCAGGACATGCAGGACTCACCGTCTTCATTAGAAGAGGACTCTGTGGAACGATGACCATGCTGGGGACCAGTAGGAGTCCTGCCCTGCCACGGAACCCCACTCCACGTCCCCCCCAGAAAGCCCACAACCTCTTCCATTCAAGATGAGGAATCCTCCAATGTTTGTATGTAATGAAGTCTATTAGATATATAAATGTCCTGGGAAGAAAACTGAAAATTGCCCCAAAATGTGAACTTGGGACTGGCTTTGGCACCATGAAACCCTTTAACATGTAAACAAGGCTGTATAACCTGGAAATCTCATAAAACAGAAGCTTCAGGGTACAATATTCCCGTGTTATGCGAGCAGTGTTTGTGCCCGGCGACAGCATGCAACAGTTTGCAATATCAGTAACTTCTGGAAATTACACAAAATTCATGAATGCAGCCTCAAAAGTGACTCATTTCCAGTGCCTCATGTAATACGTGCCACCATTACCTCAGGCCTTCACATTTAGCTAGGTGTAACCCAATCGTAGTCAAGCATGGCAATTACTAAACCAATCATATGCAAGCGTAGCACTTATTATAAGCCAATCACATTGCTTCCCTCCCATGCCAAGCATGAGGGATGCATGCACTTGATGTCTTGGCGCCTGGCTCAGTGCATTGTCTCCTCTCCGTTGTTTGTACAGTACCCTCGCGTCCAACACGCGTTAGTCCAACACAATTCACGTCCAGCACGGAGAGCAAATAATTAGTATAGTTTAATACGATTTAATTACTGCAACACGAGTGTGTTAGCATAACATGCACAGAGCTCCGAGAAGTGGGCGAAATCCGCAGAGTTCACCTCTAGCACGATCACCCCCGGTCCAACACGGCCATACTGGACATTCCCATGATGATGATAGCCAATGAAAACTTCTGATCAAGTAGCCTTCCCCGCCCGCTATCGTGACGTGATCGTGATGCCGCCCAATTAAAAATGCTTCTGCTGTCACGTGATGTTTTGTTTAAATTTCTCCCGCCACAGCGCCACTCAGTCGCATAATTCGCATCGGAAGGTGCTTTTTTCTTGCTGCATTTTCTGCCATTGTTACTGCATTTTACCTTGCTCACGATTCCTAGGAAGCCTTCTGAGAACCCCAAGAAGCGTCGGCACCTCCCTCAGGCCACCAAGCTAGAAAGCATCGAGAGGAAGAAGAAAGGGGAGAGGAAAGTTGACATTGCCAAGCCCTACGACATGAATGAAGCCAACGTGAGGACCATAATAAAAAACCAAGACAAGATCCTGGCAGCAGTGAAGGCTTACAGAGTGCTAGGACAGGTAGAAGCAGGACCTTCCATGGCTGTGGACGAAGATAGTGATTCTGAGTGTGATTTCGAAGGATTTATGAGGGAGGTTGAGGAGGAGCAGCAGCCATTACCCGCTAGTGACGCCAGCAGCCATCCTCCGGGGACCCAGTAGGACTACCTACAGCCTTGGATACCACCTTCCATTCCCAGCAAGCCCACCAACACTATCCTAAAAGGTTAGTTATCATTCATAGCACAGTACCATTTATTATAATTACAATAGTACCAATATATGTATAGGTATATGGTAGGTATTTAGGGTGACTTTTCCTAGGGTTGCTGACATAATTCATTTTTCCCTATAAGCTCTATTGTTTGTCCAACTCGTTTTTGGTCCAACACGGGACCCATGCATGACAATATTACCGTGTTGGACGCGAGGGTACTGTATGTGGTTCTGGTGTGGTTTGTAATGATTTTTTTTTTTTTCTCCCCTGTGCCTCCTCTGCCTGCCCAGTGTTACCATGGCAAATCATAACTCTCTTAAACATACAACTTCTACAAGGAAGGGGAAGAAGAAGAAGCCAGTGTTAACTTACACTGAAATGTTAGGTGTAATAAGGAGGATTGACGGCGGTAAGAAGAAAGCCAAAGTTGCCCACAATTACAGGCTCAGCAAAGTAATTCCTTACCAGGCGGACACAGCAGTTCACCTGTATTAAAACAAACTCACAGTCTCAAGTTAAACAATTTTGGCACATATACAACACGGATAGTTAACTGTCGAATTGTGACTGCAAGAAGTGAGTGGAAAAAAACAAAATATACCCATCTAGAGGTATTTAAGGAAGCAGGTGGGTTGCCTGCAGCAGTGTTCACCGATAGTCTTTCCAACTGGCCACTTTGTTTACCAGCCACCGCTCTGACTGGATGCATCAGTGTATCACGCATTCTAAATCTTCAATTATAGCTTTCAGCTTTAAGTTTGTGACAATGCCTAGTAGCTGTGGTAATCCAAGAATAATAGCAATTAGCTTGAGAAAGACTCATTTCCATAGAAAATATGGAAAGACCACACCCATTTGGTAAAGAATTAATCTCAACCAGTTGACAACTCTTACAACGACAGAGAGGCAACTGAGGGCGACGACGACACTGCTTCCATTGTCTTCACACTGGACCTTGAGGGGTTCCTGAGGGAGGTTGATGAGGAGAAAGCAGCACAGAGGCTGCAGCATGAGGCAGCAGCACACTCACACCTCATGCTGAGAGGCCATAGGCCTCCTGAAGCCTCGGAACCCCTCCCCCTCCTTCACCCGTCCATTCAAGTAATGTCATCAGTCAAAACTGGATAAGAATCTTACAGTATTGTTCATTTCCATTAAATATGCTTGACCAATTTCTTTTCCAGGTTGCTAGTGTTCACTGGTGACCAGTTTGATGTAGGTTTTGGGGTGAGAGGGGGCAACTTTTCCAAGATGACAGACCCATAAGTAATTTTCCCCATAAGATTAGTTATTTCTAACTTGTAGAATTCTCAAATAGCGGCATGTGCTCAGTTGTGATTTAGGAGATTACACTGTTGTAATAAAGAAGCTGTCGCAGTGTTTATATATAACATTTTTCTCTTAACTAAAGGTTTCACTATAGAAACAGTTTGAATAAAATTGCCAAATGTCCGTTGTTCATCCCTTTATCTTAGAGTTACTCTCCCCTTATTGTCCTCATCTGCTGTAAATAGTATAGCCAGATAGGAGTTTAAGAACTAATGGTTGCAAGTAGTTTGTGCTTATGTCAAATGCATGGTTGTACACCGTTTACCTACATAAACCCACAATACCACCACCACACGTACCACTAGTACAGTGCTCGTCAGAATTGTCGAGCGCCTACCGCTGGGGGCTCAATACCTATGGCCAAAAAAGAATCACCCATTTTTGGTAGTAAAAATCAAGCCACAAGTTTGCGGCGCTAGCATGACGTCATGGTAGCCTGAGGCCTTCCAACGCGCTGGTTGGTTCCCGCCTCAGTTGCCCACAGGCTGCCTGAGAGAGAGGAACTCCGCCGCGTCTCTCTTTTAGCGCCCTTTTTTACCGAGTGTCCCGCAGTGTTCTGGCTTTTGCCACTTTGTTATGGCACCTACCAGTGAACTGTCGAGTGAAATCATATCCCAGATCATTGTTCTAAAGGAGGCAGGCCACCAAACAAAGGAAATTAGTGAATTGGTTGGTGTGGCTCGATCGACAGTGCATAGGTGGTGCGCGCGGTTTCGAGTGGAAAACAATGGTGAGGTTCCCACAAAGAAACCGCGGTCTGGTAGGCCTAGGAAAACTTCCCCAAGGTCTGTTAATGTTTTAAAACGTGCAGTGGAGTTTAATCCTTGTGTGAGTGCAAGGAAAATAAAGGAGAGCAACCCGGAAGTGTTTGGTGAGGTGTCTGTGCACAGTGTCTTGTAGGGTCCATGAACTTGGTTACACAAGTCACAGGCCTGTGAGAAAGCCTCTTCTCTCTAGCAGCCAGTGACTTCGTAGGCTTGCCTTTGCTAACAAATACCTTAATTGGGGTGAGGAGCAATGGTTGTCAGTGTTGTGGTGTGATGAGGCAACGTTTAGTGTAACCTGTAACAGAGGAGCACGTGTGTACCGGCACAAAGGTAGTGACCCACTTGACCCACGGTATGTTGAAAGCACAGTTAAACATCCTGATTCACTCATGGTATGGGGTTGTTTCTCTGGTCAAGGTTTGGGGAAGCTTGTTGTGCTTCCCAAGAACATTAGAGTGAATCAGGATGTTTACCTGGAGCTTCTGTGTGATCATTTACCAGACTCCTTCGAGCTCACAGGTGCACGAGTGTTTCAGCAGGACGGTGCACCTGCTCACAAGGCCAAATCGGTCACCAATTGGCTTCGTGACTGCGAGGTATCATTCATGAAAGACTGGCCAGGAAATAGCCCACACCTCAACCTGATTGAAAACCTCTGGTACCTCGTAAAGAAGAATCTCCAAGGGAAGGACGTGAGCTCTCTGCCTAAGCTGGAAGCCGCCATTCGTGACTCCTGGGACAAAATACCCCTCCAGCACCTCAGGAACCTCACCCTTTCACTTCCAAGACGTCTCAGGTCCGTGTAGAAACATAAAGGATACCCTACGAAGCACTGAAGGTAAATAAAATGCATTACTGTATTTATATGTTTTTTCAATGTTGAAAGGTTTGTTTCGTAGGAGGGACACAGGGCGCTCGATACTTCTGATGAGCAATGTACAGTAGGCCCAGTATACTGTACCACACAGTCAGGTCACTAATTTTGACCTTGATGGTTATTTATTTTATTTTATTTTTTTTTTTCACTCACCCAGATATTACTCTGAACCTTTAATGGTTTTCAATTAGACTGTTCTTTATAATGCTGCAAAATAGTGTCAGGGTAACAATACTCATTCACACAGACTCTGGCTAAACAGTGAATGATATCTAGAATAAAAGGCATATTAATGTTTCTTTCATCTGTATCCAGTATGCCAAAGTCATCATCATCATCATCATCATCATCATCATCATCATCATCATCATCATCCGGACCTCCTTTCCCACCCTAGGGCAGGGTGAGGAGTAGCAACGTCCAGACAGCTCAAAATTGCCCAATCTGATGGGCCACGCTTCCATTCACTCACCATTCAAGCCCCCATAATCCTGGCTTTATCTGAAACGCCAAAAACATTCACCACATTCTTTAGCTTCACATAGACATATCCGATAGAGGCAATCCAGACGCTGTCACATCAAAAAACGGTGGCAAATCCCTGATCATGCGCTTCTCCTCATAATATTCATTCAGCCAGCTCGATTTCTTGTCAGTCCCCTAGCCTCACTGACTTCCAAACCTTTCTTCCTTACACACTCAACAGTAAAAATTAATATCAGCTAGGTAATGGAAAAAATGCAAAAATTGACAATACATCTGTTTGGCAGATCACGTCTGTTACAGCATTCCGTAGCAAGTCTTAATGTCAATGATCCTTCTACAAGCTTATCTATGAATTGATTTATAAAGTATATTTCTTTTTCAAGTATATCTGAGCATTTTTTGTGTTTGGTGATGCTTGGAAAAAGATTAGGCTAATAGTCAGAACTTGATTCTGAAAAAAGAGTGGGAACCAGAGTTACTGAATCATCATCATGGTGGGCAGATGCCGTGGGGTGCATAGCTTCACTTGCCCTTTGACTCCACCCACAGGTGTCCTTTCACACAGCCCTCCAGGCAGCAACTCTTCCCTCTCTAAGCATTTCTCGACATGAATAATGAACCTCCTTCAGCCATGAATTCCGTGGCCATCCATTTGGTCTCCTCCATCCCAGGCTAACTCTCTCAGAGATCATCCTGTAGGCAGGGTCAGCCTCAGGAAAATGGGCCACCTGCCCATATAACTGGAGTTGGTGCTGACTTATTTTGTGGGTAATGGTCCATGACTCAGTCTCACAGAGGTGTAGCAGGTTATGTATCAGGTCATACCAGCGATATCCCGTGATCGTGCAGCGGCACTTAGTACTAATGGAGCAATTTGTTGTTTCAAGTCACTGTTTAATGTCCATGTTTCACGGCCATAGAGTATGACGTAGAGCACATTAGTGCCTTTAAGATGCGAATTTTTGTCCTACACAAATAATGGCAATGCCAAGTACCCAAGTTGTGTGAATTCATAACCCCATAGGCCAGACTGATGCAGTGAGAAATCTTATTGTCTGACCTACTGTTGTTCCTTACCACACTACCAAGATAAGTGAATCTTTCCTAGATTCCCGCATTCTCATCACGTGCTTGAACAGACTGAACGGCGTCATCCAACAAGCCACCAAATTTCTGAACCATGGTCTTGGCCCAAGAGACTTTATCCTAATGGCATTGCATTCCCTTGAAGTTCTCCGAGGGCACCTAGTAGTATCTCCAGCAAATGCTAGGATAACTGCATCATCAGTGAAGTCAAGGTCAGTAACCTTAAAATTGCCAGCTGATACTCCACAGTGACTTCAACTCACAGCCTGGCCAAGTACCCAGTCCATGCACGTGTTGAAAAACATGGGGTCAAGGCCAAGGAAACTTCCCTGTCTTACTCCATTTCTTAATGGGAGGAAGTTGAATGTTCCTTCTCCACACTTGACAGACTCTCACTGTTTGAATACAGGCCATCAGTCAGTCAGATTATCCCTGCAGTGATCCCATGAAGTTCCAAGAGTTCCCATAATACCTCCCAATTTACTGAATCAAATGCCTTTGTGAGATCCACATAGGCTGGAAGCAGACCTCGTCAGTATTCAAGGCAGCATTCCACGACAACTCAAAGACCTTGATGCAGTCATCTGTAGAATTCTTGGGTGTGAATTCAGATTGCTTAGGCCTCTAAAATTTTAGCAGATGGTCGTGGATAGGCATCAGAAGAATGTGAGCAAAAACCTTGTCAGGTGCACTGTGCACTATAAAACTGTACCCTGATAGTTACTAAAGGCACGATGGTCTCCTTTCCCTTTCCAGATATGGATGATCAAACCCTTTGTCCAGTCAGAAGGAATGATACCAGTCTGCCAAATGGCATCTATGACTGCATGTAATGCCCTGACCATGGCTTCATCTCCAACTAGGATCAGTTCCAGTGGAATGCCACAAACACCAGCTTCTCTACGAATTTTCAACCTATCCTTCCTTCCTGATTTTCTGTAGAGAGGCATGGTATCATCAGTTGGTGGGAGAACAGTCAGTGGTTGTACCAGCTGACAGAAGCAATCCACTGGGGGGATCAACCATATACAACTGCTTCACAGTACAGTGAACTCTCATATCCATCATTGCAAACCTGGCATGCCTCATTATCTGTCACAGCAAATGGGGGCTAGTTTAAAAAAAAATCCATTGGAAATTTTCCAGTATTGAAACAAAAAATGTATTTATACTAGGGATCAGCATGCTAGGATTGCCGTACATCATCGTCGTCATTATTATTATTATTCTTATTATTCAGGGCAAATCACAGTGGGCCCATATTTGAGCAAAAATTCCATCCCACTTGCATCTCCACTGTGAGAGAGAGAGAGAGAGAGAGAGAGAGAGCAAAACCATTCTTCTGGCAGCCAGATAGAGGCCAAAATTGCCTGCCTGAGCATAGGGAAACATTTCTCAGTAAGTGTGTGAGGTATGCAATTTTCATGTGCATTTCCTCTTTACTGAATTTTCTGCTATTATTTTCCTTTGTAACCTTTGGATGTGGCTCAAAAATTAACCAAAAGAGGATATATACGTACATACCCAGGGGGATGAGGGTGGGTTCTTGGAATGTGGAAAGTTTGAGGGGAAGAGCGGGAGAAGTCGTTGAGGCATTCAGTTGGAGGTGGGTGGATGTCGCATGTTTGCAGGAAGTCCGGTACAGGGATGGATCAGCCAGAAAGATTGTTGGGAAGGACTGTTACTATAAGTTGTTTTGGCAGGGGGGGACAGACGGATGTGGGGGTGTTGGTGTGATGGTTGCGGAGAAATGGGTGGAACATGTTATGAATGTTATGAAAGTAAGCGATAGGATATTGGTAATGAAAATTCTGTTCAGTGGAAAGATAACTGCAATTATATCGGCATATGCTCCACAGGCACAATCAGATGAAGTAGAGAAAGATAGATTTTGGGATGATTTAATATGTGTAGTATGTGGTATGTGGGATGATGAGATGGTGGTTTTGGGAGGGGACTTAAATGGTCATGTAGGTGGAGCAGCTCAAGGTTATGAAAGAGTACATGGGGGATGTGCATATGGTATAAGGAATGCGGAAGGGAAAAGGATACTCAAGTTTGGGGAGGCAACGGACATGATTGTGTGCAACACATAATTAGGAAAAGAGAGAGTAGGTTAATTACATATGAGTCGGGGGGAAATAGCAGTCAGATAGACTACTTTCTGGTTAGGAGGGCTGATAGGAGGTTAGTGAGGGATATTAAAGTTATAGGAGGTGAGGAGTGTGTGCAGCAGCACAAACTATTGATTTGTGATATGGCGCTGAAAGAACGAGTGATGAAAAAGAGGACTTATGTACCTAGAAGGAAAATATGGAAACTGGAAAACCAAGTAGTACGGAATGCTTTCCATAGCGAGATGAGGAAAGTGGTGGCTGAACAGGGAGCCGTAGACAGAGGCATTAATGAACAGTACAGAGCCCTCAAGAACAATCTCTTGAGAGTTACTGATGTAATATGCGGTTGGACAAGAGGCCCACCAAGACATAAAGTAACTTGTTGGTGGGATGAGGGTGTAGAGGCTGCAGTTAGGAGAAAAGAAGGCTTTTCCGGGAATGGAAGAAGGGTGGTAACAAGGAGGAATACTTGGTTGCCAAAAGTAGGGCAAGAAGAGAGGCATACAGGGTGAAGTCTGAGTCACAGAGATTTCTACTTGATAATCTAAATCATGGGAAAGAAAAAATATTATATTTAAGGTGGCAAATCAGTTGAAGAGGGATAATCGGGATATTAAAGGTGAGCAGTGTGTGAAGAATGATGAAGGAAGGGTAGTGGTGAACAGTGATGCTATTAAAGATGCATGGAGAGAGCATCATAGCTGGTTGTTGAATGAGGAGTTTGACTGGGACAGGGAAGGTTTGGAGCCAGCAGATCTAGTGTTTGGCCCTTGGCCTTTGATTGACACTGCTACTGTGAGTGAGGCAGTGGGCAGGATGCAGGTGAGGAAGGCAGTAGGTGTGTCTGGGTTGGCTGCCAAAATGTTGAAGGCCTCAGGAGATAAAGGGGTGAGGTTAATCGCTGACCTGATAAATATGATTATATATGAGTGTTGTCTGACATGATTAGTTGAAGAGTGCAATTGTTAATGTGTCTAAAGGGAAGGGTGATGCCCTGGAAAGAGGAAATTGTAGAGGTATAAAGCTTTAGATCAGATAATGAAGGTAATGGAGAGAGTTCTAGAAGGTATGATTAGAGAAAGAGTGAATATTGATGAGATGCAGTTTGGGTTTATGCCAGGCGGGGGGACCACTGATGCCATATTCATTGTTCAACAGCTTCAGGAAAAATATGTTGAGAAGAAAAGGGATCTGTATTTTGTTTTTGTTGACTTAGAAAAGGCCTTTGACAGAGTCCCCTGAGAGGTGGTGAAGTAGGCAATGAGAAAGCTTGGTAGTAGTAGTAGTAGTAGTTGTTCCCTAGGCAGTCTGGCCGAACAGCCCCGAGTCCCTTAGGAAGGCCATGGCCGAGACTGGGCTTTCCCACAGAGCTCTCAAAGAGTGTATGTTGTGTTGTTGGCGTAGGTGATTGTGTGCAATGCAGTCTTACATAATGTGCTTAATAGTATGGGGTGCTGTGTTACATCCTGGACAGGCATCAGCGATAGTCATCCAGCCTCTTCTGGTAGCTTAAGTGGGTTGGATGGTGCCCACATCTCAGCCTGGCCAGGTGGACCCTGTCCTTACGAGGGAGATAGGATTCAGACGGGTGGATGTCAGGAGGCCGTGCATGCAGCTGTGTGTTGTCTTCAAGTGACTGAATGGAGCGGTAAGTGATTTGAGTGTGGATATGCTTCTGGAAGATGGTCCGAGGTGGGCAAGGGGGGGAGAGATGACAGTGTTTGTGTATGATATCGTGTGCTGGGTGTTGGTTTGGAGGAGCGGCTGGTTAGGGTGGTTATGGCTATGTATGTGGTTGCTCACACGCAGGTAAGAGTGAATGGAGATTTGAGTGATGAGTTTTCCGTGAACGTTGGTGTGCATCAGGGGTCAGTTTTCAGTCCCATGTTGTTTATCATGGTACTTGAAGCCCTCTCACCTGACTTCAGAAACGGACTCCCGTGGGAGATGTTGTATGCTGATGATTTGGTGTTCATCACAGAGAAGGAAAGGGAGGCGGAGGAAAGATTTAGAAAGTGGAGAGATGGTATGGGGTGCAGCTTAAGGGTAAATGCAGATAAAACAAAAGTGATGATATCTAGGGTTGGTGGTGGTACTTTTAAAGACAAGGGATAGTGGCCATGTACATTTTGCCACAAGGATGTGGGAAATAATTCCATCTTGTGCAGTGTTTGTAATAAATGGGTGCACAAGAGATGTAGTGGTATCAGAAGTAGACTGCGAGATAATGCTGATATTATATGTATGGTGTGTCGGGGAGAGCAGGTGGAGATTGTCAGGAGTGAAAGGATTGAACTTGCTGATGAGTCTCTTCAGTGTGTGGAAGAGTTTTGTTATTTGGGAGATATGTTGTGTGCTGGAGGTGGGGCTGGAGCTAGCTCTGTGGCTAGGGTGAGAAGTGGTTGGAAAAAGTTCAGGGGGCTGTTGCCTCTCCTGACATTGAGAGGACTCTACCTACATGCTAAGGGGTCTTTGTATGCATCATGTGTTAGGAGTGTAATGCTGTTTGGTAGTGAGACCTGGGCAGTAAAGGAGGAGGATATTCACAGGCTCAGATGTACAGAAATGACAATGATCAGGTGGATGTGCAGTGCGTCCCTGCATGCAAGGTCTGGGGGGGCTGGGTTTTCGATGGAAGGGTTGAGAGGTAGGATGGGACTGGAGTGTATTGGTGTTGTGATGAGGAGAGGTAGATTGAGATGGTTTGGACATGTGGAGAGGATGGGGGATGATAATTGGGTGCAGAAGGTGAGAAGTGTTAATATTAGGGGTGGGGTCATGAGGGGTAGACCGAGAATGACATGGGACGAGGTCATTAAGTGTGACCTCAGGGTTAACGGACTGAACAGGGAGGCTGCAGTAGACCACACAGCTTGGAGAGCTGCCATTAGGTGACCACGGCCGACACATGCAAGCATGTTGGAGCCTTGAAAGATGAAAATGATATATATATATATATATATATATATATATATATACAGTATATATATGTACATACATACATATGTTTAGTTTAGAGGGTGAAGTGCTTGAAAGGGTACAACAGGGAAGAAAGGATGCTGATTCTTTGAAAGGAGTGATAAGGAACAGGGAAGTGAGCATGGAAGTATAAAAGTTATTGCATGACAGTATTGTGATACCATCTCTAACGGATGGAAGTAAAACTTGGACCTTGCTGGAAGGACACAAGTCAAGAGTTAGAGTAGTGGAAATGAGTTGTTTGAGAAGAGCATATGGAGTTACATGGAGAGACAGACTGACATTTGAGGACTTGAAGGAGCGTTGTGGTGTGGATGCAGATGTGATAGAAAGCGTTAAGAGAAATACATTGAGGTGGTTTGGCCATGTGGAGAGGATGGAGAGCAAGAAACCAATAAGGAGAGTGTATGTGAGTGAGGTGGAAGTGGGGAGAGGGAGAGGGAGGCCGAGGGTGAGATGGAGGGATAGCATGGAAAGGTATATGTGGGAGAGGGGTGTAAGCTGGGAGCAAGGCAGTGAAGTGGCATTGGACAGGGCAACATTGAGGCAATTTGTTTGTGGCCACCTGTTATGGGATTGAGGCATCTGGCAATATATATATATATATATATATATATATATATATATATATGTAAACAGGCAAGCAAATTGGTACATCCCTAGGTAGGGATTCAAAGCATTAAGAGAAATACTGTAATCCCCGTACTATCCAGACGCCCACTTTCCGGACATCCCCACTTACCGGACATTGTGGGCCTGGACCTTCGGAACCCAAAAAAAAAAAAAAAAAAAAATCCCCCCAAAATGCGAATTTTTCCCCACCCGTAATTTGAAATTGCAGCGCAGCGCCGAACAGCTGTTACACCACAGTCCCTCACCCCTTCCTTCCTCCCCCCTCCCCCCTCCCCTGTCAGGGTTGCCATTTGGTATTTTTCCTTACCTAATATGGGCCAATTTGGTCATGAAAAATTCGTTTGGTAATGAATCAGAGTAATGCATTACCAAATGGATTTTTCACATGTATCAGGATACACAGGATGGAGATGGTGGATTGTCTGCCCTCTCTGATTAATCTGCTAACGTACATAGCGTGAATATAACCAACATGCTGTTAATTATACAAAGAGTGATGACATGTATTTCCACTTGTATATATAATTAGTGAAGAATAAATGCTAGCATTACGAATTTGGTAATGAAAAGTCAAATTTGGTAATGAAACTTTAGGAGTTTGGTAATGTGGCCATTGCGGTCTGGCAACTCTGTTTCCCCCTTACACACCAACACCCAAGCAGTTATTGCCTAACTTCGATCGCGAGTGGTAGCATGTTGTAGTGGGAGCCACACGTACTCATTTTTTTTTTTTGTGAATAAACAGTGAATAAACTGCAATACCTCGCCACTAGACCACACGGGAATTTACAGTGTTGTGCAGGGTTAAGAAAATAGAATTTAGAGTGCAAAGGATTAACTGTGGAGTGCAAATGGCGGTGGGAACTAGCCTGATGCAATTAACAATGTGCAGTGTTAAACAGTTATAACTCACAGTGCAAAGAATTACTGTAAGTGCAGCACAACACTGGATTACTGTACGTGCTTCAAGAGCATTTTCACCACTGCCAAAACCTTACAAAAGGTAGCCACAAACGTGCTGTAATTACCCTGGATGAGGTACAGTCACTTCTAATTCCTCATTCTTTGGTTCCTTTTCATTTATTTCAAGCTTTTATGTCCATTATTGGTGTGAATGAGGTCTTAAATAGGTTTAAATATGTGCTATGCATGTCCGGTAGGGAGTTACTTAGGTGGCTTTCAAAATCAGGCTGGGTTAGGGTCCATAAGTACCAGTCCAGGAGCCAGGGACTTGTTGTAAGTACCCAGAATGTTTAATATTGTATAAACTCATCTCTAAAACCTCGTTTTGTGGTTCTTTTGCATTTATTTCAGTCTTTTATGTCCCATTTTGGTGTGATTTGGGCCTTAAATAGATGCTATGCATGTCCAGAGGGAGTTGTATAGGTGTTTTTCTGAGTTAGAGTCCATAAGTACAAGTCCAGGAGGCTGGGGCCCACTATCCAGACAGGACCACTTTCCGGACATGCCTTTGGCTCTATTACATTGGATAGTGGAGGGATTACTGTACTCAGAGAGATTTTGGCCATGTGAACAGGATGGAAAATGAGAGACTGACTAGAAGAGTGTATGTGAATGAGGTGGAGGAGAAGACTGAAGATGAGATTGAGGAATGTATTGGAGAGATGTATAAGTGGGGATGAGTTGGAAGGAGGACATCCAAATGGCAGAGGACAGGGCGATGTTCATTTGTTTGTTTATTTAGGCTTCAGTATGGTTGCATGCATCAGCCTTGATTACATGATGGTGGTTCTCCACATTGCTCTAGTTCTAGCAGTCTTTCTATGCATTCTCATAACCCTGAGGTCACACACTGACATTTTCCCCTGTTGTTTTTTTTTTTTTTTTTTTTTTTTTTTTTTCCCCCACTGCTTGTGCCTAAACTTAGTCACCCTGGGCACCCGTCTTCATCCTCCATCTTCTCCACATGACCGAGCCATCTCAATACAGTATAGCTCTTCTCTTCCCAACACTAATGCATCCTTTCTCCCAACTCTTCATTCACAATCCTCAGGCCTGTCATTCAGGGAGAATCTGCACATCCAGCTACTCATTCTCTTCTTTGTACAATTGAGTCTACAAATATCCTTTTTCCTTTACTGCCCATGTCTCACTACTCTGCAGCATAACTCCTAATGCATGCTGCTTAAAAGGATTCTTTAGCACAGAGGGAGAGCTTCCTCAGTCTCAGGAGGGGAAACAATTCCTAAACTTCTTCCAGCCACTCCATACCATTGCAACCGAAGTGGCTCCAGCCTCATCTCCAGCACATATCATGTCTCCCAAATAACAAAACTCCTCCACACACTCGAGACTTTCCAGCAATATTAATCCTTTCCCACCTGGCTCTCCTTTACATCATGCACACTCAAGATCACCACTATGACATTTGTTTGTGGCCACCCCATACGGGA
The DNA here is from genome assembly GCF_032717465.1 of Coenobita brevimanus. Classification (NCBI taxonomy): domain Eukaryota; kingdom Metazoa; phylum Arthropoda; class Malacostraca; order Decapoda; family Coenobitidae; genus Coenobita; species Coenobita brevimanus. The sequence goes on from NC_136976.1 coordinate 38,436,796, forward strand.
TTAAAACATTTGGCCATAGATAGCTAGATAAATAGAAGGATATCCTCTGTGATAGCTAGAAACAGTATCTGTTAACCCTTTCACACCAAGGACTTTTTTTTTTTCATTCTAGATAACATGAAATTATATTATTCAGTTTAAAATATATGAATGCAGGATGAAGGTGTTCAAGGTAATGAAGCTGTTAAGATACAGCAGCTTGTTTATGACTGCTTAATACCAATGATACATCAAGGAGATGATGATGCTGTTCACCATAATCATCATATTGGTTTTATGTCTGATATTTTCCGTGAATCATGAGTCATACTGCTTCACCTGATAGTACTCGTCCAGCTTGATCTGCCAACTCTCAGATAATGCTTCTACATCTGATGTCAGTAAATGCTGCCCTCCATGTGTTCCTCGGTATATCTCTTTGTTGACAGCCTGGTACTTCTATATACCTCATCCAGTTCCCCAGTCCATCATACTGACACCCAAACCATCTCAGTTTCCTCCATTTTACTTCCATTGTGATACTTTGCTTAACTTTTAAAGTACAGGTATTCTTTCTTCCGAGTTTTAAATATGACTATATGGGACATTACATGATTTAATTTTTTTTGACAGCGGGTCTCCTAACGCGAGACCCAAGAGTACGTGAGAGGAAGAAGCCTGGACAGAAGGGTGCCAGAGCCAAGTATACATGGAAGAAACGATGAAGCACCGGTTATATAGTGGTAGCAAAACTTTATTTAAATATGGTGCGATTGTTTGAATAATCAGTTGTAACTCTGAAGTAAAGATTAATAAATATTTGTCCCTAATTTTGTTCTTTCTCTTCCTGTTCTGAGTAGTTCTAAGTACGTACAAATAAATTCAACCAGGAAATTCATAGTTCAGCAGCAAGGGATCTTTGTATGTGGCATGTGCTAGGAATGTAATGCTGTATAGTAGTGAGACCTGGGCAGTAAAGTAAGAGAATATCCGTAGGCTCAGACATACAGAAATGACAGTGATTAGATGGATGTGTCATGTGTCCTTGAATGTGAGGCCTGGGGGAGGGGGGCTAGGTTTACGACTGAAGAGATGAGAGGAAAGGTGAGACTGGAGTATATTGGTGTTGTGGTGAGGAGGGGTAGATTGAGATGGTTTGGGCATGTTGAGGGGATGGAAGATGACAGCTGGATGCAGAAGGTGAGAAGTGTGAATGTTGGCGGTAGGGCTGTGAGAGGCAAACCTAAAAGACCTTAGACAAGGTCATAGAGAGTGACCTCAGGGTTAAGGGACTGAATAGGGAAGCTGCCAGAGATCAAGCAGAGGGGAAAGCCGTCTTTAGGTGACCAAGGCTGACACATGCAAGGATGTTGAAGCCTTCTTAATACAACGAAATCATGTACATGAACCTTGATTAACACGGTAAATATAGCCCAGACATGGACCACGATACTCAAGCAAGACGTTTACATGTATGCTTGCACAACTTAGTCTGGATACTTTCCAAAAGTCCCACTTTTACCCGTTCTGCCCACCCAACCCCACATAAATGACCTTGACTGACTGTATGAGTAAGAAACTGGATGTTTTGTAGCTGATGCATCTGTGGACATCATGAGACAGGCTGAGACCAGCAGACCTGCAAATTCCGCTGGAGAAACAGTCCTATCTGTAAACAGTGTAGGCATGACATTGGGCAACACATACAAAGGGAACTCTCTCCCAGTGCCCTGAAAGATTGTATGAGAATCAGAGGTCAATTGCATTCCATGGGTGTAACATCTAAGCTCCCAATAAAGTGTCCAACAGTAATACGTAGTCTTTAAGATCAACCTGAAATCCTGAGGGTAAGTCTATGGGCCCACATCACACAAGATGCCCACCATCATGTAATCATTGTAACAACATAGCATAAGACGATTAAAGAATATTAACACTAACATAACTGAAATACCTGCTGTGGCAACCGGGGGCACCACAACACTCCCAGGAAGCGACTACGGAGGGGTTTGTAGGGCGCGCGCGTGCAGTCTGTGCAGTATGGGCATATGTCCCACATGGCCACGCGCCCCTATTCCACGGAGAGCGCCCAGGGCAAACATCTCAGTCCGGGCGCATTACCCTCCAGTCGAGCTAGCCCTCGCCAGGTTCGGTATGGAGTTGAAGCACCCCAGTGACGGCCTGTAGCTGCACATATGAAGAGACACCTTGTAGCCACTCAGATGCAGCAACAGCCTGTAACCGTGCATATAAAGTGACAGCCTGTAACCACACCATAATGCGACAGCCTGTAGCTGCGCCTATAAAGAGACGGCCTGTAGCCGCTCTAAGTGATGCCCATCCCCCGTGCAGAACCAATGACAGCCTGCAGCTGCACTTGGGGAGAGAACTGTACGCCCCCTCTCCTTCTGCAGTAGCCTCGAGGAGCACGACACCAGTGATGGCCAGCTGCCGCACCAGTAATCAGGAGAAGGCCTGTAACCACTCCTCGCCTACACATCACTCCTCGTACGGGACTCCGGCGACAGACTGTAGGTGCACCCGTGGATAAGTGACGGCCAGTAGCCGCACTCCGTCCATGGTCCTGTCAGGAAGTTGGGCCCTGGTTATGGCCAGTAACTGCTCCAACAGGAAAGAGACGGCCTGTAGCCACCCTCCTCCTGTTGCCCACGGGACCTTGGCGACGGCCTGTAGCCATGCCAGGGAGAGACACCCTAAAAGTCTCTCACCCCCCGTGATTTCGCAACGTAAGGGCAACCCTTGCTCAGCCCACCTATCATATGGCAGAGCGAGTCGTGCCTCTTCCTCTCCAACTCGAGGCAGCCCACAGAAGGAGAATTTCAGCCTAGAGGACTGGTGGAGTGGCCTCATGTTGTCCCTGGGGGTTTAGGCCCTCCAGCCAGCGCCAGAGAGAGAGCAGACCCTGACGGACTCCTGCCGAAGGCGACGCCGCAGTCTGACCCTGACAGCGGCACAAGGGAAGAGAGACCGCAGGCAACGGACCCTCAACAGCACCCCCAGTACCCCGGGGCGTGACTCTCCCAGTCCCAGGCGATGGCGACACCCTTCCCCATCATGGCACAGACAGGAGCGCCTACAGGAGTTGTTCGGCTCCAGACCAAGGGGTCAGACTCCCGTGCCCAGCTCGACCAGTGAGGGGCCCTTTACTACGTCCGACCCCAGTCCACGACGGGCGACAACACCTCTGCAGGTAGTCCCGTGGTCTCTGGCGGAGAAGACACCAGAGGAGACCCCGTTTACACCTGCGAGTCCCCGGGCCACCTCTGCCCGGCCTGAGCCCTCAACGATCCCCCACCAAACAGTGACTGTGATATAAAAACTGAACATAGTGACTGACAAGTGAATATTGGAAATAGTGAGTGATGCAGACAGTGTTCCAATCATAAATACACCTGTATACCTGTCTATTCATAACATCAGAAATGCTACTCCACCATTACTTAATGTAAAGTGGGACACTGCCACATATCCTGTGAGATACATACAGCCCTAGACTGAAACTGTATATAACCCCGGGCCAAGTGTTTACAGTGTCTGTCCTATATCCTTGCGACTGTGAGTATCCTGCCAGATACACATAATACACCTGCCAGTCCTGCCTGTCTAACACCCTTTGACATTGTATAGAGTACTGTGTGTCTTGTCTGTATTGTAAGGAAGGATATAGTAATATACGTGTAAGGTAGTTGCCCAGAGTTTTTATACCCTGTTCCTCTTGTGGTGTATCCTAGCTCTGGTCTAGGTAAAGAACCCAGCTATATCATAGGTGTTCTTGGTACAGGAAGCTGCCCTAAAAACACCTAGCATAACAATAACAGGAACCAAAGTAAGGCTGCATACCAGTATGATAATGTTGTGTATCTCCCCAGCATTCTCCCTCCACCCTCCACCCCCGCCACCATTGTTGTTGTCACTGTTGAGATTTTGCAGCTGCTGCACCACCACCTTCATCATCCAAGTTGATTCCCTTGAAGTCCAGAGCTGAGATGATAGAACTGACCTCACATAGTGCAGAGACATCGTCAAAGTCAGAGTCATCAGAGGTCAGGGATTGTTGCTGTTGTGGAGGTGCCTGCCACTTAAGGCGAGCCTTGCACATGACGTCACTGCATGGGAATAAACCGTGTAACTTTGAAACAGGCCCCATGTTACTTGAGGTTTGTCACAGAATAGGTGACTGCGTAACTTCAAAATCGCGTTATTCAATGCCATGTTAATCAAGGTTTGAGTGTGCTGAAACAAAATACAGTAATTTCCTGGACATCTGTCTTAATTCAGCTAAGACAGATGTCCAGGAACAGTGTGATGGACTGAAGAGGTGAGACAGGCTGTGGCACAAAAGAAGAAAGCATACAATGAATGGATGAGAAATAGGGGCGTGGAAGAAGTTGAGAGGCGGCAAAGAGTTATATGTAGAAAGAAAGAGAGAGGTGAAAAGATTAGTAAGAGAGAGTAAGAAGAGAGTGGATGAGGAATTTGGAAGGAATTTGAGTGTAAAGTGGAGGGACTGTAAGAAAATGTTCTGGAAAGAGGTGAAAAGAGTAAGACAGGGTGGAAGTGAAATTAGCAGGGGAGTGAAAGATAAAAATGGTAGATTACTAGTGGAGAAGGGAGAAAAAGTGAGCAGATGGAGAGAACACTTTAAGGAATTGTTGAACATAGAGGATGGATGTAATGCGAGTATAAGTGGCTGGGGAATGGCTGGGAGAAGGAGGGAGGTGAGAAGACAGGAAGAAATCAGTAGGATAGAAGTTGTGGAAGCAATGAAGAAAGTTAAATAGGGGAAAGCCCCAGGAATTGATGGAGTGTGTGGTGAAATGCTGAAGCATGGGGGAGAGATAGTAGTAGAATGGATGTGGAAGATGTGCAGATTGGCCAGGGAGGAAGGTAGAGTCCCGGAGGATTGGAAGTCAGGTATAATTATTCCCTTGTACAAAGGAAAAGGGGAAAAAGAAGTGTGTGGTAATCACAGGGGCATTTGTCTTCTTAGTATAATAGGAAAAGTGTATGGTAGGATACTTATAGACAGAGTTAGAGAAAGAACAGAGAAATTAGTTGGAGAAGAACAGGGAGGCTTTAGGAAGGGAAGAGGTTGTGTAGATCAGATATTCATTCTTAGATCTGTAGTGGAAAAGTTCGTAGAGAAGGGAAAGAAGTTGTATGCGGCTTTCATGGATTTGGAGAAAGCATATGACAAGGTGGATAGACAAGGATTGTGGAAAGTGTTAAGAATAAATGGAGTAGATGGGAAGTTGTTGAATGCTGTGAAGAGTATGTACGATGGTGCGAAGGCTGCAGTGCGTGTGGATGGTGAACTAAGTGAATTTTACTCTTTGAAAGTTGGGCTGAAACAGGGATGTGTCATGTCTCCATGGTTGTTCAATCTGTACATGGATGGGGTAATAAAAGAGGTACAAGGTAGGGTAATGGATGTTGGAGTGGCCCTGGTGAGAGAGGATAGTGTTTGGAAACTCCCTGTACTGTTGTTTGCAGATGATACTGTGTTGTTGAGTGAAGACGAAAGGGAGCTGCAAGGCTTGGTGGATGAGTTTGGGAGTGTGTGTAAGAAACGGAATCTAAAGGTGAATGTAGGAAGAGTAAAGTGATGGTCTTTGAGAGAGATGAAGTCGGTGAATGTACAGCGAGGTTGGATGGTGAGGAATTGGAAAATGTGAGTACGTTTAAGTACTTGGGTAGTGTGATGAGTAAGGATGGAGGTTTGGAGGGTGAAGTGCGTGAAAGGGTACAGCAGGGAAGAAAGGTTGCTGGTTCTTTGAAAGCAGTGATAAGAAACAGGGAAGTGGGCATGGAAGTGAAAAAGTTACTACATGACAGTATTGTGATACCAACTGTTAAGTACGGAAGTGAAGCTTGGACGTTGTTGGAAGGACACAAGTCAAGAGTGAGAGCAGTGGAAATGAGTTATTTAAGAGGAGCCTGTGGAGTCACATGGAGAGACAGGCTGACGAATGAGGATATAAAGGAGCGTTGTGGTGTGGATGTGGATGTGATAGGAAGCGTTATGAGGAACACACTGAGGTGGTTTGGCCATGTGGAGAGGATGGAGGGTGAAAGACTGATGAAGAGAGTGTATGTGAGTGAGGTGGAGGGGGGAAGAGGGAGGGGGAGGCCGAGGATGAGATGGAGGGATGAGGTGGAGAGGTATATGAGAGAGGGGTGTGTGAGTTGGGAGCAGGGCAGTGAAATGGCGGGGGACAGGGCGACTTGGAGGCGATTTGTTTGTGGCCACCCCAAACGGGATTGAGGCGTCTGGCAATAGATGGATAGATAGACCCTGCTAGTTAATGCATCCTGATGGATGATGGTGTATTCTCTCTCCCTCGCCCAGCCCTACGCATGGACTATAACCCCAATAAAAGCTTGTGCTAAAGCAAGGTTCATGCTAAAAAGTGACATACAGCAGACCCACGACTAATGTATCTGGAAACCTTACCATGCATATTGAAACACACAAATTGTGCCACTGAAATCCATGTTATATGGTCAGTTGGTATGGAAGAATTCCACATTTTTCCCAAAGACCCACTTTTGGCCATTTTGAAACAGTTTTACCCCATCCTGATCATACCTAACATTGACTGTAGTACACATACAACCTCTAAGAATATGGTTGCCCCCCCCCAAAAAAAAAAAAAAAAAATGGTTAATTAGAGTGTACAAAGTGGTAAAGAAGTGGTGATCAGTCACCATTACAGGATACAGTGTATCTGCATGTTGGGGAAAGGGTATCTTCAGATGACAACTGTTATGCTAGGTGTTTTTAGGTCGGCTTCCTGTCCTAGAAACACCTGGCTTGCAGATGGATTCTTTTCTAGACCGGAGCTAGACCACAAACATAAGAGGAACAGGGCACAAAAACCCTGGGCAACAACTTACACATATATTCACCAATTTTCAGATACAAGAATGGGCAGACAATCTCACAATATTTATGCCAAATCAATTCTCAGACTGCTGAACAGGTTAAGTGTATCTCACAGGATACAAGACAGACACTGTATGGATTTCAGGGTGAATGGGTGTGGCAATAGTTCACTGTCTCTAGACTCGTGCCTTAGTATTCTAGGTGGGAGTCAGGTATAGGTGTTCCACAGCATACAGTCTCTATACTGGTGCCTTCTTTATTTTGAGGGAAGTTAGTAATTCACAGTTTTACACATGTTCTGTTTCTCTGGTTTCACTGGGCACTAAGGATGGTTACTAGGGACTGATGTTCACTGCATACTGACACAATCACAAGGGGGGGGGTTAGGCATTGGCACTCACTTTGCATTGAGTGGGAGTTTTCCCTTAGGCACTGTCTTTCACTTCAGTTTCACTTTGTACTGAATGTGGGTTCTCCCTTAGGCACTGTCTTTCACTTCAGTTTCACTTTGTAACACAGTCACTTGTCAGTGGGCAAGGGGGAGGAGGGGGGGGACTCACAGGTGTCGACCTGGGGTCGTTGGAGTCCCTCCAGGAGCCCTGTCTTCTAGCGGCCACAGGACCACTCGCAGGGGCGTCGTCCCTCGCCGAGGGCTGCGTACAGGCGTGGTGAAGGGCCCCTTGCTTTTGGGGCTGGGGACTGGGGCCGAACAGTCTCTCCAGGCATTCTCGTATGCACCTGGTGGGGGAACAGCGTTGTTTCGGGCAGGGACTGGGGAGGCCTTGCCCTGGAGTACCATGGGCGCCGTCGGGGTCCCGATGACTGTGAGCCCCATCCTGATGCATTGCTGTCAGAGTGGGGCTGCAGTGTTGCCTCTGGCAGGAGTCCGTCAGGAGTGGGTCTTCCTCTGGCGCCGGTTGTATGGAGTACAGCCCTGGGGACAAAACAGGGCCTCTCCACCAGTCCTTTAGTGGGGAGCTCTCCTTCTGGGGACAGCCTCGGTCTGGGTGGAGGGGGGAACGATGGGCTCCGCCCCAGGTGGGTGGAGGTGAGCGGAGGTCGCCCCCACATTGCGGAGTCACAGGGGGCGAGGGGCTTTTGGAGCTCCCCTCCCTGGCGCAGCTAGAGGCCATCGCCAAGGTCCCCTTGGGCAACAGGAGGAGGGCGGCTAGAGGCCGTCCCTTCCCTGTCGGCGCGGCTAGAGGCTGTTGCCGGGGCCCAACTTCCTGACAGGACCGCAGGTGAAGCGTGGCTAGAGGCCATCGCTTGTCTATGGGTGCAGCTAGAGGCCGTTGCTGGAGTCTCGTATGATGGGTGACGTACAGGCAAGAAGCAGCTAGAGGCTGTCTCCTGTCTACGAGCGCGGCTAGAGGCCATCGCTGGTGTCATGCCCTCCGAGGCTACTTCAGAAGGAAAGGGGACGTACCCTTCTCTCCCCTCTTGCGGTTAGAGGCGGTCACGGGTTCTGCAGGGGGGGGGGTAGGCAGCACTGAGCAGCTAGAGGTCGCTCAAAGGCGCAGCTAGAGGCCGTCGCTTTGGCTGAGCGGCTAGAGGCCATCTCTGGGGCGTTGCCTGGAGTGAATATTTCAGCTCCACCCTGATCCTGACACAGGCCGGGTTGGTGGAAGGATAATGCCCCCGGGCTGAGGTGTTCGTGCCGAGCATATTCCAGGGAGTAGGGGCGCCCGCCACCTGGAACTTGCGCCCATATTTCACAGACGTTCCTCTCACTCCGTCTACCCCTCCGTTGTCGCCTCATGGGGGTATCGTGGTGTTGTCAGGTGTCGTTATTTCACCACCGTCGTGGTGGGAAAAGTCACGTCCCCATTCTCGGAGGTAGTAGGTCTTGTTGGTGTTGGTGCTGTGGGCTGGCAACGGGTGCTGTAAGAGGGTGGTCCATCGTGTAGTCATTCAGTTTTTGTCTTGGTGGGGGATACAGTGCTTTTCTCTGAAGGCTGGTGCCCAGGTGGCGCGCCTTATTCTCATGACTTGGAATCGTTGTCTTCTTAGGAGTCTCAGCTGAATGCTGGTGAGTGGGGAGGTGGTGGTGGTTTTATGCTGGGGCGAAGTACATAAGTTTTCCCCAGGGCTAGGGGTTGGATGGACTTGAACTTGATGTATCGTGAGGGTGATAGGAGTTGTATTAGGGGTATGGAGGCTTGGGGTAGTTGGATTCTGTGGGGGAGGTGAGGAGGAGGGGTGGGGGAGGGGGTGGCAGTGTATCTTGCAGGAGGGCGTGAAATGCGGCTGGAGCGGGTGATGGTGGTTCTCAGGGTGGGTGTGGATGGCGACGTTTGAGTTTGGTTTCGTTGCACTCTGGTTTCTTGGGGGGAGGTGGGGATGGGTGGGGGATTTGAGGTGATGATGTGGGGGCGGCAGTGGTAGAGGGTGGCGTGCGGGCAGCCAAAGGTATCTTGATCAGGGGTGGTGTTGGTGTGGTTGGGCTGGGTGGGGTGGGGGGCTGGCTGGGTGGGGGAATTTGCGGCGTTGGCGAGATTGGAGGTGAGGTGGTATGCGGCGTGATGTGGAGAGGTGTCGGCGATTACGGGGAGGGAGGAGGAGGGTGTGATGTAGCAATTGTAGGAGTCAGGAGGAGGGTTTGGGATGGCGAGGGGAGGTGGGGTGGTGTTGAGGGCAGGTGGGGCGGGGCAGGGGGAGGTGGAGGCACGGAATGGGCATACATGACGATTTCTGTAGATGCAGTGGCTGTTGTTATAGTGTGTGATTACTTGGTAGGGCTTGGGAACGTGGGTGACAGTGTAGGGACCCATGAAGTGTGAGGCAAGTTTGTGAGGAACTGGCAGCTTCGCGACCATCACGGTGTCACCAGGTTTGTAGGGTTTGGAGGGGACCACATGAGGTTGGAGGTCTAGGCCATTGTGGAGGGGGTCGGACGCGGGGGATGCAGAGGGTGGCTGCAGGTGTCACTGTAGGGAAAGGAGGAGAGGCGCTTCCCCAAACACTCACTTGTAGGGGGATATACCGTCCTCTGAAGTGCAGGAGTTCATTCCCCACTGGATGATCTTAATGTAGGGCCGGCCAGTCTTCGTTCTTCGTCTCCTCTATCCGGGTTCGTACTTGATTCATGAGAGTACGGTGGCTCCTTGCACAGATTCTGTTTCCTTGTGGCCACTATGGGGAGGAGTGGGAGATGCGATAGCCGAATAGGATGGCTAGCTCTCGCCAGATAGCGCTGGTGAGTTTGGGGGTGTTGTCCAAGTGCAGGGCCTGGGGAATTCCGAAGTAAGGGAAGACGTGGGGGACGAGGGCGTCAGCCACAGCAATGGCATGGTGTTTGTTGGCTGGGCATGCGATGACGAACTTGGAGTAAGTGTCGACAAAGGTGATAATATATGAGTAGCCCAACTTGGGTGGTAGGGGCCCTACCATGTCTTCAGACAGCAGCTGCCACAGTTTGTCGGTTGTGATGTTCCCCGAAGGGCTGGTGTGCGGGTGACGTCTTTGCCCAACGCACAGGCCTGGCAGGATTGGGTGGTCTGTGTCACGGGGTTTTTAAAAGTAAACTATATTAAATGATAATGTTCAATAATACTGAACAGCAGGAACAAGAATTGTCTTGCTAAAATCAAGCAATGATTACTTTATGCTGGGTTACTTCGCTTAATTCTCTAAAAACGAGAATTTATAAACTTTCTCAACAGTAGGCTACACAGCAGAGACTAGTTCCTCACAATTGCTGTTTATTGGTACTGTTAGCCTCTGGAGAAAGTGACTTCACCCCTGACAATAAATAACTAATACTATCAATGATATCAGGTTCTTGCTGATGCGTTAACTCCTAGAAGGCACAACGGATTTTAAGCTTAATACAACAAGACTGGCCTAAGTACCAGTTATGAATAGCAAAGCGTTTATGCAAGCTAGGAGCTATAAGGGAAATAAGCTTAATTATGGAGAAATGAAACACGAGTTTATATTACATTAAGCTCAAAGAAAAAGGAACTTAAATTTATTGATTACAAAGAAATAAATTTAACGTTACATTTCAAAATGAATTCAAATTAAAGAGATCGCACTCACTTACTCACTCAAAAGTAAAATTCTTAAACCTAGGAAAACAACATGTGGCGCAGCCGGCCGGCATGTAAGGGAACAGCACACTTCACTAAACTCTTAAGTCTAGGAAAACGAAAAGAAAATACTGGTCAAAGAGTGGACTAAGCGGTGACTGGGTGTCGTTACTGAGGAAGAACACTGCACTGCTGTCTCTCGCCAATCAGCTATGTGGACGGTGGGAACTAGGTGTCATTGAGGAAGGACACTGCCACACACAACCTACTTCTGTGACGCTCAAATCTTGACTAACTCGTGGGAAAGAAGGGAGCGCTGTGGCCGCCTTCCTAACGGCTAGAGCGAAACACGCCCAAAACAAATTGCTCAGCGGAAGCGCTAATGTCTTGCACAAAGACGATCACTTATGACAGTGAAAAATTGATTTGAAAACACTCCCAGCCGAGTGAGCGGTTAACTGAACGATAAACTGGGATTCCACTAGAGTTCACGGTTTCCCACAAAAGCCAATGTCACTAGCCGACTCGTGACATTACGCCCCATGAAAATCAAATCTTTTTTTTCTTCAGAAAAAAAATTTCAATATACATACATATAAATCCTAACTCAGTCACACAAGATTCACACTGTGGTGTGTGTGCTATCCTGCTACAGGAGAAAATCACTATCGCCAATGAGCGTAAAAACCTCGTATTTACGTTAATAGAGGCAAGCTTGAGGGAAGAACTCCGTGACCACAGTGAAAAATCCTGTACTCAGGTCAAACTGAGCGAAAAGTTCGCTACATTTATGTTAACAACTAATTGTTATGTAGCGTAATGTATGTAATACACGGTGTAGGTGTGACAGTTGTGGTGTAACTGTACCTACGTGTAAAATCATGTAATACAAATTTATAGTAAATAATGACAACGAAGCAGAAAAGAAGCGGCAGCATGCGACAGGGACGTCCAGCTAATCAGCACGGCAATGCTGCACCCACCAGCTGCACCTGCGAAAACAATCAAGGTGGAGCATCAAAAGTATCATTTCTCTCTCTCTGTGTAATGCTGTGTTTTTAAGACGACTTCTCGTCGTAAAAACACGAGCACTGGACGGGGTCCTTTGGCTAGATCGGATGTAATGCACTAACAAAGGAACAGGGCATAAAAAGAGACAGTACACCGAATCACATCTATTGCTTAAATTCTATCCCTTACAGCGCTACATACACAACATTTGGTACACAATTACACAGAGATACAACAATACACTTATAATCGGATCCAATCTACTTTTGCACAGGGCACAGGGCAGTCAGGGATATGGGTTACTGTTATTGAGGAGAGATAACTCTTCACTGCGATGGTCAATCGAGAACACTGGTCGTGCCACTGGTGGATAATAATAAACGGGGGAGTCTCACTTATATTCACTGTGATCGGGAGTCTGTGGGGGATATGATACTATAATAAAGGTAGGGTGCGTGTGGCGACATCCGACACCGTCACCTAGTCACAGGGAAGCACTTCATTAGCCTTTCGGCTCGTTCACACACCTACCTTCGACTCCACAGAAAACTCCCCGCTTCCTTTCTGAGAGGGGGAACTGAGCTGTTTAATGTTCAAGCACGATTTACTCCGATATCACTGTTTAACATAACTTTTATTTGTCACTGCCACTGTGCATTGGATCACTGTTCTGTATTAGGGGTCACTGCCACTATCACTGTTCTACCCGTGTTTCCTGGGTAGTTGGGTCACTAGTACTTACTGTCCAGGGAGGCTCCCTTGTTTAGGGCCTTGACCTGAGGGGCGGCTCCTTCCTAGGGCCGCACTAGTGGGGTGCAGGGAGGCCTCGTAGTCTGGGGCCTCGATTTGATCGGGGCCCTCGGGACTAGGACCGAACAGGCGGAGGATTCGGGCCTGCTTCTTCTTCTGCTGGGGCGTGAGAGGGCCTAGGTCGCCGTCGTCGGGGAACGTGGTGGAAGGCCTGGGCGTCCGGGGTCTGCAGGTGCTCAGGGGGAGAGGCGCCGTCAGGGCTGGGCTGCGGCAGCGACTCCTGTAGGGTTCCAACAGTGCTAAGGAGCGTCCGGGTGTGGGCGGTAGCGCCGCAATCGGGCCTTGCCACCACTCTAACGCCTCCGCTTGGCCAAGAAGCCTGGATGGCGACGAAGGGCTCCCCGGAGGGAAAAGAGGCTTGAGGGAGAATCACGCTCTTCGTGGTTCCCTGAGTGTGTTCATTGGGCTGAGGTGGGGCTCCACTTCCCCTAGTATGGACTTTGGCTGGCGCCGTGAACTTGTCCGGCGTGCGAGGGACACCAGTAGGGTGATCGGGGTCGCCCTTTCGCCGAGGCAAGTGGCCGTCAGCGTGGTGTTCCTCCCGCAGTAGGGAACAAGCCGGAGTGAGGGGCACGAGGGCCGCACTCTCTCCAATACGGACAGAACCTACCGTCAGGGAATTCTCCACCCTGGTACGTGCCCCAGTCGTAACTGAGTGTCTGCCCGTACGGGAATCGACTAACGGAGAAACGGGATCACCCGTCTGCTCCGGCGAGAGGCCGGCCCCGAGTCGCCGCTTCCGTAACTGGGTAGCGCTACACGTACGGTAGCAGGGTCTCTCTACCCTGGACCGTATTCTGGCCGTAGCCAAAGTACAACTGGAGAGGGATGCACACAGGCAACGCTCTCTCTCCTCAGCGTGTTAAGGCCGGAGCCTGGGGTCACCTTCCCCTTTACACACTTTGTCAGGCCGTAGCCTGTGTCTATTTCTCTTTTAAGGCCATAGCCTTGGGCCTCTTCCTGCCCTTGGGCCTCTTCCTGCCCTAGAGGGTGTAGCAAGACCGTCAAGACGGTGCTACTTGGGACTGACCTCTTTTCAGTCCCACCCCTGGTCTGACGGTCACTACCCCGCCCGCACAGTAGTTCAGGTTGTCTGAACGCCTGGGGTTGGGGCACTTGCGAGGAATAGGGGCTCAGGGCCGGGATGTCCCGATGACCCTCTTGCCCGAGGTCACTAGCCTCACCTGTGTGTCCTCCTGGGGTGGTGGTGGGGTGGCGGCTTGGCGGTGGTGTGGGGGGTGGTGAGGTGGGAGGTCCTGTGGCGCTCTCAGCGGGCATTTTACCACCCTCCGCGTCGTTGAAGTCACGGCCCCGTGACTGGAGGTGGTAGGTAGTGGAGGTGGCTGTGGTGTGGGGCGGGCGGCGAGCAGACGTCGGACGAGTTGTAGGTCATTTTCCATGTCCCCAGAGGGGTCGTAGATTGAGAAATGGTCCCTGACTACGCTGGGGAGGATTCTCAACAGTGCGTTGAATGTACGGATATCCCGGGCATTGGGTGGTGCCTTGGGATAGGCAGCGCTGACGAGGCGCCTAGCCTGGGTGAATGTGTCATCCAGGTTCCCGTCGTAGGTGAGGGCGTCGAGTTGAGAAAGAGCGACAACTCGGCCTATGGATGGCGTGAAAGCCTGTCTCACTATTTGTGAGAATTGGTCCCATGACAGTTCTGGGACGACTTTTGGTGCGACACTAGTGATTATTTTACCCAAATTAGGTAGAGTGACAGCGATCTTTTCTCTGTCAGAGTCAAACCCTATGTCTAGGAGGGGTTTGACCATGTCCAAATATATGTTTATGTCACACTGGTCCGGGTTGAACCTCGGCAATTGGATGTGCGGTTTAGCTGCCGTTGTAAGTTCCCTTTCGCGTTCCTCCGTGCGTTACTCGGATCTAGGACCACCGCTTGCCACCAGTGTAATGCTGTGTTTTTAAGACGACTTCTCGTCGTAGAAACACGAGCACTGGACGGGGTCCTTTGGCTAGACCGGATGTAATGCACTAACAAAGGAACAGGGCATAAAAAGAGACAGTACACCGAATCACATCTATTGCTTAAATTCTATCCCTTACAGCGCTACATACACAACATTTGGTACACAATTACACAGAGATACAACAATACACTTATAATCGGATCCAATCTACTTTTGCACAGGGCACAGGGCAGTCAGGGATATGGGTTACTGTTATTGAGGAGAGATAACTCTTCACTGCGATGGTCAATCGAGAACACTGGTCGTGCCACTGGTGGATAATAATAAACGGGGGAGTCTCACTTATATTCACTGTGATCGGGAGTCTGTGGGGGATATGATACTATAATAAAGGTAGGGTGCGTGTGGCGACATCCGACACCGTCACCTAGTCACAGGGAAGCACTTCATTAGCCTTTCGGCTCGTTCACACACCTACCTTCGACTCCACAGAAAACTCCCCGCTTCCTTTCTGAGAGGGGGAACTGAGCTGTTTAATGTTCAAGCACGATTTACTCCGATATCACTGTTTAACATAACTTTTATTTGTCACTGCCACTGTGCATTGGATCACTGTTCTGTATTAGGGGTCACTGCCACTATCACTGTTCTACCCGTGTTTCCTGGGTAGTTGGGTCACTAGTACTTACTGTCCAGGGAGGCTCCCTTGTTTAGGGCCTTGACCTGAGGGGCGGCTCCTTCCTAGGGCCGCACTAGTGGGGTGCAGGGAGGCCTCGTAGTCTGGGGCCTCGATTTGATCGGGGGCCCTCGGGACTAGGACCGAACAGGCGGAGGATTCGGGCCTGCTTCTTCTTCTGCTGGGGCGTGAGAGGGCCTAGGTCGCCGTCGTCGGGGAACGTGGTGGAAGGCCTGGGCGTCCGGGGTCTGCAGGTGCTCAGGGGGAGAGGCGCCGTCAGGGCTGGGCTGCGGCAGCGACTCCTGTAGGGTTCCAACAGTGCTAAGGAGCGTCCGGGTGTGGGCGGTAGCGCCGCAATCGGGCCTTGCCACCACTCTAACGCCTCCGCTTGGCCAAGAAGCCTGGATGGCGACGAAGGGCTCCCCGGAGGGAAAAGAGGCTTGAGGGAGAATCACGCTCTTCGTGGTTCCCTGAGTGTGTTCATTGGGCTGAGGTGGGGCTCCACTTCCCCTAGTATGGACTTTGGCTGGCGCCGTGAACTTGTCCGGCGTGCGAGGGACACCAGTAGGGTGATCGGGGTCGCCCTTTCGCCGAGGCAAGTGGCCGTCAGCGTGGTGTTCCTCCCGCAGTAGGGAACAAGCCGGAGTGAGGGGCACGAGGGCCGCACTCTCTCCAATACGGACAGAACCTACCGTCAGGGAATTCTCCACCCTGGTACGTGCCCCAGTCGTAACTGAGTGTCTGCCCGTACGGGAATCGACTAACGGAGAAACGGGATCACCCGTCTGCTCCGGCGAGAGGCCGGCCCCGAGTCGCCGCTTCCGTAACTGGGTAGCGCTACACGTACGGTAGCAGGGTCTCTCTACCCTGGACCGTATTCTGGCCGTAGCCAAAGTACAACTGGAGAGGGATGCACACAGGCAACGCTCTCTCTCCTCAGCGTGTTAAGGCCGGAGCCTGGGGTCACCTTCCCCTTTACACACTTTGTCAGGCCGTAGCCTGTGTCTATTTCTCTTTTAAGGCCATAGCCTTGGGCCTCTTCCTGCCCTTGGGCCTCTTCCTGCCCTAGAGGGTGTAGCAAGACCGTCAAGACGGTGCTACTTGGGACTGACCTCTTTTCAGTCCCACCCCTGGTCTGACGGTCACTACCCCGCCCGCACAGTAGTTCAGGTTGTCTGAACGCCTGGGGTTGGGGCACTTGCGAGGAATAGGGGCTCAGGGCCGGGATGTCCCGATGACCCTCTTGCCCGAGGTCACTAGCCTCACCTGTGTGTCCTCCTGGGGTGGTGGTGGGGTGGCGGCTTGGCGGTGGTGTGGGGGGTGGTGAGGTGGGAGGTCCTGTGGCGCTCTCGGCGGGCATTTTACTCTGCCTAGCAATCAGTACTTATGTTACAAAAAGTACACTCTAGCTGAAAAATACAAGTGACAGCCTAAGCTTCGTACATTCGAGGTCGCCATTAATTTATTAGGTTCATTATTAACCAGGAAACGTAGTCCCTGGACGCCGTTGGTCTCGAGGACTCATGTAGTTTACTGGTTAAACTTAACTCTACACTTACGATTAGTGTCGGCAAGTTGAGAATCCTTATGCAAATTCGGGCTCGTGTGTCCTCAGACACAGCCTTGGACTGCACACGGGTCCTCAAACTTTCCCCCCTTAAACTTATGGTACATATGTATGTACAGGCCCTGGACATACTATGTCCTGTGGGGCCAACGAGTGAGACGTCAGGTCTGCACCCACTTCACCACTACCCTGTCTCTCAGCTGACTCAGAGATTACAGGTGTGGTTACAAACGGCACAGGAAGGACATGTCCCTGATTGGTGTTACATGGACACACATTGCAGGAACGCACAAAACTACCTATGTCTCGTCCCATCCCTGGCCAGAAAAAGTCAGCTCGGATACAGCCCTGGGTCTTCCTTTTGCCCATGTGACCTCCTGAGGCTGAACAATGACCCCATTGTAACACTGCTAGGCGGTACTTGGTGGGAACGACAAACTGCAGTCGAACCTCGCCCTCGGGTGTTCGTGACTCACGGTAGAGCCGTCCTTGTTTACGAAGGAACTTGGTTCAACCTCCCCGTGAATACTTTATCACTCTACCCTTTTGTTTCTTTCGCACGGCAGCAAGTCTCGGGTCAGAATGTTGTTCTTGAACAGCAATTTGGCTACACATCAGATCTTGTGGCAATTCAATGGTCACTGTGGTGACACAATCTGGAGCCTCAGTCATGGCTCGTGTTACTGTAGCCGAAGTCTGAGTAGCGTCATCCTCGGTGCAACTATCCTTGACACCGGGAATATTACCTACGATTAGGTCAAATAAAGGTTCTGGCATGAAAACTGCGAATGTCGTACCAGTATAGAAAGGAGATGCCACCTGGATACATGCCTCAGAGAACAATCTCACTGATCCATCAATAAGGTTTGCATGGATCTGTCGACCTGTGTTCTGCTCAGGCCGAAATAGACTCTGTTTGACAGAGCAACCTGAGGATCCATTATCTCTCAGGACCTTCACAGGAATGTCTCCCACAAACCCTGGCTGAACAAGGAAGGTACTGTCACCTGTGGGAGGGCCTGTGGAGGAAGCAGCTAGCCACTCATGAGGCTGCTGAATAAATGATGCGGCAAACATGGTGCCTTGTGAATTAGAAACTTGAGGGGTCGTACTCACTGCCTGTGGAGATGGAACATTGGCCATCTGTGGGGGAGTGTTCACTGTCGCTGTGGGACTAGTGAACTGTGGGGGAGTACCCATACTGGTAGGGACGTGACCACCGTGCTGCTGCTGAGGAATGAAGGCTGTGTTCGCCTCCTGCCTCCTATTCACTTGAGCTGGTGGTGAAAAGGACGGTCCCGACGGTCGGTTGCATGGCTGATACTGCTGCTGGTTAGGGTACCTGTTGTACCTCTTCCAAGCAGGCTGCTGTGTATTTTGCCCCTGGTCCTTCTGCGGTTTGCTTGGACCTTGCCCATTACTCTGAGAATGGCCTTGGTGCTGGGATTCAGTCTGAGACGGCTTCCCAGACTTGGCAGTATCTTTTCTGCTGTTCCAGGTGTTTTGCTTACGAGTTTGGTACCCGTATGCAGTGAAATATGCGTCTGCCTTTTCCACCATTTGGCTGGCATCTTTCACCTGGCAGATTGTAAGCTGTGCTATGAGCTCAGCAGGCCACAACCTCTCTAGCTGTGTACGCAGCATAAGGTCAATTATCCCCTCACGCGTGGAAGGAGTTTCATCTTTCTCCATCCACTCATTTAAGTAAGCAGTGAGACGGTCGAGGAACTGAACAGCTGTCTCCTTGTCTTGGAGACGAGTTCGCATGAACTGAACTTTGGCGTCGTCTACTGTGAGACCATACGCCTTAATGAGTGCAGCTTTCATCATTTCATACGTGAGATTGTCTCCACGATCTGTGGAGAATATCGAGGGCAGGGCCCTCAAATAAACTAAGAAATTGGAGCCGCTTAGCTGCCTCATCCAGTTGATACATGTCTGCCATGTCCTCAAAATGAGCTATGTACGGCTCGATTCGCTCGCCTTCCTTGTATGAAGGAAGCTTGATGCGTGGGGTCGCCAGGACATGTGTAGGAAGAGCGCTAGTGGAGCTTGGGTTGGCTGCAGCAGATGTGCCTGAAGCCAAGGAATCTCGCTTGAGCTTCAGCACTTCAAGTTCATGTTTTTCGCGTGCTTCTCGCTCGGCACGTTCGCGCTCGCGTTCGTGTTGTTCGTGCTCGCGTTCGTGTTGTTCGCGCTCGCGTTCATGTTGTTCGCGCTCATATTCGCGTTGTTCTCGCTCTTCTACTAGCTCGAGTTCGTGTCGTTTTTGCTCGTGTTCGCGTTGTTGTCGCTCTTGTTCTAACTCGAGTTCACGTTGTTTTTGTTCGTGTTTGCGCTGTTCTCGCTCGTATTCGCGCTGTTCTCGCTCGTGTTCGCGTTGGATTCTACGCTCTTCACGAGCATCTTTCTCACGTTCTTGCTCGTAATTAAACCGTGACAGAACGTAGCTCTGAATTTTTTCTGGGTCAGTGAGGCCCATATCTTTAGCTTCCTGTACATAGACACTGGCTGCCATGATGCTAGCTCAGTCTAAATAACTAGCGACTCAGTACTGACTGTGATTTTTTTTTTTTTTAAATCACCTAATGCTAATAATCAAAAATAAAGAATATAGGCACAGGTTAGTGGTGACCAGTTTTATCTAAACTGGTAAAGAAAGAAAATTAAACAAACAACTGGCTTTTAAAACTAGTATGTAAATTAATAAAAATGAATCTATAATTACCAGTAAGGTAGTGCCTATAGACTTTAATGATAAATACCTATGTATGAACGAGTGAGTATTATCTCGTGAATAGCTTTAGAGCTAGGAGTTAATATCCTGGAATGAGGTCGCCAGTTGTCACAGGGTTTTTAAATAAAATGCAATTATTAAAGGATAATGTTCAATAATACTAAAGAGCAGCGACAATGAATTGTCTCACTAAAATCAAGCAATGATTACTTTATGCCGGCTCGCTTCGCCGATTCTCTCAGAACGAGAATTTATAAACTTTCTCAACAGTACACAGCAGAGACCAATTACTCACAATTGCTGTTTATTAGTACTGTTAGTCTCTGGAGAAAGTGACTTCACCCCTAACAATAAATAACTAATACTGTTAATAATATCAGGTTCTTGCTGATGCATTAACTCCTAGAAGGCACAACGGATTTTAAGCTTAATACAACAAGACTGGCCCAAGTACCAGTTATGAATGGCAAAGCGTTTATGCAAGCTAGGAGCTAATAGAGAAATAAGCTTAGTATGGAGAAATGAAACACGAGTTTACATTACATTAAGCCCAAGAAAAAGAACTGTTAAATTTATTGATTACAAAGAAATAAATTTAACGTTACATTTCAAAATGAATTCAAAATAAAGAGATCGCACTCACTCGCTCACTCAAAAGCTAAATTCTTACACCTAGGAAAACAGCATGCGGTGCAGCCGGCCGGCATGTGAGGGAACAGCACACTTAACTAAACTCTTAAGTCTAGGAAAACGAAAAGAAAATACTGGTCAATGTAGCGTATCACCAAGGAAGGGCGGAAGCCTGGAGAACTGTAGTCTAGTGGAGTCTGGGTGCTAGAAGACCTCTCTCACTCTCACTACTGGAGCACAGAACCACACTCCGTCATGACAGACAAAAGACTGATTCAAATACGATGTATGGGGTAATGCTCAGGCCAGCCGGAAGAAGGCGTGGCCAGCAGTTGAGGCAAGCAGGGGCGAACAATATAGAAACAATAATATCGCTCAGTAGAGCACTTAATGACGTGCATTAGAACGGTCACTTTTGAAACAGTGACGAATGTTTTGAAAAAAGTATACCATCGAAATGGAGAGAGAAACGGTTAACTGAACGATACACATGATACAGTGAGTTTTCCACTAAAGTTCGTGGTTTCTCACAAAAGGAAAATGTCGCGAATTTGATTCGTGACAGTCTGTTTGGCCAACTGGGAGGGGTTGGGGGTCCAATAGGCATCGTTGAATACCTGGAGGAGTCTTTTCGTCCCTAAGTGGATCCTGTTGTCGGAGTGGAGGTGTTTCATGGTGTCCAGGGCAGTGTCGGGAGCGAGTATGATGTGTCCCAATGGGGTGAATAAGTGGTCGCCCTGCTGGTGGAGTTTGGCGAATAAATGGGGCGGGATCCAGGGTGGTCAGTCCTTGTTGCGCCATCGTTGGAGGAGTTCTGATTCGTGCTGAAGTGCGTGGACGGGGAGGCGGGAGAGTGCATTGGCATTAGTATGGAGCTTGCTGGGACGATAAGAGATCTCGTAGTTGAATTCCTCGAAGGTCTCCCTTCATCTGATAAGCTGGGCATTGTGGGTGTTGGACTGTCGGAGCCATTGGAGTGAATGATGGTCGGAGATAACTGTCACATGAGTCCCAGATAGATAAGCCGGGAAATGCTCCAAGGCCCAGATGATGTCCAGGCACTACTGCTTTGTGGGGCATAGTTCCACTAGGCCTGGTTAACTCGCCGCGTGCCAGTGCCGTTTCAAAACGGTCTGACATTATTCCGTGGCCAGTGCCATATTAAAACAGTTTGAAATAAAAACCTGCACTGTGACTGCATTTTTCAAGATTCGCGGGTAAAAATTGGCAAGCATGTAAGGTAACTGTTCCTCTACCATCCCCCAGTCGGAGTGAGTGTATGGCTGTCAAGGCCATACACTCACTCGCTCCCCCCCTCATGCTCGCTCAGCCTCTCTCTGCATGTGTGCCTTACCCAGTGCTGTACATAGTGAAGGCATTTTGTAAATATTTTCATGTAAGTGTAAGTTGTAAATATTTTCTTGTAAGTGTAATATAGTGGTCAAGTTGTAAATACCTTCTTGTAAGTGCCAGGACTTTACGTAATGAAGTCAGTTGTACCTATCTTCAAGTAAGTGTAAGATAATGCATTCACAGTGAGAAAGACACGCAAATTGTGATAGATGCTGAAATAATAAGTAATCAGAAAAGTGTACTGAAAATTGCTATACCTTTCCAGCATAAATATGAGTATACCTTACATAGAAAACGGCTTTCTCACGTACGTGGTGAGCAGGACTCAATAAAACTCATTTCCAAGCCTCGGTGAGCATTTTAATGGTGATATTCGTTGTTTCCACATCAAAATCTAGCATTTTAGCCAAAAAAAAAAAGTCAAAAAATGGCCGGCACTGGGGTGGCCCATAGGGCTATAAATAGCCGGCACACGGCAGGTTAAGGGTGCAGCTGGCGCAGGCGATGATGTGTTCTCGTCCCTCCTGTACTTGGGCGAGGATGGCGCCGATCGCTATCAGGGAGACTGGTGTATAGTCGGAAGGACAAGGTGCAGTCAGGGAAGGAGACAACCTGGGCAGTGACAAGTTATTGCTATAGTTCTTGAAACACTGCTCGCCGTTCGTCGGTTCAGGTAAAGGGTTCTCCCTTCCGAGTCAGGTCGTGGAGGGGCTTGGCGATATTGGCAAATCCCTTTATGAAACGTCGATAATACAAGGTAAGGCCCAGGAAAGCTCTGACTTTGTGGACGTCTCATGATAGGGGAATGTCTGCAATGGTGCTCAATTTGTCTGGGTCGGGTGCTATTCCATCTTTTGAGATAATGTGCCCCAGGAAAAAGACAGTTCTGGTGGCCAGGACACATTTGGAGGGATGAAGTTTCAGGCCTGCCTGACGGATGCGCTGGAAGACTTTCCTGAGGCGATGGAGGTGATAGGCCCATGTCTTGCTGAAAATAATGACGTCGTCCAGGTTTGCCAGACAAATTTCCCAGGTGAGGCCACTGAGGATGGACTCCATCAATCAGGAGAAGGTGGCAAGGGCATTGCAGAGCCGAAGGGCAGGACGTTGAATTTGTAATGTTTTCCGTTGCTGGTGGAAAATGCAGCCTTCCCTCTATCTTCAGGATGCACTGGGACTTGCCAGTATCCCAATTGGAGGTCCAGTGTCGAGAACCAGGAGGCACCGCACAGGGAGTCAAGGGAATTGTCGATCCTGGGAAGGGGGGTGGCATCCTTGATGGTCACGTCATTGAGGCGGTGGTAATCCATGCAGAACTGCATGGTACCATCTTTTTTCTTGACGAGGACGACAGGGGGGGACCAGGGGCTGGTGGAGGGTGAAACTACACCGGCATCAAGCATTTCCTGGACCTGCCGGTCTTCCTTTGCCCATTGTTTTGCGTTTTTCCGCCGGGATGGTTGGCAAATTGATGGTCCTGTGGTGTGTATCTGATGTGTCAGGTAGGTGGTGTGGCCGATATCGGAGGGGCCTGACACAAAGAGGTCCTGAAAGTTCAGGAAGAGATGGCAGAGGGTGTCAGCTTGGTGGAGTGACAGGTGCTCAGGTAGGGGGACAGCGGGGCGGGGGCAGAGGGAGTGGTGGCAGTGCATGGCTCTGCTTCTTCCATCTCTCCCTCTATGAGTCCCTTCGGTAGTATGAGAGGGTCGTAGCGATATTGGTGATCTTGACTGCCACGATGTGTGGGAGAAGGAAGAGGGGGGGCAGGAGACAGGCCGAGAGCATTCCGGGCGGCAAGTCAGGGGAGAAAAGGACGGATGTTTCGGTGGGCCTGTTCAATGGAAGCCAAGCTTTGTGTTGTGGGGGGATTGTTATGATGGAGGCGATGATGGTGGGGAAGGTGGGGATGTTGGGGAGGAGAGGTGGGTACCTGGGGAGAGGTGGCACTGGGGGGGAGGGGGGTGTAAGTGCATACTGGTTTTGGAGGATCAGTGGCAGGGGGTGGGGGTCTCCTGAACTGGAGTTGCCGCTTGTGGCAATCGATGGTGGCTCATAGTTTCTGCGGGAGGTCCAGCCCCAGGTATCCGTCATAGTTACGGCACAAGGAATAAAAAATGATGAACTTATGTTGCGTGGAGATACGTTGGTGGGTGTCGATGCGTAGAACCCGGGTTTCCCCACGGTTGGGTAGGGGGCCATCCCCTGTGTCTACAAGATGAGTCGGCGTAGGGAAAAGTGGGCCAAAGGCCTACTTGTGACAGGAGTAAAAGTGACTGTAAAGGCATGATCTGGCCGCTCCCATGTTGACCAGCAGCCACGCTTTTAACCTGTTCAATCTCATCTTGTTGTAGACTGAGGGGTGATATTTACAGGAGGTGGCCCCTGCCACTGTGGGGAGGTGCGGGGACATGCCTAAAAAATCCAGTTGTTGGGGAATTTCCTCTTCCTTTGGCTCCGGTTCCCTGAGGTCGGTGTTTTCGGCTGGTTTGTCTTCGGGGCCCTCGTCCTCCAGGGATGATACTTTGCGTCAACATGGGGTAGTTAGTTTGTGCCTGGCAGCTTTGAGTTGCTCACAGATGTCATGGAGTGGGCATTAGTGGCTATATGTGGAGAACTCCCAGGGGTTGATTGAGATGAGGTTTTGGTTCTCCTTACGGTTGGGGCATTTGCTTGAGGGATGTGTCCTAGGTAGGTGGGGTACTGGTGTAGGGCTGGTGTGAGCTGGTGGTGGTCGAGGCTTGCTGTGTGGTGTTGGTTTATTAGTCGGGAACTTGCAAACCACATTGATTTGTTGGGGGGTGGAGCGGGAGATCAGGAGTCGTCATATCAATTGGACATCCCTGTTGTGATCTCCCTTTAGGTCGTGTATGATGAAGTGCTCCTTGACCATACTGGGGAGGACTCTGAGGAGGGTATTGAATGTATGCTGCTCCCGGGTTTCTGTATCTGCTTCCGGGTATGCGGCAGTGATGAGTCGCCTGGCCTGGATCAGTGTATCGTCCAGGTTTCCATCGTATGCAAAGTTATCCAATTGTGATAATGCCACTACTTTTCCCAGGGAGGGTGTGATGGCTTGGGTCACTATTTTTGTGAAATTCGCCCATGTTAGCTCGGGGACGACTTTGGTTGCAATACTGGTCGCTGCCTTGCCCAGAAGTGGTAGGGTTACAGCTATTTTTTGTTTATCGTCCTCAAACCCGATATCCAGCAGTGGTTTGATTACAGATAAATATGTATGGATGTCATACTGTTCCTGGTCGAATTTGGGTAATTGAGCGTGTGGTTTTGTCGCCATTTTGATGTATTCCCTGTTTTGCTCCTCTCTTTATTCTGCCCGGGTCAAGAACCACCGCTGTCCACCAGTGTTATGCTAGGTGTTTTTAGGCCGGCTTCCCGTCCTAGAAACGCCAGGCTTGCATTTGGGTTCTTTTCTCGACTGGAGCTAGACCACAAACATAAGAGGAACAGAGCACAAAAACCCTGGGCAACAACTTACACATATATTCACCAATTTTCAGATACAAGAATGGGCAGACAATCTCACGATATTTATTCCAAATCAATTCTCAGACTGCTGAACAGGTTAAGTGTATCTCACAGGATACAAGACAGACACTGTATGGATTTCAGGGTGAATGGGTGTGGCAATAGTTCACTGTCTCTAGAGTCGTGCCTTAGTATTCTGGGTGGGAGTGATGTATAGGTGTTCCACAGCGTACAGTCTCTATGCTGGTGCCTTCTTTATTTTGGGGGAAGTTAGTAATTCACAGTTTTACACATGTTCTGTTTCTCTGGTTTCACTGGGCACTAAGGATGGTTACTAGGGACTGATGTTCACTGCATACTGACACAATCACAAGTGGGGGGGGGTTAGGCATTGGCACTCACTTTGCATTGAGTGGGAGTTTTCCCTTTGGCACTGTCTTTCACTTCAGTTTCACTTTGTACTGAATGTGGGTTCTCCCTTGGGCACTGTTTCACTTCAGTTTCACTTTGTAACAGTCACTTGTCGGTAGGCACGGGGGAGGAGGGGGGGACTCACAGGCGTCGGCGTCCCTCCAGGAGCCCTTTCTTCTAGCGGCCAGGGGACCACTTGCGGGGACGTCATCTCTCACTGAGGGCTGCATACAGGTGTGGTGAAGGGCCCCTCACTCTCAGGGCTGGGGACTGGGGTCCGGCCCACAGGACTAGGGCCAAACAGTCTCTCCAGGCGTTCTCGTATGCACCTGGTGGGGGAACAGCCTTGTTTCGAGCAGGGACTGGGGAGGCCTCGCCCTGGAGTACCATGGGCGCCATTGGGGTCCCGATGACTGCGGTCCCCTTTCTGATGTGTCGCCATCAGAATGGGGCTACGACATCGCCTCTGGCAGGTCTGTCAGGAGTGGGCCTTCCTCTGGCGCCGGTTGTATGGAGTACAGCCCCAGGGACAAAACGGGACCCTCGCCACCAGTCCTCTAGCAGGGAGCTCTCCTTCTTGGGGACTGCCGCAGTCTGAGTGGAGGGGGGAATGACCAGCTCCGCCCCAGGTGGGTGGAGGTGAGCATAGGTCACCCTCACGTTGTGAGGTCACAGGGGACGAGGGGCTTTTGGAGCGCCCCTCCCTGGCGTGGCTAGAGGCTGTCGCCAAGGTCCCTTGGGCAACAGAAGGAGGGTGGCTAGAGGCCGTCCCTTCCCTGTCAGAGCGGCTAGAGGCCGTCTCCAGGGCCTGACTTCTCGACAGGACCACAGATGAAGCGTGGCTAGAGGCCGTTTCTTATCTGTGGGCAGGGCTAGAGGCCGTCACCGGAGTCCCACGTGAAGGGCAACATGTAGGCAAGAAGTGGCTAGAGGCCGTCTCGTGTCTACGGGCACAGCTAGAGGCTGTTGCCAGTGTCGTGCCCTCTGAGGCTACTGCAGAAGGAAAGGGGACGTACCCTTCTCTCCCCTCATGTGGCTGGAGGCCGTCACGGGTTCTGCTGGGGGGGGTAGGTAGCACTGTGAGCAGCTAGAGGCTGTCTCAAGGGTGTGGCTAGGGGCCGTCGCTTTGTTAGGGCACGGCTGGAGGCCGTCGCTTTGGCTGAGCAGCTAGAGGCCATCTCAAAGGCCCAGCTAGAGGCTGTCGCTTTGTTAGGGCGACTAGAGGCCGTCTCTTTGTTTCAGCGGCTACAGGCCATCTTGTTTGAGTGGCTAGAGGCCATCTCTTTGTTTGAGCGGCTACAGGCCGTCTCTGGGGTGCTGCCTGGAGCAAATATTTCAGCTCCACCCCGATCCTGATGCAGGTCGGGTTGGTGGAAGGGCAATGCACCCGGGCTGAGGTGTTCATGCCAAGCGCATTCTGGGAAGTAGGGGCATGTAGCGACCTGGGACTTGCGCCCATATTTCACGGAGGTTCCACTCGCTCCATCTATCCCTCCGTTGTCGCCTCCTGGGGGTGTCGTGGTGTTGTCGGGTGTCATTATTTCAACACCTAATGTCTGCCAAGAGGTAGGTGAATATATTTCAGTAGCATAAGTAATGAAAAACTATGATGAAAAAAGACAAGTACATAGTGAGTGGTGGCAATGAAGTGAGAGAAATGAAGAACGGCAAGCGATGTAATTCACCGGGTCGGTCAGGATCACTTGATGGTCATGATCGTCAGCTTTTTACCCTCCCGGAAGGGAGCTGAGAGCTCATATAGTCCGATCTAAGGGCAAGGCTGTGACCTTCACACACACACACACCCGTCCCCTTGCTCAAGGGGGACAGTAACCACCCACTTCATCAGTGAAACTTTTCGCAACCTGAGCAAGGCGAGAACTCCCGTCCACCAGTGGGCAAGCGAGAACGTTACCACTGCACCAGCGAGCGGTGTGTGTGTGAATGCGTGTGTGCATTCACATGTGTGTATTTGCCTAGTTGTATTATATAGGAATTCAGCTAAGTTTGTGTTGCCCTGTATCCATAATCGAACTATTCAGTCTATAGTATTTTTAAACACACGGATGTTCTCTGCTTGCACCACATCCTCTTCCAAATTGTTCAAATGTCTATACAGTAAGCCTGTGAGCACCACAGTTCTGGTTTGCACTAATTGCACTTTGTGCTGAGAGGCAACATAAACCATACCCTGTATCAGTCAGGGTGGTAGCTCCCCTTGTCAGTGCGACAAAATTCATACTGGAGGGACCCCATTCTTCTGCCAGTTGGTTAGAGGCCAAAATCCCCCGCCTGAGCTGAGGTAAAGATCTCTGAGGAAGTGGGTGAGGGACGCAGATTCTTTGTGTATTTCCTCTTTTAACCCACCTCAGGTAAATTTAAAATTTTACCCTATCACAGGTTATCCCAATCTTTAAAAAATTCACCAAAAATACTTAACAATAACTTCATTGAATCAGCCATATGTACACATGGTCTGTAGCCCTTTTTCTTCAATATAGTGCAAAATATATGAAAATGTAAGTGAAGAAAATTAATATTTTAAGGAAAATTAAAGAGAGAAACATTGAAAATTTTTATACCAACTGAAATCAGTGGCTGCCATACCAAAACTGAAATGTTCCACCAGTTTTCTTTAGACCAATGGCTAAAGTACAGTATCTCACAGAGAGAGAGAAAGAAGCACGTCATTACAAAATGTAACTTTAGTCATGAAAGATATAAATGGCCAAAAAAATATACACAGGTTAGATAACCTGGGGTCCACTGGACCCCAAAGGGCCTTTAGTGCGAAAATAGAACCAGACCCCGAACTGACCTCATCACCTCCCTAAACTACTCTACTGGTGAGGAAGGTAGAGGAAAAACCAGATCCCAGTGCCTTATAGTAATATATGAATGCTATGCTGGTGCAAACCTAGTTCCTTTGGGTTCTTCTACACAGGGAGGAATACTCAAAGTACGCTTCCATTATACTCTGGCAGCACAAGGAAGACG
The DNA here is from genome assembly GCF_032717465.1 of Coenobita brevimanus. Classification (NCBI taxonomy): domain Eukaryota; kingdom Metazoa; phylum Arthropoda; class Malacostraca; order Decapoda; family Coenobitidae; genus Coenobita; species Coenobita brevimanus. The sequence goes on from NC_136976.1 coordinate 38,465,322, forward strand.
CACAAACTCTGAATGGCTATAGTACAGGTTTATCATTATTATTAACTCTTTATACAACCTGGATAAGTGATGTGTATGACAACAGACTAGCAGTGCGAGTGGCGTTGGTTGGAGTGGGGATCGGTGGGGTGGAAGTTGTGTTAGTCAGTCGCTTTATTGTTTGATGTTGCTGCCCTGCAGCTGTGTTTGGTGGGTGTCCGGGGTTGCAGGGGTTGCAGGAGATGGTGTGACAGGATATGATGATAATGGGGGGCTGTATCTCTTGGGTGGTCATAATTGGCTGCCGGATCTTGTGAAGATGGGAATGCAGTGTCTCTTGTTGGCCAGTTGTGAGTAGGAGGTGAAATACCCACCCGGTGGAATGATCCTGACACCACCACCCCAGGAGCAGGACATGGGGAGGTAGCCCCCACCCCAAGAGGAGGCAATGGGGAGACACACTGGCGTTCTGTGCCACAGCAGCGCATATCCCCCGTGACCCTACGCCCCTCTTCCACGCAGCTGAACCACGAAGAAGTACTTCAATCGAGTGCGTTACCCTCTGACGGAGAGAGCACTCGGCAGAATCAAGGTGGGACTTGCCCTGTGACAGTCCCAAGTAGGCCTTTGGACACAGAGTCCACCAGACCTGCTTTCACAAGAGGGATAGCCACAGCCAGAGTTCACAGTCCTACTATACCCTAGGGGAGCAGTGGCACAGTAGTATCCACCGGATCTACTGTAGGAAGAGAGTCCACTGGATCTCCTCCTTCAACTACCCACCTCCGGGAGCAGGTGTCTCGGACCATCACCTCGATGACCTTCGCCTGTGCTCCCAAGGAGGGCGGCAGGCCCCGTGGTAGTATCCACCAGATCTGCCACTGGGGTAGAGACCACTGGTCGTCCCCCAGCTGCACTATCCCCCAACAGCAGGACGGCAGCAGAGTCCACCGGACCTGTAGCAGAAGACACAATACCTGATGGGACTTTTCCTCCTGTTGTCCCGGGGACGAGTGGTCCCCTGGCAATGTCCCCCGGACCTGTCAGCCTGAGGGAGTGTCCTCTGGATCCCCTTCGACCACTACCTCAGGAGGGAGCCTGGGCAGTGTCCCCTGGACCTTAAAGGCGGAAGGAGTGTCCTCTGGACCCCCTTCCTCTGCCCCACTGTGGAGTTTCAGCAGGGACCGTCAGGCCCACCAGGCTGAGGGACAGACTACTGGTCATTCCTCCTCCATGACCCCGGAGGCTCCTTACAAGGGCGCTGTCCCCTGCTCAGCCCACCCCTCCTGTGGCCGCGTGAGATGCCCCTCCCACCTCCCCTCCTCTATGGAGAATGGAAACTGCTCCCCAACAGGGCCCTTGTCAGAGAGTACCTAGGACGGAACCACCCTGAGGCCAGGCATCCCGTCCCTGCAGTCCAGCCTGCAATGCCCCCAGCAGCTGACGGACTCCCCCAGGGCGAGCGACCGCAGTCAACCCCTGACGGCCTCCTCCTCCTGGCGAGACCGCAGCCCCAGGACGACGAAGGGCGCCCTGCAGCTGGCCCCAGGCCCAGATCAGCCCAGATCCCCCCTCCAGGACTCCCACCTCGGCCAAGGGCAGGCGCCACGCCAAGCACCTCTTAGCCCTGTTCGACCCCAGCCCAGAGGGCCATCACACTCCGAGGGCTCCCACCAGGAAAGGGCCATCACACTCCCAGGGCTCCCACCAGGAAAGGGCCCCCCATCACGCTGCCCTTCAGCTCGACCCTGACCCCTGACTACACCATACAAGACTTGTGCCGGGAACACACCCTGGATGGCCCTCCTCCCACACTGGCCTGTCACCTGCGGCTACCTGTGCTGTAGCCTTGGGCACGCCCCTCATGCCCACTGACATCCCGGCCTACACTGCGAGTTACTCCCCATGATGATCCCCAGTGCTACAGCCCCTGTGTGTGAAGCCCTCCCCCCTGCCCAGAATGTCACATCCCTTTGTGTCCTAAATTATATTAAACCCTCATGTAGTTTCCCGTGTGCATTCCCTCGTCTTCTCCCCTTGTGTGTGACCCTCTGCCCCATAGGTAATACCCACACCCCCCATTGTAATATCTCTGGTCCCGCACAAGTGTACCACGACCCCTGTGTTATACAAGTGGTGACATACAGTGTCGTAGTGCAGTGGAATATCCAACCCCCCCCCCCCGAGATATACATACATTGTGTAAAAGACCCATGTGATATATCTCCTCGGTAGTATATTTCAGTGTAGTGTGCTGTATCTGGGTTGTCGATCGTGTTGTTCCCTCCCTGTGCAAAACATACCTGACGTGCTATATGTTCTGTTGTTTGCGATATAAAGTGTCGTGTGTTATACTGTGTTCATGCTACATATGTTTATTGTCTTGTGATATCTAGTGTACTTGTATTTTTATATTATACTGTGTCATACAGTGTCCTCGTATTTTATGCAGGATTGTCCATGAACTAACGTGTGAACGGTTGTACTTTGTTCGTAAGGTAATATACGTGTGGAACTGGTTAGCCTGTGTTTGAGCCCTATCCCTTGTCTGCATACTGTAGCCCAGTCCAGAATAAAAGAACCCAAGGCCCGCACCCGTATCTGAACCCAAGAAGTTGGGCTCAGAATACGCTACATAACAGGAGGATAAGGAGCTAGCAGATGATTTAGGGCTGTGAGATGATGGATATGAAGTTGCGCAAGGTTGTGGGGGCAACTGTGTAGGTAGAGAGTGTACCAGGGGTAGGAGATGGAGAAGGTGACTGTGAAAATGCACAGTGGTGTGGGATGGTGGAAGGTGGGGAGGGTGGTGAGTCTGATTGGGTGGTGCTGGACGAGGAGGGAGGTGAGGAGGAGGGCTGCCGATCAGGGGATTGGGTTGGGGTCGGGCTAGGTGGTGACGATGAGGGAGAGGTTTGCTGAGATGATGGCTGACTGATGGCGGTGTTGGGTGGAGAGAAGTTTAGGGGGTGCATGTGGATGACTGGATGGTGGATTTGGGAGTGGCTGAACGATGGTGGTTGTGGGCAATCAGGAGTGATGGAGGATGGGATGTTGGTTTGGTCAGTTTCAAGGGGGTTGTATCGTCTGACATGTCAGTTCTCGTATACCCTGGCTTCACTGTGAAAATCAATGACGACTTAGTAACAATTCTGCATGCATGTGATATTGAAAGGACCAAGAAACTTTGCCTGGAGCTTGTGGTTGAGGGGCAATCTAGCAAGCATGACTTGTTGACCCACTCAGTATGGGTTGTCAGGGGTGGTTTTGTCCTGCTGCAGGTCTTGGCAGTGTTGCATGTGGCAGAGTCAGTTCTTGAGGTGAAAAAGTGTGCCTGTTGGGGGTGGCCCGGTTGGTAGTGGCTGGGCTAAGGACCTTAATGGAATGAGCAGTGGAGGCTAGCCCAAAATGTGTTCGCGGGGCATGATGCCGTCTTTCCTAGGACAAGTGTTCATGCTCCATTCTAGGATCTTAACTTGGGAAGGCCAGTCTTCGGTTCTGAGCTAATTGGCGAGGCTTCAGTTGCTTCCTTCACACATGGAGTTACCCTGGGGATGGTAAGGGTATGAGTGGAAGATGCCCACAGAACTCTGGGGCATTGCTAGAATGGAGTGCTTGCAGAAGGCCAAAGTAGGGGAAGACATCAATGATCAGGGCCTCGACAACAGCTAGGGCGGAGTGTGACTTTGCTGGACAGGCGATATAAAACTGAAGTAGATGTCTACATATGTGATGATGAATCAGATCACTGATTTGGGCAGAAGAGTTCTCATCACGTCCACTGCCAGCAGCTGCCATGGTTTGGTGCCCGTAAGGTCAAACTTGAAGCAGTTTCTGCTGGCAGAAGTGGATTCCATTACCGGAGTGTAGCTGGCTCATAACTTTCTTGACTTCTGCAGGGTCTGGTCTGTGACAATGTGGCCTGAAGGGGTACAGAAATAGTCCCCTGTCCGTTCTAGCTTAGTTAAGATGTTGGGTGGCATCCACTTTGGTTTTACTTTAGCTTCCCACTGCTCGAGTAAGGTGTTCTCTGAAGTGCAGCAGCTCGTTTTCTGTGGTTCAGTGAGTGATTTCCAGGGGAGTCTGGACAAGGCGTCCGCATCAGCGTGGAGTTTGCCCAGGCGGTAAGCGATGTCAAAATCGAACTTCTCCAGGGTTTCTCGCCAGTGGACTAAGACAGCGTCAGTTGTGTGTGACAACCACAACCACTGCAGGGACTGGTGGTCCGTGATGATCATGAGCGGGATTCCTAAGACATAGGACCAGAAGTGTTTCAGTGCCCAGATCATACCAAGGCATTCATGTTCGATGGCCATGTAATTTGCTTCAGAAACGTTCAGGGTCCAGCTAGCACAAGCCATGATGTGCTCTTCCCCCTCCCTAACTTGAGCGAGGATGGCTCCGATACCGACCCAGGAGACGTCGGTATACAGCCTAAAAAGTTGTGTGTAGTCACGGAAGGCGACTTTGGGTGCTGTAGTAAGGTGGTGTTTCGAGTTTTTCGAAGGCCTCGAGTCTGGGGATAGTCCACTGCAAAGCCTCCTTTTTTGTCGTGTCATGAAGTGACTTAGTTATGGTAGCAAAGTTCTTGATGAAACATCGGTAGTAGGAGGTCTGACCAAGGAAGGCGTGGACTCCTTTGGCATCAGAAGGTGGTCTGAAGCTTGTCGAGATCCGGGGCGAGTTCCTCACGGGAGATGATATGGCCAAGAAATGTGACTGATTCCCGAGACAGGTTGCATTTCAATGGCTTAAGCTTGAGACTGGCTGCTTGAATACGGTGCAGAACTTGACCTAAACATTGGAGATGCTTCTTCCAGGTTCCTCCAAAGAGGTAGGCCAAATAAGTTTCCCAGGTTAGTCCTAGTAGGACCGAATCCATGTCACGGGTTTTTTTAAATAACACGGGGTTTTTAAAGTAAATGCTAAAATATTATTTAATTGATAATAATATTCAATAATATTAAAGAGCAGGGACAATGATTGTCTTGCTAAATCAAGCAACGATTCTCTAAGAACGAGAATTTATAAACTTTCTCGACAGTACACAGCAGAGACTAATCACTCAATTGCTGTTTATTAGTACTGTAGCCTCTGGAGAAAGTTACTTCACCCCTGACAATAAATAACTAATACTAACAATAGTATCAGGTTCTTGCTGATGCTTAACTCCTAGGAGGCACAACGGATTTTAAGTTTAATACACAAGACTGGCCTAAGTACCAGTTATGAAAGGCAAACGTTTATGCAAGCTAGGAGCTATAAGAGAAATAAGCTTAACTGCGGAGAAATGAAACAAGAGTTTACTTTACATTAAGCTCAAGAAAAAGAACTGTTAAATTTATTGATTACAAAATAAATTTAACGTTACAATTCAAAATCAAATTAATGAGATCGCACTCACTCACTCAGTCGAGCTAAATTCTTACGCCTAGGAAAAAACACCTTAATTAAACTCTTAAGTCTAGGAAAATACAAAAGAAATACTGATCGATGAATGCTGTGTATCACCAACTAAGGTGGGAGTCTGGAGACTGTGGTCTAGTGGAGTTTGGGTGCTAGCTGACCTCTCTCTACTCTCCACTGCTGGAGCACAGGACCTCTCTCCGTCACAACAGACACTCAACTGCCTAAGTCGTGGGAAACAAAAGCGGAGCACTAGGCCGCATTTTTCTAATGGTCGAGGCAAGCAGGGGCGAACAATAAAGAAACAATGGTATCGCTCAGTAGAGCACTTACTGACGTGCATTAAATCGGTCACTTTTGAAACAGTGACGAATGTTTTGAAAAGTATACCACCGAAGTGGAGAGAGAAACGGTTAACTGAGCGATACACAGTGAGTTTTCCACTAATAGTTCGTGTTTTTCACAAAAGGGAAATGTCGCGAATTTGATTCGTGACATTACACCCCTACAAAATTAAATTTTTTCCTTATGGGAAAAAATTTGTGGAATATATATATATGTACACATCCTAACTCAGTCACACAAGATTCACACTGTGGTGTGTGTGCTATCCTGCTACAGGAGAAAGTCACAGTCGCCAGTGAGCGAAAAAAAAACCTCGTATTTACGTTAATAGAAGCAAGCTTGAGGGAAAAACTCCGTGACGAAGGTGAAAATCCTGTACTCAGGTCAAACTGAACGAAAATTCGCTACATTTACACTGACAACTAATTGTTCTGTAGCGTGGTGTATGTAATACACGGTGTAGGTGTGACAGTTGTAGTGTAACTGTACCTACATGTAAAATGACACAGTAAATAATAATATGACGACGACGAAGGCAGAGGAGAAGAGGCGGCAGTGTGCGGCAGATGATCAGCTGGCCCGCACAGCAAAACTGCAACGCCCATTGCTGTACCTGCAAAATCAATTGAGGTGGAGCATCAAAAGTGCCAATGAGACAAAATTTTATTGTTACAATTACTCTCTCTGCCTAGCAGTCAGTGCTACGACGTACATTTGAGGTTGCCATTAATTATAGCACACGATTATGGTCGGCAAGTTGAGAATCCTTGTGCAAACTCGGGTCTTCCATAGCCTTGAACTGCACACGGGTCCTCAACCTGTGCCTTAACCTACAGTACTTATATTAATATCGGGAAGCTGAGAATCCTTGTGCAAACTCGGGTCTTTCATAGCCTCGAGTCGCCTCTGCGGAGTTCTCTCTCGAACCTCCCCCTTAACCTACAGTACTTATATTAGTATCGGGGAGCTGAGAATCCTTGTGCAAACTCAGGTCTTCCATAGCCTCAAGTCGCCTCTGCGGAGTTCTCACTTCCCCCTTAACCTACAGTACTTATATTAGTATCAGGGAGCTGAGAATCCTTGTGCAAACTCGGGTCTTCCATAGCCTCAAGTCGCCTCTGCGGAGTTCTCACTTCCCCCTTAACCTACAGTACTTATATTAGTATCGGGGAGCTGAGAATCCTTGTGCAAACTCGGGTCTTCCATAGCCTCGAGTCGCCTCTGCGGAGTTCTCTCTCAAACTTACCCCTTAACTTACGGTGCATAATATGTATGTACAGGCCCTGGACATGATGTGTCCTGTGGGGCCAATGGGCGAGACGTCAGGTCTGCACCCACTTCACCACTACCCTGTCTCTCAACTGTCTCAGAGAGTACAGGTGTGGTTACAAACGGCACAGGAAGGACATGTCCCTGATTAGTGGTGTTACTTTGACACACACTGCAGGAACGGACAAAACTATCTGTCTCGTCCCATCCCTGGCCAGAAAAAATCAGCTCGGATACGGCCCTGGGTCTTCCTTTTGCCCAGGTGACCTCCTGAGGCTGAACGATGACCCCATTGTAACACTGCTAGGCGGTACTTGGCGGGAACGACAAACTGCAGTCAAACCTCGCCCTCGGGTGTTCGTGACTCACGGTAGAGCCGTCCTTGTTTGCGAAGGAACTTGGCTCGACCTCCCCGTGAATACTTAATCACTCGACCCTTTTGTTTGTTCCGCACGGCAGCAAGTGTCGGGTCAGAATGTTGTTCTTGTACAACAAGTTGACTACACATCAGCTCTTGTGGCGATTCAGTGATCACTGGGGTGACACAGTCTAGAGCCTCAGCCATGGTTTGTGTTACCGCAGCAGCCGAAGTCTGAGAAGCGTCATGTTCGGTGCAACTATCCTTGACTCCGGAGATGTTGCCGATGATGTCAAATAAAGGTTCTGGCATGACAACTGCGAGTGTCGTACCAGTATAAAATGGAGATGCCACCTGGATACATGCCTCAGGGAACAATCTCACTGATCCATCAATAAGGTTTGCATGGATCTGTCGACCTGTATACTGCTCAGGCCGAACTAGACTCTGCTTGACAGAGCAACCTGAGGAACCATTATCTCTCAGGACCTTCACAGGAATGTCTCCCACAAACCCTGGCTGAACAAGGAAGGTACTGTCACCTGTGGGAGGGCCTGTGGAGGAAGCAGCTAGCCACTCATGAGGCTGCTGAATTGATGCGGCAAACATTGTGCCTTGAGAATTATATTGGGAAGATGGAACATTGGCCATCTGTGGAGGGGGGTTCACTGTCACTGTGGGACTAGTGAACTGTGGGGAAGTACCCATACTGGTAGGGACGTGACCACCGTGCTGCTGCTGAGGAATGAAGGCTGCGTTGGCTTCCTGCCTCTTTTGAGCTGGTGGTGAAAAAGTTTGTCCCGACGGTCGGTTGCGTGGCTGATACTGCTGCTGGTTAGGGTACTTGTTGTACCTCTTCCACTCAGGTTTCTGAGTGTTTTGCCCCTGGTCCTTCCACTGTGGTTTTGGACCTTGGCCATTACTCTGAGAATGGCCTTGTTGCTGGGGTTCAATCTGAGACGGTTTCCCAGATTTATCAGGTTTTCTGTTCTAGGTGTTTTGCTTACGAGTTTGATACCCGTGTGCAGTAAAAAATGCGTCAGCCTTTTCTGCCATTTGGCTGGCATCTTTCACCTGGCAGATCTTAAGCTGTGCTATGAGCTCAGCAGGCCACGACCTCTCTAGCTGTGTAAGCAGCATAAGGTCTATTATCCCCTCACGCGTGGAAGGAGTTTCATCTTTCTCCATCCACTCATTTAAGTAAGCAGTGAGACGATCAAGGAACTGAACAGCTGTCTCCTTGTCTTGGAGACGAGTTCGCATGAACTGAACTTTGGCTTCGTCTACTGTGAGACCATACACCTTAATGAGTGCAGCTTTCATCATCTCATACGTGAGATTGTCTCCACGAATTTTGTGGAGAATATCGAGGGCAGGGCCCTCAAATAAACTAAGAAATTGGATCCGCTTAGCTGCCTCATCCAGTTGATACATGTCTGCCATGTCCTCAAAACGAGCTATGTACGGCTCGATTCGCTCGCTTTCCTTGTATGAAGGAAGCTTGATGCGTGGGGTCGCCAGGACATGTGTAGGAAGAGCGCTAGTGGAGCTTGGATTAACTGCTCCCGATGTGTCTGAAGCCAAGGAATCTCGCTTGAGCTTCAGCACTTCAAGTTCATGTTTTTCGCATGCTTCTCGCTGAGCACGTTCGTGTTCTCGTTCTCTCTCGCGTTCCTCACGCTGTTCTCGCTCGTGTTCAAAGTCGAGTTCCCGTTGTTTCTGCTTGTGTTCGCGTTGTTCTCGCTCATACTCGCGCTGCATCTTACGCTCTTCACGGGCATCATTCTCGCGCTGCTGCTCCTGATTATGCCGTGAGAGTATATACTCTTTAATTTCGGTTGGGTCCGAAAGACCCATTTCTTTGGCTTCCTGTAAAAATACAGCGGTAGCCATGGCGCTAATTTATTAAGCAAACGAAACTGAGTACTGACTGCTTCGCAAACGAATGCTAATGACACAAGTAAAGAATACAGACACAAGCTAGTGGTGACCAGTCTTATCTAGTTAACTGGCAAAGAATAAATCAAAAATGTAAATGACTGGGAAGACTCAATAATAAACACATTGGGTACAGCGACTACCCAGGAGCGAATAAAATCGTCTGGCGTTACCAAAAATAAAGTACTAAATAGAGTTAAGTACTCTATGGATTAATAAAGCAAAAATTCACTTGCTAAATTAACGGTAAACACCAGTAAACTTGTGCCTATAAACTTTAATTATAAATACCTAAATATGAACGAGTGAGCACCATCTCGTGAATAGCTTTAGAGCTAGGAGTTAATATCCTGGAATGAGGTCGCCAATTGTCACGGGGTTTTTAAAATATCACGGGGTTTTTAAAATAAATGCTAAATATTATTTAATTGATAATAATATTCAATAATATTGAAGAGCAGGGACAATGATTGTCTTGCTAAATCAAGCAACGATTACTTTACGCTGGTCTGCTTCGCACGATTCTCTAAGAACGAGAATTTATAAACTTTCTCAACAGTACACAGCAGAGACTAATCACTCAATTGCTGTTTATTAGTACTGTAGCCTCTGGAGAAAGTTACTTCACCCCTGACAATAAATAACTAATACTAACAATAGTATCAGGTTCTTGCTGATGCTTAACTCCTAGGAGGCACAACGGATTTTAAGTTTAATACACAAGACTGGCCTAAGTACCAGTTATGAAAGGCAAACGTTTATGCAAGCTAGGAGCTATAAGAGAAATAAGCTTAACTGCGGAGAAATGAAACAAGAGTTTACATTAAGCTCAAGAAAAAGAACTGTTAAATTTATTGATTATAAAATAAATTTAATGTTACAATTCAAAATCAAATTAATGAGATCGCACTCACTCACTCAGTCGAGCTAAATTCTTACGCCTAGGAAAAAACACCTTAATTAAACTCTTAAGTCTAGGAAAATACAAAAGAAATACTGATCGATGAATGCTGTGTATCGCCAACTAAGGTGGGAGTCTGGAGACTGTGGTCTAGTGGAGTTTGGGTGCTAGCTGACCTCTCTCTACTCTCCACTGCTGGAGCACAGGACCTCTCTCCGTCACAACAAACACTCAACTGCCTAAAGTCATGGGAAACAAAAGCGGAGCACTATAGTCGGATTCCCGCCCGTTTGCGGTTGAGGTGTGGCCCGCACCTGTGGACAATGGTGCCACGTTTCCCCAACTTGCGATGTGAAACGGAAGCTATTTATGTACAAGGCATCACAAATTCGATAAATTCAGATGAATAAAACTTACACTTGTGTATTTTGATGGATGAATCAACAGTAATCTTATTATGCATAAAATATTTATACAGTAACACAGAAACATGGCATACATATTGTACAGTGTTGCTAAAAGATATTGTAGTCACTTTTAATGGTTTTTAGCGTAGTTTTAGGGTGGGTAATAATATCACAGTTATGGATATAAGATAATGAGCCTGAAAAAAGGAAGAAATATGCCAATATCCAAAGTAAAAGAAATAATTCATGTAATTCTTGTGAGTGGCAACACTTACATACCCATAAGAATAAAAGAGAGAGAGAGAGAGAGAGAGAGAGAGAGAGAGAGAGAGGCATGCACTGAATGCATTGTCGGCATCACTAAATATAACAAAACCAAATTAACAAATGAAAGCACAATTATAAATAACTTATAAAAGAATCAAAAGTACTCAGGGTGGCTCACATTTCCCGCCAGGAGAGAGAGAGAGAGAGAGAGAGAGAGAGAGAGAGGTCTGTCACTGCCTTCTTTGTATTCATTTGTTCCTTTGTACATACTGCACACACTGATATACATTGTTCCTATTGATGCACATATATCTATACACGTAATTTCTCTCTCTCTCTCTCTCTCTCTCTCTCTCTCTCTCTCTCTCTGTCTCTCTCTCTCTCTTCTAATACTGACCACGTGGTAGGTGAATCCAGCCCCCCCTTCCCCTCTCCTCCCTTCTTAATCCCTCCTGGGTGTCTCAGGTCAAATCCCCTTCACACTTCCCTCCCCCTGGACCACCACCCCAACAAACCCACATCCACACTCCCACCCACACCTACACCCACACCCCACTACGTCGGGGTGTATGAATCAGTAACGTAACAAACCTCTCAGCAGACAGTAACTTTGACACTCCATCTACTACTAAATATGACAAAACCAAATTAACAAATGAAAGCACAATTATAAATAACTTATAAAAGAATCAAAAGTACTCAGGGTGGCTCACATTTCCCGCCAGGAGAGAGAGAGAGAGAGAGAGAGAGAGAGAGATAACGGTATAGAAAACGTGGCAACACTGTACACAGGTGTGGGCCACACCACAGCCGCAAACGTGCGCGAGTCCTACTATAGGCTGCATTTTTCTAACGGTCGAGGCAAGCAGGGGCGAACAATAAAGAAACAATGGTATCGCTCAGTAGAGCACTTAGTGACGTGCATTAAATCGGTCACTTTTGAAACAGTGACGAATGTTTTGAAAAGTATACCACCGAAGTGGAGAGAGAAACGGTTAACTGAGCGATACACAGTGAGTTTTCCACTAATAGTTCGTGTTTTTCACAAAAGGGAAATGTCGCGAATTTGATTCGTGACAATCCATCAACCCGGAGGTGGCAAGTCCATTGCAGAGGCCAAAAGGAAGGGCGTTAAACTTATACAGCCATCCACCACTGGTTGAGAATGCTCTTTTATGTCAGTGTTCTTCCTGAATTGGTACTTTCCTGTAGCCCGATTGAAGGTCCAAAGTGGAGAACCATCGAACAACGTATAGTGAGTCCAAAGAGTCGTCGATTCGATGCAACAGGGTGGTGTCTTTGATGGTCACGTCATTGAGTTGTCAATAGTTGACGCAAAACCTTGTGGATCTATCCTTCTTTTTCACTAAAACTACGGGGGAAGACCAAGGGCTGGTCGAGAGCATTTATGATTCCTGCACTCATCATGTTCTAAACTTGGTGGTCTTTGTCCTGACGCTGTAACGGCTGCTGACGTATGGAGGCTTCGTAGTGTGTATGGGATGATGCAGTACTTCGATCTGGCACAGATCTCTTGGGTGCAAGGTGAAGACATCTTGGTAATGAAGGAGCAGCTGTTCTAAGTCTTGTTTTTGTGGTGGTGAGAGGTGAGAGCGAATTTGTGGTAGGGAGGGGGTGTCAGTAGAACTTGGGAGTTAAAGGGAGGTATCTATGTATCTGTCTATCTACTGCCAGACTCCTTAATCCCGTAAGGGGTGGCCACAAACAAATTGCCTCCATGTCTCCTTGTCTCCTGCCATTTCACTCCCCGGCTCCCAGCTTACACACCCCCCCCCTCTCTCATATACTTCTCCACTCCATCTCATCCTTGGCCTCCCTCTCCCTCCACCTCACTCACATACACTCTCCTCGTCAGTCTCTCACTCTTCATCCTCTCCACATAGCCAAACCACCTCAATGTGCTTCTTCCTATCACATCCACATCCACACCACAACGCTCCTTCACTTCTTCATTTGTCAGTATGTCTCTCCATGTGACTCCACATGCTCCTCTCAAATAATTCAGTTCCACTGCTCTCACTCTTGACTTCTGTCCCTCTCTAACAAGATCCAAGTTTCATTTCCGTACGTTAGAGTTGGTATCACAATATTCTCATGTAATAACTTTTTCACCTCCATGCTCACTTCCCTGATTCTTACCACTGTTTTCAAGGAACCACCAACCTTTCACTTCACCCTCTAAAGTTCCATCTTCACTCATCACACTACCCAAGTACTCAAGCGCACTCACATTTTCCATTTCCTCCTCATCCAACCTCACTGTACATTCACTGACTTCACTTCTCTCGAAGACCATAACTTTACCCTTCCCTACATTCACCTTTAGATTCTGTTTCTTACACACTCTCCCAGACTCATCCACCAAGCCTTGCAGCTCCCCTTCGTCTTCACTTAACAACCCAGTATCATCTGCAAACAATAGTACAGGGAGTTTCCAAACATTGCTCTCTCTCATTAGGGCCGCTCCAACATCCACTGCCCTACCTTGTATCTCTGTTATAACCCCAACTAAAATGCCCGCCGCCGGACCTCCCACCTCGCCACCCCCCACCCCATCACCGGGCCGCTACCACACCACCACCCCAGGAGGACACAATGGTGGGGCTAGTGACCCAGGTCAAGAGGGTCACCGGGACACTACTGTCCTGAGCCACTGTTCCCCGCAACTGCCCCAACACCAGGTGACCGGAGAAAGTCAACTACCTTGCTGGCGGGACAACCATCGTCAGAATTGGGGTGGGACTGAACCAGATTCAGTCCCAGGTAACACCGTGTTGGCTATTGTTACACCCTCAAGGGCAGGAGGCCCAAGGGCAGGAGGCCCAAGGCTACGGCCTAAAAGAGTGTACCAGGGTAGAGAGACCCTCGGCTACGGCCTTGGTACACCCCGGAGAGAGAGTTGCCCCAGTGCATCCCTCTCCTGCTGTTCTATCCTATGGGAGCAACACCGCGCCGGTGGTCCCTATACGTGGCGGGGAAGGAGCGGCCCTGTACACCCTTCAGTTGCTTCTCGTTGGGAAGATCAGCTCCCGGCTATGGCCAAAGTACGTACCAGGGTAGAGAGGCCCTTGGCTATCGTACGTGCAGCTTTTCCCTACTACGGGAGCAACACTGCACCGACGGTCTCTATATGTGGCGGGGAAGGAGCGGCCCCTGTACGCCCTTCAGTTGCTCCTTGAAAGGCGGGTAGGTTTACGGCCCCGGCCAAAGCACGTACCAGGGTAGAGAGGCCCTTGAAGATAGCCTCAGTACGTACCGGAGAGAGTGTGGCCCCTGTGCCCCCTACTCCTGCTTTTCCCTACTACGGGAGCAACACCGCGCCGACGGCCCCTATACGTGACGGGGAAGGAGTGGCCCCTGTACGCCCTTCAGTTGCTCCTAGTACGACGGGTAGGCTCACGGCCACAGCCAAAGTACGTACCAGGGTAAGGCGACCCAAGGCTCCGGTCTCAGGACGTACCGGAGAGGACACGGGCTACATGAGTCCTTCTCCTGCCTCTTCCCCCTGTGGGAGCCCTTCATCACCACCCGGGAGTGTTGACCTGGAGGTGTTGCTAGAGTGGTGGCAAGGCCTGATGCTGGACCTACCTCCCATGACTGGGAGATCCTTGTTCCTGTCCGAGACCCGACAGAGAAGTTGCGGCAGCCCAGCCCTGTCGGTGCCTCTCCCCATAGGCGCCCGCAGTCCCAGGACCCCCAGACCAGACCCACAGGCTCCCGACAAGGGCGACCCAGGCTCCCTCACCCCACAGAGCCTGAGACGACAGGCCCGATTCCTCCAGCTGTTCAGCCCTAGTCCCGAGGGCCACCTCTCAGGTCGAGGCCCACAGACAGGAGGGCCTCCCTGCACCCCACCGACGAGGCTCCGACTCAAGGGCCACCTCTCAGGTCGAGGCCCCCCAGACAGGAGGGCCTCCCTGCATCTCACCGATGAGTGTGACCCGGCCAGTGACTCCCCTGCGGGTAATGTATTGCCCTCTGCAGGCCGGGTCCCCCTAGGGTTCTCCTCTCATGCCCCTGTTACGGAGTGAACCTTACCCAGGAGATACAGGTAAATAGTGACCCCCCTTGTGCTACGAACAAACCAGGGGAAATAACAGTGAACAGTGACCGAGTGAAGACCAGTGTAAAACCAGTGACAGTTACTATTAGTCCAAAAGAACTCAGTGCCCGGCAGGACAGAGAATGAACATTAACGTAATTGTATGAGTCCCCCAGTAAAAGAACTTTCTGTGACTGAATAGAGACTAGGGTGCGCAGGTAAATCAAAAGCCTGTGTGTAAGTGTCGCCGCAACTAAGTGACTGTGTCAAGTGTCGCGATCCGCACCCTGCCTCATTTATAGTAGTATTTCCCCCACGGAGTTTTAATCTTGTTTATTCCCTTTGTTATCGACTAAGTGTATATCCTGCCTAAAAGTGACATACGGATATTAACATATATAATTCAGGACATCCATGTATGTGCATTGTATTGTGTACTAAGCATGACTGTATCTTGTGGTGTTGAAGGTTAACTCTGTGTCCCTGTCTCCTGTGTATCAAATATCACTCTGTGTTTTATTGTAATGGTTAGAATTAAGGCAATAGATGTGTTAAGGTATACTGCCTGGTTTTTATGTCCTGTTCCTTTGTGGGTGCTTTACTTCCGGTCCGGAAAGAGGACCCCGCTTTAGTCGCTAGTGTTTTTGGGACGAGAAGTCGACCTAAAAACACCAGCATAACACTGGTGGCAAGCAGTGGTTCTGGATCCGAGTAAAAGCACGGAGGAACGATAAAAGGAAACTTGCACAATGGCAGCCAAACCACGCATTCAGTTGCCGAGATTCAACCCGGACCAATGTGACATTGAAGTGTATTTAGATATGGTCAAACCCCTCTTAGACGTAGGGTTCGACTCGGACAAAGAAAAGATTGCAGTCACATTGCCTAACTTGGGTAAAATAATCGCCACTGTCGCACCAAAAATCGTCCCAGAACTGACATGGGACCAATTCTCACAAATTGTGAGACAGGCTTTCATGCCTTCCATAGGTAGACTTGTCGCTCTCTCTCAACTTGACGCCCTCACCTACGACGGTAACCTAAACGACACATTCGTCCACGCTCGGCGCCTCGTCAGCGCCGCTTATCCCGAGGCAACCACAAATGCTCGGGATATACACACATTCAATGCCCTGCTGAGGATTCTCCCTAGCACTGTCAGGGAGCATTTCTCCATCTATGATCCCTCGGGGAACATGGACCAGGACCTGCAACTCGTCATACGTCTCCTCGCCGCCAGTCCCATACCACAACCACTGCACGCAGTGACAAGATTCCCCACAAACCAGAACCCCCACCAAAACCAAAACCGCCGCCACACCAATCACCCATGGAGCCGCCTCCTACTACGCCCAGGGCTTACCTGCAGAAGAAACGCCCCAACCCCAGGGATCAAGGCAACCTCATCACGATAAATCCTTGGGAGTTTACGGCTTGCAGTCGCACCTGCCCCCTGCACGACATAAGAGAGCAGCTCAAGGCAAGCAGGCGCAGGAGTTTTAACCAAGGGCGTAAGAAAATCTCCTCCTTGGACAACGACGCCCCGGAAGACGACGCGCCGCCACTAGCCTACCCAGGACCAGACGACGAGGAACTCGATGACCACGCCCAACCTCAGCAGATGGATTTTTAGGCCCACCCCCGCACCTTCCCACGGTGGCAGGGGCCACCTCACACAGCTACAGACCCCCAGTCTACAACAAAATTTGGCTGAACGGGGTCAAGGCACGACTACTGGTAGATACGGGAGCAGCCAGGTCGTGCCTCTACTCCCACTTCTACTCCCGCCACACCTCTGCCTTCGGCCCTCTTCTCCCCACCTCAGCCAACCTCGTAGACGCGGGGCATGGCCCCCTACCCATCCATGGGGAAACACGGGCCCTTCAAACCAACACTCACCAATGAGTATCCACCAACCACCCATTCATCATATTTGATTCCACCTGTAATCAATATGATGGATATCTTGGGCTGGACCTCCACCAAAAACTCCACGCGACCATTGACTGTCATCAGCGCCGCCTCCACTTCAGTCCAGCCCGCCCCAACCAAGCATCAATCAACAAGAAAAAAAAATCTGGAAGAAAAAAGAAGAACAACACCACCTCCCCCACATCACCCAGACACACACACTCCCCGGACACTCACCTGCCCCAACCCACCTGTACATATGACCCCAACCCAACCTCACTCAACGCCTCATTTTATCCCCCTTCATCCCCACCCCCCACTCCACGTCCTCTGGACCCCTCCCCATCTTTTCCTGCCACTATCGCTTCCACAATCACCATTCCACCCCACCACGAAGCTTGGGTAAAACTTAACAGACCCTCAGGTACCTCCATCCTTTTTTCACCATCCATACCCACCGGACCACTCTCCTGTTTAGTGTCCCCCATCTTCCTTCCCCCACATGCCCATGAGATCCGTATCGCAAACCTCGCCACAACACCACTAACTCTACCGCGAGGACTCATCATTGGCGACACGGAAGAAGCCGAACCATGCCAAGCACCACCCCCTGATCATCCCACTCTCCCTGACTTACCATCACATCTATCCCCTTCCCAAACCAACAGCCTCTGACAACTCCATCTGGACTTTCAGGACCTATTCTCCTCCGGCCCAACAGACCTTGGCCACACTACTTATCTCAGCCACGAGATACACACGATCGGACCTCCCATTCGCCAACCATCACGCCGAAAAAATCCGAAACAATGGGCAGAAGAAGACCAGTAGGTCCAGGATATGCTTGATGCTGGTGTTATCTCCAACTCCACTAGCCCGTGGTCCTCACCTGTTGTACTCGTGCGAAAGAAAGACGGGACCATGCGCTTTTGCGTCGATTACCGCAGAGTGAACGATGTTACTATCAAAGACGCTACGCCCCTACCCAGGATTGACGACTCGCTTGACTCCCTGCACGGATCGACTTGGTTCTCAACCCTAGATCTGCAATCAGGCTATTGGTAAGTCCCTGTCCACCCAGACGACAAGCACAAGACCGCCTTCTCAACATCGAACGGGAAGCATTACGAATTCAACGTTCTTCCCTTTGGACTCTGCAATGCCCCCGCCACATTTTCCCGCCTAATGGAGTCTGTTCTGAGCGGGCTAACCTGGGAGACTTGTTTGGCATACCTAGACGACGTCATCGTTTTCAGTCACACCTGGGCTGACCACCTCCACCGCCTCAAACAGGTTTTCCAATGCATACGCCAGGCCAGGCTCAAACTGAAACCAACAAAGTGTGTCTTGGCCGAAAGATCAGTCTCCTTCCTTGGACACCTAATTAACGCTGAAGGCATCTCCCCCAACCCAGACAAACTAAGTGCGATCGCCGACATCCCCCTACCTCACGACGTACACGAAACTAGAGCCTTCCTAGGCCTAACTTCATACTACAGGCGGTTTGTAAAAGGATTTGCAGACATCACCAAACCCCTACACGACCTAACAAAGAAAGGCGAACCATTCATATGGACAGAACCAAGGAAAACTGCATTCACCACCCTCAAGTCCAAGGTGACCTCTGTCCCCGTCATCGCTTTCCCAGATTACAACCTCCCATTCCGTCTGTATACCGACGTCTCACTCATTGCCATAGGGGCTGTCCTTGCCCAAGTGCAAAACGGCCGTGAGCGTATCATCGCCTGTGCCAGCCGCACCTTAAACCCTGCAGAAAGAAATTACGCAGCCACCAAACGCGAGTGCCTCGGAATCATCTGGTCCCTCGATTACTTCCATTCCTATATCTCAGGAACCCATGTGATAGTCATTACAGACCACTAATCCCTACAGTGGTTACGCCAATCAAACACCACCAACGTGCAACTCATACAATGGTGAGAAGCACTCAAGGAGTACGATTTCGAGATCTCATACCGACCAGGCAAGCTCCACACAAACACCGACGCCCTGTCCCATCTACCCATCAATGCAATTTCAGCAGAGCCAGACCTGATCCAAATGTGGCACAACAAACAACGCCCTACCTGGATCCCGCCGAACACATTCGCCAAACTCCACCCTGACGGTGAGCACCTGTTCGATCCCAACGGACACATCGTCCTAAGCCCTACCACCACCCACGACACTATGCTGCACCTCCACGCCAGCAATGGCATCCACCTGGGGACTAAGAAACTCCTACAAGTCTTTAGTGACATGTACTGGACACCTAACCCATCTACCATTGCCAAGAACATCATACAATCCTGCCGCGCCTGTGCTTTGGGGAAGGACATCACTCGCACACCCGGCCCTTCAGGAAAATTAACAGCGCAGAAACCTTGGGAATTGCTTTCCCTAGACGTCGTCGGCCCTCTCACATCCAAAGCAGGGTACAAATACATTCAAAGTTTATCATCACATGCCCCGCCAAAGATCACAGTGCAGTATCAGTCGCCGACGCCCTCACTCACGATGTCTTCCCTTATTTGGCATTCCCCAAGCACTGCACTCGGATAATGCCCCAGAATTCATTGGCAAAGTCTGGGAAGAACTGGCGAATATATTTGGATACCATATCTCCCACTCATCCCCCTACTGGACCCAAGGTAACAGCATCTGCGAGAGGAGCCATTGCTCCCTCATGAATCAGGTCCACACACGCATTATGCAAACAGGGAACGACGATTGGCCTGCCCACATCAAGATTATCCAATGGGGCCTAAATACATGCCCACGAGAAGACGGGATAACACCACATGAGCGAGTTTTCGGGGAAACCCCACTCCTCCTAACCCTCCGCCACCACCTCCACCCACCCACCCCGCCCTCCACTACCGACCCTCTCCACCACCTCAAACGCCGCCTCCACCACCTACACGCCCAACAGGACCTGGCGCCCGACACCAACCACTCCAATCCATACAAACCTGGTCAGTTCATCGTTGTAGCGCACCTTCCCGCCCCCACCAAGACCTCCCCCCGGTTCAAAGGCCCCTTCAAAATTATTCGAGTCCCCAACCCCTACCAAGTAATCATTGACCAACAAGGACAACACCGCACATACCGAAATCGCCACATGCGACCCTTCCACCCACCCAACAATCACCACCCCCTCACCTGCGCGTCCCGCACCTCTTCCCGCACACCTGTCCACACCAACCCTTCCGAGAATTCCCCCCAGACTCCTACTCCTACTCCTTCTCACCCCCACCCTCCACCTCACCAACGGCCAGCCCACCCCCCAACACACCTGATCCCAACACACCACCACCACCGCCTACACCACCGCCACTGCCCGACACCTCCTCACAGCCCACAACTCACCTCCCTACCACCTGTCCACCCACCACATCCCGCACCACACCTCCACCGCCTACATCACCACCACTGCCCAAAGCCACCACCTCCTCACAGCTCACCACTCACCACCCTACCACCTGTACACCCACCACCCACCTGCCCAATGACCATTCTCATTATACGCGCCACACCGCATCCCCACTCGCCTCCCCCCCTAACGGCCGCACGCCCTCACCACCGCCACGTGCACAACCACCCTCACCACCCACACCCGCACTCACTCCACCACCACCAGATCAGGACGCCTTTCACGCCCACCCTCCAGGTACACTCCAACACCACCTCCCACTGCACACCCATCCCACCACCCACCACCATGAACTCCCCCTACCCCAAACACCTCCCCCATAACCCTCCCCCTCCACCAAGCACGATGGAATCCTCCCAAGTCCCAATTCCCCAAGGTACAACGCTCCTCCCACTGACCCATCCCCCATAAAACCACCAATCTCCCGTCACTCTCCAGCATTCAGCTTTCATCTCCTCACCAGGCACCATTCCCCGAGATGAAAGTGACAAGAGTACACTGGCTACCCCCGACCACCCACATGCCAGAATCCGAGGGACCCTCACCTTCGCTTCCTATGCTGGACCAACCACCCATCCTCCCTCCAGCTCACTCTCAACCCCTACCAGGAGCCTAACACCTTCACCTACCACTGGGTCAGCCTCCTATAACACCTCACCCTGGCCCACCAGACATCCACCTCCATGACATACCACCTCCAGTCACAGGGTCGTGACTTTTCCACCATGGAGGGTGGTAAAATGCCCGCCGCCGGACCTCCCACCCCGTCACCCCCCACCCCACCACCGGGCCGCTACCACACCACCACCCCAGGAGGACACAATGGTGGGGCTAGTGACCCAGGTCAAGAGGGTCAACGGGACACTACTGTCCTGAGCCCCTGTTCCCCGCAACTGCCCCAACACCAGGTGACCGGAGAAAGTCAACTACCTTGCAGGCGGGACAACCATCGTCAGAATTAGGGTGGGACTGAACCAGATTCAGTCCCAGGTAACACCGTGTTGACGGCTATTGTTACACCCCCAAGGGCAGGAGGCCCAAGGCTACGGCCTAAAAGAGTGTACCAGGGTAGAGAGACCCTCGGCTACAGCCTTAGTACACCCCGGAGAGAGAGTTGCCCCAGTGCATCCCTCTCCTGCTGTTCTATCCTATGGGAGCAACACCGCGCCGATGGTCCCTATACGTGGCGGGGAAGGAGCGGCCCTGTATGCCCTTCAGTTGCTTCTCATCGAGAAGATCAGCTCCCGGCTATGGCCAAAGTAAGTACCAGGGTAGAGAGGTCCTTGACTATCGTACGTGCAGCTTTTCCCCACTACAGGAGCAACACCGCGCCGACGGTCCCTATACGTGGCGGGGAAGGAGCAGCCCCTGTACGTCCTTCAGTTGCTCCTTGTAAGGCGGGTAGGTTTACGGCCCCGGGCAAAGCACGTACCAGGGTAGAGAGGCCCTTGAAGATAGCCTCAGTACGTACCGGAGAGAGTGTGGCCCCTGTGCCCCCTACTCCTGCTTTTCCCTACTACGGGAGCAACACCGCACCAAGGGTCCCTATATGTGGTGGGGAAGGAGCGGCCTCTGTACGCCCTTCAGTTGCTCCTTGTACGACGGGTAGGCTCACGGCCACAGTCAAAGTATGTACCAGGGTAAGGCGACCCAAGGCTCCGGCCTCAGGACGTACCGGAGAGGACACGGGCTATGTGAGTCCTTCTCCTGCCTCTTCCCCCTGTGGAAGCCATTCGTCACCACCCGGGAGTGTTGACCCGGAGGTGTCGCTAGAGTGGTGGCAAGGCCCGATACCGGACCTACCTCCTACGCCTGGGAGATCCTTGTTCCTGCCCGAGACCCGACGGAGAAGTTGCCGCAGCCCAGCCTTGTCGGCGCCTCTCCCCATAGGCGCCCGCAGTCCCAGGACCCCCAGGCCAGACCCACAGGCTCGCTCACCCCACGGAGCCTGAGAAGACAGGCCCGATTCCTCCAGCTGTTTGGCCCCAGTCCCGAGGGCCACCTCTCAGGTCGAGGCCCCCAGACAGGAGGGCCACCTCTCAGGTCGAGGCCCCCAGACAGGAGGGCCTCCCTGCACCCCACCGACGAGGCTCCGACTCGAGGGCCACCTCTCAGGTCGAGGCCCCCCAGACAGGAGGGCCTCCCTGCATCTCACCGACGAGTGTGACCCGGCCAGTGACTCCCCTGTGGGTATTATATTGCCCTCTGCAGGCCGGGTCCCCCTAGGGTTCTCCCCTCATGCCCCTGTTATGGAGTGAACCTTACCCAGGAGATACAGGTAAATAGTGACGCCCCTTGTGCCGAGAACAAACCAGGGGAAATAACAGTGAACAGTGACCGAGTGAAGACCAGTGTAAAACCAGTGACAGTTACTATTAGTCCAAAAGAACTCAGTGCCCGGCAGGACAGAGAATGAACATTAACGTAATTGTATGAGTCCCCCAGTAAAAGAACTTTCTGTGACTGAATAGAGACTAGGGTGCGCAGGTAAATCAAAAGCCTGTGTGTAAGTGTCGCCGCAACTAAGTGACTGTGTCAAGTGTCGCGATCCGCACCCTGCCTCATTTATAGTAGTATTTCCCCCACGGACTTTTAATCTTGTTTATTCCCTTTGTTATCGACTAAGTGTATATCCTGCCTAAAAGTGACATACGGATATTAACATATATAATTCAGGACATCAATATATGTGGATTGTATTGTGTACTAAGCGTGACTGTATCTTGTGGTGTTGAAGGTTAACTCTGTGTCCCTGTCTCCTGTATCTCAAATATCACTCTGTGTTTTATTGTAACGGTTAGAATTAATGCAATAGATGTGTTAAGGTATACTGCCTGGTTTTTATGTCCTGTTCCTTTGTGGGTGCTTTACTTCCGGTCCGGAAAGAGGACCCCGCTTCAGTCGCTAGTGTTTTGGGGACGAGAAGTCGACCTAAAAACACCAGCATAACACCAACCATATACAGATTGAACAACCATGGAGACATGACACATCCTTGTTTCAACCCAACCTTCAAACAGAAAAATTCACTCCGTTCACTATCCACACGCACTCCAGCCTTAGCATCCTCATACATACTCTTCACGGTATTCAACAAATTCCCATCTACTCCAAATATTCTTAATACTTTCCATAATCCTTGTCTGTCCACCCTGTCAAATGCTTTCTTCAAATCCATGAAGGCTGCATACAACTTCTTTCCCTTCTCTTGAAACTTTTCCACTAAAGATCTAAGAATATCTGATCTACACAAACTCTTCCCTTCCTAAAACCTCCTTGTTCTTCTTCAGCTAATTCCTCTGGTATATCCCTTTCCTCTTACGCTAAGAAGACAAATGCCGCAATGATTATCGTACTTCTTTTTCCTCTTTTCCTTTGTACAGGGGAGTAATTATACCTAACTTCCAGTCCTCCGGGACTCTACCTTCCTCTCAGGCCAATCTGCACATCTTCCATATCCACTCTACTGCTATCTCTCCCCCATGCTTCAGCATTTCACCACACACTCCATCAATGTCTGGGGCTTTTCCCATTTTGACTTTCTTCATTGCTTTCACAGCTTCAATCCTACTGATTTCTTCCTCTCTTCTCACATGCCTCCATCTCCCAGCCATTCCCCACCTACTTACACTCGTATTACTTTCGTTCTTTATGTTCAACAATGAGGGACTTTCAGGTGTCGTCTGCTACCTAGCTGGTGAGCCCTATTTCAGTCCAGACCTAGAAAAGTAATATAACTATTATGACTATTCTATATGTCTGGATAAACTTACAAGAGTTAGCAACACTATAGACCATTAAAGTCACTAAAATACTCGTTGATAAAAAATATCATCCCCATGAATGAATACTTTTGCCTGGCTATTATGCATATGCGTACTAAAATGCGTGACTTACAAAACAGTGCCCCCGAAATGGAAACAGAAGAATACCGTAGTGCCCCCGACAACAGGGCAAGTGAGATACAGCCCAGTATGCCCGGGAACGTGCCGACACCCCCACACGGACCCTCCGAGGTAGCCGCCACCACTCGTAGCAACCCCCGGCAACAACTGCATATGTCAGCCCGGGCCGTGCGCCCCTATGTCATGCAGCCACCACGCCGTCACCGTCGCAGGAGAACACTACCTTCACGGAATGGAATTGTTGAACCAGGTAGGGATGGAGTTGTTCTAGACTCTCCAGACGGCGCCCCTCCTCATGAGACGGCCTATTGTCGCTCCGAAAGTGTCCTAATAGAGAGGGCCAATGTCGCTCCCGCCCTTGTGAGATGGCCTATTGTCGCTCCCCTCCTCGTGAGACGGCCTATTGTCGCTCCGAAAGTGTCCCGGCAGAGACGGCCTATTGTCGCTCCGAAAGTGTCCCTGCAGAGATGGCCTATTGTCGCTCCCGCCTTCGTGAGACGGCCTATTGTCGCTCCAAAAGTGTCCCGGTAGAGACAGCCTATTGTCGCTCCCCTCCTCGTGAGACGGCCTATTGTCGCTCCGAAGGTGCCCTGGTAGAGACGGCCTAATGTCGCTTCCCTCCTCGTGAGACGACCAATTGTCGCTCCGAAAGTGCCCCTGGTAGAGACGGCCTATTGTCACTCCCGCCTTCGTGAGATGGCCCACTGTCGCTCCGAAGGTGCACAGGAGGCAAGGAGCGACACGTCACCCCAGCAGGAGACAAGAGCCCAGGCCTCCCATACCGGAGTGGCCTAGACAGGCCTCACAGCCTCCCCTGGCCTCTGCTCCCTATGCCTGGCTCTGGAACAGAAACACCTGACGGGCCCCAGCGTAAGCAGATGCCGCATCCCTCCCCTGTCGGCGCCCCTAGATGCTGGAGACCGCAGTCCACAGTCTCTCCCGATCCTCCCCAGGACACCCGGGCGCGATCTCCATACGCCCCTACGACTACGTAAGGCTCCCACCTCCGGCCGAGACTTACACCAGAGGTTCCTGGAGCTATTCGGCCCCAGTCCCGAGGGCCATACTCCTGAGCCCAGCCCGCCACGGGTAGCCCAGGACGCGAGAGGACGCCCCTACGAGTGGTCCCGTGCCCTCTTGGCACGCGTCCCCTTGGCGGTGTCCCTTGCCCAGCAGGATTGCCGACGGCATGTTCCTGCCCCTGCCCCCACAATGGATACATGTGACACTGCCCAGAAACAGTGCAAGTGATTTAGGTTAAGTGTGACTTTGCCTAGTGTAGTATCGTGCAGTGACTTAATATAGTGAATATCGGGGCAAGTAAGATCACAGTGAGAGAATAAAGGACGAGTGTGCGAACCAAGATCTGATGAACTATATTTATGAGTGATGTCCCTTATATACAATTAGTAAGACTGTGCCGCCTGGAAATTCCTCCGTAGTAATACACCTCTACTGCTGTGAGCTCTAAAGAAGTAATATGAGAAGGTGTTAGTGATATTCCCCCACTCACGCTACCCGTAAATCCTGTATGACACTCTCTCGTCCCAGTATCTAGTGTTGGAAACCAAGAATAAAATCAATTACCAAAGTCCCTTTGCTATTGGAAAACGTGTAATCCTCATTGTTAATACTTACCTCTCTCCAGTATTACCATAACTACCTCCTAGCCGTCACAAGTCACTCCCCGCACCCCCCCCCCTTTTCTCCCCCCCTTGTGAGACTCACTCCCCACGCCTCCCGCGCGCGCCTATATTCACTGTACCCTGAATACACTAGGATTGATTGTGTTGGCATTAATATCAGATAAGCAAGTATCCTGCGAGATACACATGTCCTAGATAAGGTTTTATATTGCTATATATTATGTTGTAATATCTGCTGATTTGTCCTGTGTCTGATTGTGGTAATATACGTGTAAAGGTTATTGCCTAGAGTTTTTGTGTCCTGCCTGTCTTTATTGCACGGTCTCGAAAGAGGACCCCGCTCCACGTTAGGTGTATTAGGAACGAGAAGTCGAGCTAAAATGCCAGCGGCCGGACCTTCCGCCCCGCCACCCCCCACACCACCACCGGGCCACCACCACCCCGCCACCCGAGGAGGAGATAACGGACAGGTTAATGACCCAGGACAAGAGGGTCATCCAACCACCACTGACCTGTGCCCCTTCTCCCCGCAACTGCCCCAACGCCAGGTGAGCCTAGATCCGCAACAACTTACATGGCGGGTTGACCATCGACAGCAGTGGGGTGGGACTGATATAAAATCAGTCCCTAGTAGTATTGTGGTGACTACCACAGCTTCACCCCAGGAGGGCAGGAGGTCCCTTGGTGAGGCACGAGGTGTTCGCACCTCTGCCCCGCCACCCCCCACACCACCACCGGGCCACCACCACCCCACCACCCGAGGAGGAGATAACGGACAGGTTAATGACCCAGGACAAGAGGGTCATCCAACCACCACTGACCTGTGCCCCTTCTCCCCGCAACTGCCCCAACGCCAGGTGAGCCTAGATCCGCAACAACTTACACGGCAGGTTGACCATCGACAGCAGTGGGGTGGGACTGATATAAAATCAGTCCTTAGTAGTATTGTGGTGATGACCACAGCTTCACCCCAGAAGGGCAGGAGGTCCCTTGGTGAGCCACGAGGTGTTCGCACCTCTGCCACAGCGAGCCACGAGGGAACACCACCCTCTGCCACAACTCTGGTGAGCCACGAGGGGCTATGGTCCTTTCACCGCAAGAAGTCCGTTCAGGGTGGGGCCCACCTGGTGAATCATCTCTAGCGATGCTGCCAAATCAACCGTAGTACATGCCTCTCTCTCTCTCTTATTTCCCATCTATGTGCTATTTGAAATTGTTTTTTATATTATGTATATAGTAAAGGAAGCTATATAGTGCATTGAGTATCACTTTTTAGAATTATAACAACGATTTGAATGAATTCTATGACACGTGGCAGTGCTTTTTTCCCATGTTGCCACGCCGTAGAGTTGCCAATTCGACCACCAATTATCGGATTATCACCTACCCCATCCCACCTGTTTCTCTCTCTCTCTCTCTCTCTCTCTCTCTCTCTCTCTCTCTCTCTCTATCGTCAATATAACAGAAAGTTCTGATGACGAAGAAAATTATGATTAAAGATCAGAGACAGGATAAGGCCTACAGGGAAAACCTCTTAAAAATAAAACGCGCCTAGACTTTTACCTCATAAGTGGTGTGGAAAAATAATTGGAAATAAATAATATATATACAATATATATATATATATATATATATATATATATATATATATATAGAGAGAGAGAGAGAGAGAGAGAGAGAGAGAGAGAGAAACAGGTGTGATGGGGGTAGGTAGGGAGACAGAGTGATAATCCGATAATTGGTGGTCAAATTGGCAACGTCACACTCGGGGGAATTCCAAATTCTGCCACACCCTGAACGGACTTCTTGCTGCGAAAGGACCATAGTACCCTCTCCCACAGTGGGCCACGAGGGGCTAGTACCCTCTGCCACAGTGAGCCACGAGGGAACACCACCCTTTGCCACTACTCTGGTGAGCCACGAGGGGCCAGTACCCTCTGCCACAGTGAGCCACGAGGGAGAAATACCCTCTGCCACTACCAGGACAGGAGGTCCTTTAGTGAACTGTGAGGGAGAAATACCCTCTATCACAAACAGGGCAGGAGGCCCAATAGTGAACTATAAGGTGCCAACACCCCTAGCCACCCCAAGGGTAAGAGCCCCTTGTATAAAGCCAAAAGTGGGTCCCAGGGCCGATCGACCTGGCGCCACGGCTGTGTCGGAGACAAGAGAGAGAGTCGCCTCTGTGCTACCCTCCCTGAGTAAGAGAGAGAACACGGCCTCCGTGTGTCCTCTATATTCAGCCAACTCCTGCAGGAGTAGCTGGACACCACCCGGGAGAGTTGCTCCGAAGGTGTCCTCCGAGCAAAGACCAAGTCCCAGTCGGGACCTACCTCCCACTCTCGGGAGATTCTTGTCTCCCCCAGGCACCAGCAGGAGACGAGGCCGCAGCCCACACCTGACGGCGCGTCCCCTGACAGACCTCCACAGTCCCCGGACCCCCAGGCGAGCCCAGCAGCCTACCAACGCTGTCCTCCTCCTGCCTCAGAACCTCCGACGCCAGACACGACTTCTCCATCTGTTTGGCTCCAGTCCTGAGGGCCACCACACCAGGTCGAGGCCCCACATAGACGGGCCTCCCTGCACCACGACGACGAGACCCTGAGAGGAGGGTCTACATCAGGTCGAGACCCCAGGCAAGAGGGTCTCCCTGCACCGCGACGACGGGACCAGAGAGGAGAGTCTACAACAGGTCGAGACCCCAGGCAAGAGGGTCTCCCTGCAACGCCTCAGTGGATCGGACCCGGGTCGAATCTCCCCCAAGCGGGTACGGTGATTCCCGCCACGGGTAGAGCCCCCGGAGGTCCCCTTAAAGTGACAGAGTGATATCGCCCCAGAAAAACGGACAAGATTAGTGACATCCCCTCCTATATCCGAGAAAGTGAAACAGGGACAGTGATACAGTGACAGAGTGAATAAGAGGGATCCCATCTATAAGTGCCCGTGATTACTTTCCCTTTATTAAAGACTATAATTCTGGACCCGTGAATCTAGTGTTGTTCCCCCAGCCCAGAATAGAGGATTTCCCCCTTACCAGTGTACGCGCGGGCGAGAGTCACTGCGCTGAGCCCAACAAGTCAATTGTAGTGATCTGCTCCCCCTGTTCTTTTATAGTAATATTCCTCCCCTGGGCCATTAAGCCTATATATCCCTCTTGTGTCAGTGAACTAAGACCTTTTGGACTTTAATGAAAGACAGTCACATCCACTTATAGAACCCTAACCCATTGTAAAGTGTAATTACAGTGTATGTGAATATCCCGTGCTATCTTAGCGTAACTTTGTATATCTGTATCCCCTGTCCAGAATATCATTCTATGTAATATTGTCACGGTGTTAGAATTAAGGTAGTAGATGTGTTAAAGATGGACTGCCTAGTTTTTATGTCCTGTTCCTTTGTTGGTGCTTTACTTCCGGTCCGGAAAGAGGACCCCGCTCAGTAGCTAGTGTTTTTAGTACGAGGAGTCGGCCTAAAAACACTCAGCATAACACAAGCCTATTTACACCTAGCATTACACGTACATTGAGCTTCCATCCGGCAATCCCTCACACACAGTCATTTCGTTGTGTTACTGATGAGTTCAGTGGAACTGGCTTTCATATCTACATTCGTAGGCCTATCGTCTTTTTGAGTAAGAATAGTGCTTTCTTGAAGCTTGTCATTGACTCAGTTTTCTAAAATTTAATATTTGCCAAATACCGCCACTTGACAACTGTTTCCATACGACATAGGCGACCGTCCCCATGGGATGGGGGGATAAAACATAGAGCACTTTTCGCTAGCTCTCGGTGAAGGCGGATGTGTATACGGTTCATTTACTAAACCATTATGGCGATTAACCAAGGTTTTGAAGTCCAATATTTGCATGATCGTATGATGTACCTTGATTTATAGTGAGGATACATAAAAGACAATTACAAGTTAGCGTAGTGCTGCTACATGAGCGTGTTACTTTCTTCACTATGAGGACAAATAATTTTATTCTTTATTCCGACGACTTTGTTCAGCTCAGGAGAGACTGAACTGGATGATACAGTTTCATTAACCCCTTTCAGTTTGAGTATTCTAAATGGTAAATCGTTTGGCAGCAAGAATAAAACTGTATATCATCGGACTGAAAAAGTTTGACTTCTGACATCACTTTCTCTTTCAGAGGCTCAGAGGCTTACCTGATCATTTGGTACACGTTTTATGATTTATTTTACCATCCCTTCCAAAAATTGAAGGAACATACATGATTCTAAATGGCAAGGGAGACTTGGTACGACTTCTCTCTATATTACACATGCCACGGGATGGCAGTTTGTTCCAGTCTGAATGTGTATTTTCTTGGGAGTATGCACTTACAAGTTAACAGGTAGCTAGGAATAAGAAATGTAGAAACTGCAGCAACTGCACAATAATTGTGTAGTCAGAATGGTAAGAGTTTATGAAAAAAGAAATGGATAAGAAATCACTTTTATCACAGAAAACAATATTCAGCATTTATTAGGTAACAGCATGCAGTGCTGCTCTCGGGTGTCTATCCTTTCCTTTCCTCCTTCTTTCCCTCCTCTTCTATCGTTCTTTGCTTCATTCCTTCCTCGTCCTTTTGTCTACGGGTGACTACATTCCCTCTTCTATCTATCTTTCCTTCATTCTTTCCTCTTCCTTCTGTCCATGGGTGACTTTACACTGAGTGACAAGCCAAATGGTTTCCTGAACACGTTAGGTAGCAGCACATTAAGAACCACCCTTCGCCAGCCACATTCTACTTCTTCTCCAGCCATGTTTAGCCTTCGTCTGCAAAATACCCACCGCCGCCAGACTACTCACCCCGCCACCCCCCACCCCACCACAAAGCCACGACCACACCACCACCCCAGGAAGACACCACGGCGGGGTTAGTGACCCAGGATAAGAGGGTCACCAGGACACCTCTGTCCAGAGCCCCTCTTCCCTTCAACTGTCAGGTTCGGGGTGGGGCTGATCCAGAGTCAATCCCAGGCAACACCACGGTACGGCCACCGTACGTACCGGGGAAGGAGCGGTCACTGTACGCCCTTCAGTTGTTTCCCCCTGTGACACCGCCATCACGGCCACCGTACGTGAAGGGGGAGGGAGTGGGCACCGTACGCCCCTCAGTCACAGCCACCTCTGGGGACGGCCTTGGGGCGTTAGTTATTGAACGCGCCCCAACTGGCAAAGAGAGGAATAGTGGAACCGCGATCACGGCCACCGTACGTGACGGGGAGGGAGTGGCCACCGTACGCCCCTCATCCACTATTACCTCCTACTACGGGAGTAATGCCTCAGTTACTTCCCGAAGGGCAGGCAGGCCAACGGCTACGGCCTTAGTGTGTACAAGGGTAGATAGACCCTTGGCTATGGCCTCAGTACGTACCGGAGAGGGCGTTGCCCCTGTGCACCCCTCTCCTGCCTTTTCCTCCTTCGGGAGCAGCACCACGTTCATGGCCACCGTACGTGATGGGGAAAGAGCGGCCACCTTACACCCTTCAGTTACTTCCCAGAAGGTGGGCAGGCACACGGCTACGGCCGCAGTGCGTGCAAGGGTAAGTAGACCCTCGGCTACGGCCTCAGCACGCACCGGAGAGGGCGCTGCCCCTGTGCACCCCTCTCCTGCCTTTTCCTCTTTCGGGAGCAGCACCACGTTCACGGCCACCGTACGTGACGGGGAAGGAGCAGCCACCATACGCCCTTCAGCTGCGAGCCCTAGGAGTCACGAAACCGCGTTCACGGCCACCGTACGTGACGGGGAGGGAGCAGCCACCGTACGCCCCTCATTCGTGACTCTGAAGGCTCTCCTGGAGCAGGAGGTCCCTTGCGCGGCCGACCCTTTTCCTCTCGGCTGCGTGGGATGCCCTTTGTCTCCCCACAGGAGCAGTTCCCCGGAGGTGCTGTCAGAGTGGTGGCGTGGCCCAGTCCAAGCCCTACCACCTACCCTGGGAGGTCCCTGTCCCTGACGGACACCCGACGGAGGTGACGCCGCAGTTCACCCCTGACGGCGCTGCTTCCCGTAGGCGGCTGCAGTCCCTGGACTCCCAGGTCTGGCCAGCAGCCCCCAGGCCCAGACAACCCAGGCTTTCTCTCTCCTCGGAGCCAGAGGCGCCAGGCCTGCCTCCTGCAGCTGTTCGGCCCTAGTCCCAAGGGCCACCTCACAGGTCGAGGCCTCCAGAACGGAGGGCCTCCCTGCACCCCACCGGCGCGGCCCCAGTGTGAGGGCCGCCTCCCAGGTCGAGGCCCCCAGATTGGAGGGCCTCCCTGCACCCCAACGATGACTACCACGCGGGCAGTGATGCCCCTACAGACAGTGCACTGCCCCCTTCAGGAGGGCTCCCCATAGGGCCCCTCTCTCACGCCCAGGATGCGCAGCAGGTGATACCCAAGGAAAATACGGGTATGTAGTGACACTAATAAGGCCAATACAGTGAACAATCAACACAGTAGTGTACAGTGACAAATAACAGAATAAAGGCCCAAGTGATATATAAACGACTATAGTTACCCTCATTGCACAGTGACCCAATACCTGGCAGAACAGAAAAGACCGATAACTATATATAGGAGGACATATAGAAATCGTGGGTTAAACCAGAGGCGTGCGGGGTTCATCAGAAACTTGTGACCTAGTGCTCCTGTGACTAAGTTACTCTCGCGAGTGTCGCGACCCGCATCCTACCCACTTATGGTAATATTCATTCCCCCCACTCTTGGTCACGTCCTCCCCTAATGAAACGAACTCAGTATATAAAACGCCATCTCTGCCAAGGAGTATAATTCAGGTACTGTAATATTAGCATCAAATATTCCTGTACAAGTGAAGAGTGACCTATTGTGTATGTAGTCCAACCCATTTGTATTAAAGGCTAATTGTGTTTCCTTTCTCCATACATATCCAATATCTCTTTGTGTATATTGTCACGGTGTAAGAGTTAAGGCAATAGATGTATTAAGGTGTACTGCCTGGTTTTTATGTCCTGTTCTTTTGTGGGTGCTTTACTTCCGGTCCAGAAAGAGGACCCCGCTCAGTCGCTGGTGTTCTTTGGACGAGAGGTTGGACTAAAAACACCCAGCATAACACTGGTGGCCAGCGGTGGTTCTGGATCCGAATAAAGCACGGAGGAACGATGAAAGGAAACTTGCACAATGGCAGCCAAACCTCACATCCAATTGCCGAAATTCAACCCGGAGCAATATGCCATCGATGTAGATTTGGACATGGTCAAACCCCTCCTAGACATCGGGTTCGACTCTGACAGAGAAAAGATAGCCGTCACTCTACCTAACCTGGGCAAAATAACCGCCACTATCTCACCAAAAATCGTCCCAGAATTAACATGGGATCAATTCGCCCACATTGTGAAACAGGCAGTGACGCCATCTCTGGGCACAGTTGTAGCCTTATCGCAACTGGATGCCCTCACATATGATGGAAGCCTCGATGACACATTCATCCAGGCTAGGCGACTCGTCACCGCTGCGTACCCGGGCACAGATGCAAAAACCCGGGAACAACTTATATTCCACAAACTCCTCAGGATCCTCCCCGGTTTCATTAAAGAACACTTTATAATACATGAACCGACCGGAGACCTGAATAAAGAAATCAATTTAATAAGGCGCCTTCTAGCCATCCACTCCTCCCCCCAACGCATCGGCCAAATCAAGCAATTCCCCACGGATCTCATCGCCATAAATCCATGGGAATTTTCTCCTTGCTGTCCCGAGTGCCCAATCCACGACATCCGTGAGCAGCTAAAAGCTGCCCGGCGCAGCAAAACAACACAAGAGCGCCTACAAGCCTCCCCACCATACGTCGATTGCCCCAAGCCTCAAAGAATGAAAATAAGATGAGGTAGGCACAGAAGGCGCCCCCCCACTGCCCCCGCATCCCACCGTAATGACGGGGGCCACCTCACATCTCCCCCAGTCTACGACAGGGGGAAAAGTCATGTTTCCTTCTCCTCCCCTCTCACTATCTCTTCTATTTTGCCTTCCTCTATTCCTACCCCTATTCCTAACCTTCCCACCTCACACACCACTTTCTCCACCACTATCGCCCCCCCACTTCCTATTCCTCCCCAACACAAAGCCTGCCTCCCCAATCACAGGCCTCCTAGAACCCTTACCTCATCTTCCCCTACCTACTTCCCCAAACCACCTCCTCCTATTTACTTCCTTCCACCGACCACCCCGCACCACCCGTCACCATCAATTCCCCACCACCCATCTTCCCCGCCAACACGGCCAACTCATTCGCCTTCCCTATCACACCCTCCTCCTCCTCACTTTCACCCGCCTCTCTTTCCTCACTCACCTCCCCCACCCCACCCTCAACATCACCATACTCACGAACCCCCTCTCCCACTTCACCTTCACCTGACCCTCCACCACCTTCCTCCGATTCTGATCCTTCACCAACCTCACCTCTGCCTACATTTCCTATGGCTACCCCACCTCCTCCAACCCACCACTCCCAATCACCGCCCGCTACGCCCACCACCAACACCGCACCACACCACCCAGCACCAACTCCTACCTTCACCGCCGCGGAAACAACCACCACCACCGTACCACCACAACTCCCACCACGCACCGCCCCACGCAACGCATCACCCACCAACTCCCCACGTGCACCAACCCCACCTGCCACCCACTCCACCCATTCATCCATTCCTGGCCACCTATTACCCACCGACCATGCCCACTACACAAGACACCCCACACCAACAACTGCCCACAACCATGATGGGAAGCCCACGCCACCACGTGCCCAACCACCATCACCACCTACGCCCACCCTTACCACCACGACCACCAGATCAAGACGCCTCTCCCGCCCTCCATCTAGATACACCCCCACACCTTCATCTCCTGTCCATCCTGCTCCCCATTCCCCAACACATGCCACCCACACCCCAAACACCACCCCCATCACCCTCCCCCTTCATCAAGCAACATGGAAGCTCCCCAATTCAACACCAGAGATGAAGATTGAGAGGGTACTATGGCAACCTCACAACCGCCCCCATGTCAGGATCAGGGCAACATACCAGCTTCTCCGTCTCCTACGCCAGACCAACCACCCATCCTCTCTCCGGCTCACTCTCAACCACCACCGAGAGCCAAACCCCACCACCCTCCACTGGACCAACCTCCTACGACACCTCAACCCGGCTCACCAGATATCCACCACCACAACATACCACCTCCAGTCACAGGCCCGTGACTTTTTCGACACGGAGGGTGGTAAAATACCCGCCGCCGCCAGACCACTCACCCCGCCACCCCCCACCCCACCACCAAGCCACGACCACACCACCACCCCTGGACACCACCACCCACGGCAGGGTTAGTGACCCAGGACAAAAGGGTCACCAGGACACCTCTGTCCAGAGCCCCTCTTCCCTTCAACTGTCACAACACCAGGTGAGCGGGAAGAGACAACGACCCTGCAGGCAGGCCAGTCTGCAGCAGGTTCGGGGTGGGGCTGATCCAGAGTCAGTCCCAGGCAGCACCACGGTATGGCCACCGTATGTATCGGGGAAGGAGCAGTCACTGTACACCCTTCAGTTGTTTCCCCCTGTGACACCACCATCACGGCCACCGTACGTGAAGGGGGAGGGAGTGGCCACCGTACGCCCCTCGGTCACAGCCACCTCTGGGGACGGCCTCGGGGCATTAGTTATTGAATGCACCCCAACTGGCAGAGAGAGGAATAGTGGAACCGCGATCACGGCCACCTTACGTGACGGGGAGGGAGTGGCCACTGTACGCCCCTCATCCACTATTACCTTCTACTACGGGAGTAACGCCTCAATTACTTCCCGAAGGGCAGGCAGACCCACGGCTATGGCCTTAGTGTGTACAAGGGTAGATAGACCCTCAGCTATGGCCTCAGTACATACCGGAGAGGGCGCTGCCCCTGTGCACCCCTCTCCTGCCTTTTCCTCTTGTGGGAGTAACACCGCGTTCACGGCCACCGTACATGACGAGGAAGGAGTGGCCACCGTACACCCTTCAGTTACTTCCCAGCAGGTGGGCAGGCACACGGCTATGGCCGCAGTGCATGCAAGGGTAAGTAGACCCTCAGCTACGGCCTCAGCATGCACCGGAGAGGGCACTGCCCCTGTGCACCCCTCTCCTGCCTTTTCCTCCTTCGGGAGCAGCACCGCATTCACGGCCACCATACGTGACGGGGAAGGAGCAGCCACCATACCCCCTTCATCTGTGAGCCGTAGGAGTCACGAAACCGCGTTCACGGCCACCGTACGTGATGGGGAGGGAGCGGCCACCGTACGCCCCTCATTCGTGACTCTGAAGACTCTCCCGGAGCAGGAGGTCCCTTGCACGGCCGACCCTTTTCCTCTCGGCTGCGTGGGACGCCCTTTGTCTCCCCACAGGAGCAGTTCCCCGGAGGTACTGTCGGAGTGGTGGCGTGGCCCAGTCCAAGCCCTACCACCTACCCCTGGGAGGTCCCTGTCCCTGACGGACACCCGACGGAGGCGACGCCGCAGTTCACCCCTGACGGCGCTTCTTCCCGTAGGCGGCCGCAATGCCCAGACTCCCAGGTCTGGCCAGCAGCCCCCAGGCCCAGACAACCCAGACTCTCTCTCTCCTCGGAGCCAGAGGCGCCAGGCCTGCCTCCTGCAGCTGCTCGGCCCTAGTCCCGAGGGCCACCTCACAGGTCGAGGCCTCCAGACCGGAGGGCCTCCCTGCACCCCACCGGTGCAGCCCCAGTGTGAGGGCCGCCTCCCAGGTTGAGGCCCCCAGATTGGAGGGCCTCCCTGCACCCCAACGACGACTACCACCCGGGCAGTGATGCCCCTACAGACAGTGCATTGCCCCCTTCAGGAGGGCTCCCCGTAGGGCCCCTCTCTCACGCCCAGGACGCGCAGCAGGTGATACCCAAGGAAAATACGGGTACGTAGTGACACTAATAAGGCTAATACAGTGAACAATCAACACAGTAGCGTACAGTGACAAATAACAGAATAAAGGCCCAAGTGATATATAAACGACTATAGTTACCCTCAGTGCACAGTGACCCGATACCTGCCAGAACAGAAAAGACCGATAACTATATACGGTATAGGAGGACATATAGAAATAGTGGGTTAAACCAGAGGCGTGCGGGGTTCATCAGAAACTTGTGACCTAGTGCTCCTGTGACTAAGTAACTCTCGCGAGTGTCGCGACCCGCATCCTACCCACTTATGGTAATATTCATTCCCCCCACTCTTGGTCACGTCCTCCCCTAACGAAATGAACTCAGTATATAAAACGCCATCTCTGCCAAGGAATATAATTCGGGTACTGTAATATTAGCATCAAATATTCCTGTACAAGTGCAGAGTGACCTATTGTGTGCGTAATCCTACCCATTTGTATTAAAGGCTATTCTGTGTTTCCTGTCTCCATACATATCCACTATCTCTTTGTTTATATTGTCACGGTGTAAGAGTTAAGGTAATAGATGTGTTAAGGTGTACTGCCTGGTTTTTATGTCCTGTTCCTTTGTGGATGCTTTACTTCCGGTCCGGAAAGAGGACCCCGCTCAGTCGCTGGTGTTCTTAGGACGAGAGGTCGGACTAAATACACCCAGCATAACAGTCTGTTTTTGTAAATACTCTCGTTGGCCTCTTCTCAAATCCGGGACTGTCCCTCTGGTGCGCATGCGCGAGACTATTAGAGAAATGTTAAGAGGTAAAATTTACAAACTAATAAATTACAAATAAGACAATGACTGTCACGTCGAAAATCGGTGTTAAGAATGAATAATGATCGAGACTTCATGTATGTATGGGATCAGCTACAATATCCAACAATCAAAATAGCATTTATGCAAAGAGAATTGTGAAGTACTAACATTTAAGAAGCGAGTCTACCATCGTAACTCATGAAATTGCACAAATTAAAAAGATCATTCATATTGGTTATGAGTTTTCTAAGTAGTGTTTGATTATTCTCAATGATATATGCCATTACTATATCTCACAGTTCGACAAGGGAGTAAAAATAACCCACAAATATGCCATCCATAGTAACTGGGAAAGAGCTGCCTAGACTGAATTCGGTAGCAGAAGACGCGCTGAAAGTTCCCCATTCCTTATTGTAATGCTAGGTGTTTTAGGTTCGGCTTCCCGTTCCTTAGACACCTAACGTGTAGCGGGGTTCTCTTTCGAGACCGAGGCTTAGAACAAATAAGAGAGAGGCAGGACACAAAAACTCTAGGCAATAACCTTACATGTGTATTACTCAGTCAGACAAGGGAAACAGCAGATATTACAAACACAATATTCTGGTCGATTGATTATAAACACTTTTATCCAGATAATGTAATTAGTATCTCGCAGGATACTATCGGAGCATACACTGAAATAACACTCGAGGCGGAGTCTGCGGGATTAGTACAGTCAAAGGTCTCTAAGCGCGTGGAGAGGTTAGAGATGATGCTCACTAAGGGAGGGTGTAAGGCACTGGGGTATACTGTAATTGTGATTATGGTAGTATGAGGCGGAGTTTAGGTAGCGTGTTCACTTTGTTATTTTCTAGTGGCAAGGGA
The DNA here is from genome assembly GCF_032717465.1 of Coenobita brevimanus. Classification (NCBI taxonomy): domain Eukaryota; kingdom Metazoa; phylum Arthropoda; class Malacostraca; order Decapoda; family Coenobitidae; genus Coenobita; species Coenobita brevimanus. The sequence continues at coordinate 38,503,715 of NC_136976.1, forward strand.
CTTTTGGTTAATTATCACTACAAACTCCATGGGTTAGATATTTCTCTTATTGCTATATGATGGTTACACTGTGTCGGTCTTTCTCACTAGCACTTAGGTTCGTGATTAACAATTCACTCTTCCGCCTCATCACTGTTAGACCATTATTATTCCAATTCTGCTTAAAAACACTTGGGTCTGTTACTATTAATTCACTGTTCCGCCTCGTCACTGTTTCACTGCAATATTGGCACAGTCACTGACTTATGGGTCACTGGGCGGCGGGTGCGACGGAGAGACAACCCGGCGTTACTTCTGCTGTGGATGGGGCACCGCCAGGGGAGGCCGTACCTAGAGGGCACGGGATCACGTGCAGGGGTGTCTTCTCTCGTCCGGGGCTGCAGGTGGCGAAGGGGCCCGTACTCTCTGGGCTGGGGACAGGAGTGTGACCCTCAGGACTAGGGCTGAACAACTGCCTGAATCTCTCGTCCAGGCTTCTGACAGAGGTGGAGGTCCTCCGCCGTCGAGGCTTAGGGAGTTCCCGCCCGGGCGTTCTGGGGAGGGCCTGGGGTTCCCAAGGGCTGCGGCCCCCAGAGCTGGGCAGCACCAACAGGGAGGGGCTGCGGCACCGGTCTGCATCAGGGTCCGTCAGGTGGGTCTCCTCCAGGGCCAGTTGTAGGGAGCAGAGGCCAGGGAAAGCTATAGGGCCTCTCCAGTACTCCACTACGCCCTCCGCGTCACGGGTCGGGGAACTCGTCTCACGCTGGGGTGGCTCTCAGCCACTTCCGGCCATGGGGCCCGGCAACTGGCTATGGCTTCCCAGGGGCGCGATTGCAAGGCGCCAAGGCCCGGCTACTAGCCGTGGCCTGAGAGGGTGAGTAACTGCCAGCAAACCCACGGACACCTTCGGAGTGGCTACCGGCCGTCTGACAAAGGCAGGAACTGCTATAGGCCAACTCCATCAGGAGGGATGGAGAGCAGCTACAGGCCGACTCAGGGGAAACACCTGAGCAGCTACCGGCCGTCTGACGAAGGTGGGAGCGGCTAATGGCTGATTCCTTCAGGAGGGGTGGAGAGCGGCTACAGGCCGACTCAGGGGCAATATCTTCGGAGCGGCTACCGGCCACCTGATAAAGGCGGGAGCGGCTACAGGCCGATTCCTTCAGGAGGGGTGGAGAGTGGCTACAGGCTGACTCAGGGGAAACACCTTCGGAGTGGGTACTGGCCATCTGACAAAGGCGAGAGCGGCTACAGGCCGACTCCTGCAGGAGGGGTGTGGAGCAGCTACAGGCCAACTCAGGGGAAACTCCGGAGCAGCTACAGGCCAACTCAGGGGAAACTCCGGAGCAGCTACCGGCCGTCTGACAAAGGCAGGAGTGGCTACAGGCCGACTCCTTCAGAGGGAGTTTGGAGTGGCTACCAGCCGTCTCCAAAAGGACACCTTCTGACAAAGGCAGGAGCGGCTACCGGCCTTTTCCTGGTTACCCTCAGGTCGCCTACTGTCCGATTCCTTAGTGAGGGGCGAGCGGCTACTGGCCGTCTCAAGAAAGAAGACACCTTCTTGGCGAAGGTGGGAGCAGCTACCAGCCGTCTCCTTAAGGGTGCTGGCAGGAGCTGGACAGACAGCTCCACCCCGAAGCTGGTTGGTGAAGGCTCGCCCGGAGGGTAGTGCGGGATTCCTGCTATGGCAGCAGCGGGCGGGCTCCGAGTCATAGGGGCATATGGCCCGGGCTGACTTGGGCTGTTGTCGCACCGAGTCTCAGTGCACTGCTGCTGCTCCTCCGTGGGGTCCTTGTGGGGGTGTCTGGGAGTTCACGGGGGCACTATGCTAAATTCCTTGTGGAGGTGGTTGGACATTCCAAGGGACACTATGCTGTATTTCCCTACCATCCGCTTGGAAAAAGTCACATCCCCATGACTGGAGGTGATAGACGTGAGTATCGTGGGTGGCATACATGGGCTGGAGATTTCTGAGGAGGGCGTGTCAGGTAGTGGTGGCGATGTTTTCATCCTGCTCCACGTCACGGGTGAGGAAGAGGGTGGAGGTGGTGGTGGAGGAGTGGAGGAGGTGGTGTGGTCCTCGGACTCTGCGGGTTCAACCGAGGGAAGGTGCCCATACAGCCCGTCGGATCCTCATGGTCGTAGTTGTTGCCTGTGGTGTGGTGTGGTGTTGAATGCTGGACACAGAGGGTAGGAGTTGGGTTTTGTGCCGGGGTAATGCGGCGTAGGGCCTCTGGGAAGTATAGGTGGCTGGGATTTGGGCCTGATGTAGCATGATAGTGTGAAGTTGTGGGGAAGCGGGTGGGGTGGGAGAGTGGATGTATCGGGTTGGTGGGCATGAGAGGCAGCCGGAGCAGGTGGTTGTAGTTTTAAGGGTCGGTGTGGGTGTCGAAGTGGGCATGTGGGGTGGGCGTGAGCGTGAGGTGCGTGTGGTTGGGCGCGGGGTGGTTGAGACGGGGTGTGGGGAGTTAGGAGTGGGGGTGTGGAGGTGTGGTGGGTTGGAGGAGGCGGTGGTGGGTGAGGGTGGTGGTGGAGGTGTGTTGGTGTGGGCGGGACATGTGGTGCTGGGCGTGGGGGACGGGGTGGCAGGAAGAGGTGGTGTGGGGGAGCAATGAGGTGTTGGTGGTGCAGGTGAGTTGTCAGGTGAGGTGCGAGGTGGTGTGGCGGCCAGGGAGGCGGAGGGGGCAAGGAAGGTGGAGGGGGAGCGGGAGGAAGAGATGTAGCATTCATAGGTGGGAGGGGGGGGCCAGCGCTGGGGTAGAGGGAGGGACAGGGCATGGGGCTGGGGCGGTAGGGGCAGGAGTGCAGAAGGGACATATGTGTCGGTTTCGGAGGGTGCGAGGGGCGCCGTGGTAGTCAATGGTAACTTGATAGGGGTTGAGGACGTGGGTGATAGTGTGGGGCCCTGTGAAGCAGGGTGCGAGTTTGAGGAGTGGGGAGTTGGGCGATCATGACAGTGTCACCAGGTCTGTAGGGGCTGGATGTTGTGTTGGGGGTGAGGTCCAAGTTGTTTTGAAGGTGTGTAGTGGGCGCTTGAGGTGGTGTAGTGGGTCCCTCGCGGGAGCAGAAGTGGGTGGTTGCAGGTGCTGCTGAAGGGGCAGTAGGAGGGGTGCCTTACCGAATATCCGCTCATATGGCGAATCTCCGTCTTCTCTGGGACAGGAGTTGATGCCCCATTGCACAATCTTTACATGGGTGGGCCAGTCGTCATCCTTAGTGGCTTCTGTTCGTGTGCGGAGCTGATTCATGAGGGTACAATGGCTGCGCTCGCACACTGCATTTCCCTGTGGCCAGTAGGGGGAGGAGTGGGAGATATCATACCCGAAAATTTTGGCTAGTTCCTCACTGACTTTACCGGTGAACTCGGGTGCGTTATGCGAGTGGATGGCTTGGGAAATGCCAAAGTAGGGAAAGATGTGTCGAAGGAGGGCATCAGCTACTGCAACAGCATGATGTTCCTTTGCTGGGCAGGCCACGACGAACTTGGAATATGTGTCAACAAACGTAATTACGCACTTGTAGCCCGATTTTGGGGGCAGAGGCCCTACCACGTCAATTGCTAATAGCTGCCAGGGTTTGTGGGCGGTGATGTGGCCCGACGGTCCTGCAGTACGCGTGATGTCTTTTCCAAGTGCACAGGCGCGGCAGCTTTGGATAATTTCTTTGGTGAGGGTAGAAGGGTTGGGCGCCCAATAGGCGTCGTTGAACACTTGCAGCAACTTTTTGGTACCCAGATGAATGCCGTTGTGGGCATGAAGGTGGCGTAGGGCGTCGAGAGTGGTGTCAGGGACCAGGAGAATATGACCGGAGGGGGTTAGGTGATCTCCTTGCCAGTACAGTTTCTTGAATAGGTGGGGAGGAATCCATGGGGGTCACTCCTTGCGGTGCCACTGCTGTAGGAGGTCTGTTTCTGGCTGGGTGGCGTGGACGGTGAGCCGGGAGAGGGCGTCCGCGTTGGTATGGAGCTTGCCGTGTCTGTAGGAGATTTTGTAATTGAATTCCTCCAGGGTCTCGTGCCATCTGAGGAGTTGGGCATTGTAGGTGTCGGACTGTCTTAACCACTGAAGAGATGGGTGGTCCGTAATGATGGTGACTTAGGTCCTGGAAAGGTATGCCTGGAAATGTTGGAGAGCCCATATTATGCCCAAGCATTCTCGCTTGGTGGTGGCATAGTTTTTCTCTGCCAGATTCAGGGTACGGCTGGCGCAAGCGATGATGTGCTCACTGCCTTCCTGGACTTGTGCCAACACAGCGCCTATAGCAAAGAGGGAGACGTCGGTGTAGAGGCGGAAGGGGAAGGCGTAATCAGGAAAAGCCACGATGGGGGCGGAAACGAGTTCGTCTTTTAGCTGCTGAAAAGCAGCTCGTCTCTCATCCATCCAGAGGAATGGTTCCCCCTTTCGGGTCAGGTCATGGAGGGGTTTGGCGATGTGGGCAAACCCCTTCACGAAATGGCGATAGTAAGATGTCAAGCCTAGGAAGGCTCAGATGCCGTGGACATCCGTGGTGGTGGTATGTCCGCAATGGCACGGAGTTTGTCAGGGTCGGGAGAGATTCCTGCCTGGGAGATGACATGTCCCAGGAACGAGATGTTCCGGGTGTCCAGGACGCACTTAGAGGGCCAGAGTTTGAGGCCTGCCTGTCGGATCCTGGTAAAAACCTGGCAGAGGCGCTGCAGGTGGTTGGCCCAGGTTTGGCTGAAGAAGATAACGTCATCTGACGACAATCTCATCAAAGCGTCATTAGTTAACCCTCCCACACCTCCCCATTCTGAACCTGTCAGGGTGACCCGATGGCACTCTGACAGGGCAGACTGGGATGGATTTAGAAATTATCTTGCTGATGTTTCATGGCAGTCTTTCTTCTATAGTGATCCCAGTTCTACCTAGTCCCACATTTGCGACTTAATACTAACTTGTATGGATTTATTCATACCAAGTCAACAGTTCACTAAAAGATCGAACTCTCCAAAATGGTTTGATGGCATTTGTGCCAGAGCAACAGCCCAAAAGTCATTAGCATATAACTCTTATTTAAAATAAAAAACATCTGAATCACTCTCCCAATTTAAAATTGCTGGAAATCATGCAAAAGCTGTATTAAATCTATCTAAATCAAACTTTCTTCAAGAGCAAGCACCAAAATTACTTAACAACCCTAATGACAATAGAATATTCTGGTCAACTCTTAATTCTTTCAATAATGACTTTAACAAGTCATCTTCCATTCCCCCACTAAAATCTTCAAATGGCGACATTTCAAATGACCCACGTGGGAAAGCAGATATCTTTGTCAGTACCTTTGCCAGAAACTCTACCATAGACGATACCAGCCAGAATGTCCCAGTACTGGAACTTGATTCTCCCGAAATTGCCCCACTTAAAATACAGACAAGATACGTAAAATCCATCCTAGACAATTTACCTAACAACAAAACTCCAGGCCCAGATGGAATTCCGCCAATTGTTTTGAAAAAGTGTTCCCCTGAACTTGCCTCTGTCCTAGCTAAATTATTCAGATTATGCATACGTACTTCTTTATTCCCAAATTCATGGAAAGAAGCCAATATCCACCCAGTTCCGAAGAAAGGAAGTTCGTCTGACCCCTCCAATTACAGACCAATAGCTGTCACATCTTCTCTTGGTAAGGTATTTGAAACTTTAATTAATAAGCACATTGTTAAACATCTTGAATCCAACAACTTAATTAGTGATAGACAATATGGTTTTCGCCACGAAAGATCCACCATTGACATACTCAATCTCTTAACTCATACCATCCATCAATCAACTGATCTTTTTGGAGAAACTCATGCAGTAGCTCTTGATATCTCTAAAGCTTTCGACAGAGTATGGCACCGTTCCGTTCTGTCCAAACTCCCTTGCTATGGACTAACGTCTTTTGTTTCTTTGATTTCTTCATATCTTAGTGACAGGAAAATAAGAGTAAAAGTAGATGATGTATATTCCAATTTCCACTCAGTTAACGCCGGCATGCCGCAGGGATCAGTTCTGGCACCAACCCTACTTCTGGTTCATATTAATGATCTCTTATCTGTCACCCACAATCCCATTCACTCATATGCAGATGACTCAACACTACATAGTTCATTCACACTCAGACATCCATTTAAAAAGTCTAATATCTCTACCTCTCAACTCAGTACAGCCATCTCCATAAATCAAGATCTATCTACAATCAGTGAATGGGGACAAAACAACCTTGTCTCTTTTAATGCTAGTAAAAACTAAATATATACAGTTTACTAATAGACAGATATTGCCAGATTCATACATTACCTTCAGTGCTACTAATATTCCCATCTCCAAAAGTATTGAAATTCTTGGTGTCTCACTTAACAGTGCCCTCAGCTGGACCTCTCATGTCAGATCACTTGCTAAAACCGCCTCAAAGAAACTTGGATTATTGTACAGAGTCTGTAACTTCTTCGCCGATTAGCAGTTAGCTATAATTTATAAGAGTCATGTGCGCTCTCAGCATGAATATTGCTCACCCTTGTGGAATGGTTGTGGAGAGGTTGCATTGAGACAACTAGACAAAATTCAGAATAAAGCTGTTAGAATCATTAACAACCCTGCCATTACATATAAACTACCTCCCTTGCAAGTAAGAAAGAATGTTGCCTTCCTTGCATTATTTTACAGATATTTTTTTGGCAAATGCTAAGACGAAGTTGCGTCCATGGTGCCACCTCTCCGTGCCTTCCCTTGTGCTACACGGGCATCTGGTAGCGCTCATGACTGGAATGTCACTCAGCCATATTGCAGAACTTCTTCCTATCAGAATTCTTTCATTCCCCGAACTGCATCTCTCTGGAACTTGCTTCCCCAGAGTTGTTTTCCTCCAAATTTCAACCCACAACTGTTCAAGCCTAACTGTTACAGATATTTAATGAACAGAGGACACCAGTAATGTGGTGTATGGATTATTTCTTTTTTACTCATTTGTTTTTCCTTCCTCCGTTCCGTTATTTATTTAAAAAAAAAAAAAAAGCATATTTACCACGTGAGGCCGCTGAGGACAGATTCCATTAACCTGGAGGTGGCGGGGGCGTTGCAGAGACCGAACGGCAGGACATTAAACTCGTAATGTTTGCCATTACTCGTCGAAAAGGCAGTTTTGCCTCGGTCTTCCTGCCGCACGGGGACTTGCCAATACCCAGACTGGAGGTCCCAGGTAAAGAACCAGGATGCTCCGTACAAGGAATCCAAGGAATCGTCTATTCCTTGGAGTGGAGTGGCATCTTTGATAGTTACATTGTTAAGGCGGCGGTAGTCGATGCAGAATCGCATCGTGCCGTCCGTCTTTTTCACGAGGACGACAGGGAAGGACCAGGGGCTGGTGGAGGGGGAAATGACTCCTGCTTCTATCATCTCTTGTACCCGGTGGTCCTCCCGCTGTCTAGGGTTCTTTTGTCGGGATGGTTGTCGAATTGGTGGGCCTGTCGTATGAATTTCGTGCGACAAGTATGTGGCATGTCCGATGTCTGCTGGTCCTGCCGCGAATAAATCCTGGAAATCCAGGAGAAGGCGGCATAGGGTGTCTGACTGATGGGTGGAGAGATGGTCAGGAATGGGTGGCAGTGTAGCCGTTATGGAGTAGCAGTTGACTACATATTATGTGTTCTGCTCTTATAGTATAACTAGACCACCGTGTTGCAGATCGACGACACTGTCTGTAGTACACGTCAGCTACTCGCCGTCACTGCCCGACACTTCCCACCAAAGGTCCTCTGCCACTAGAAGGTGGAAGCTGGTCTGTTATTAAGTGGTAGCATAAGGTGACAGAAATGAGCAGATTAAATCTCTCTTTATTGGGTACAGAATAATATAACTGCGACCCGAGAGATATGTAAGAGCGATACCACCTCCCTTGATAACTATAAAACGTCTTCTGACGCTGTACGCTCACCGTGCCGACTAGGGCGCGGTGCTGAGGTCAGCTAAAAGTGAGGTGCCAAGCATTTACATATACTCTGGGCTTATGCAAAAAGTAGAGATAAATGACAACTCTACTAGCACATTATACACCTCTATAAAATGGCATTAAGTACATTCACATATACCAACATAATAAATGGTTCCCCAGGACTTTACACTTACGCACTATTCAGATATCTTTTCACTTCTCCTAGCCTTCATTTTATAATTGAAACAGGGTGGCACTTATGGTCTGTCATCCACCTTCTTTCTATATCACAGCTAACAGCGAAATGATATTTGGTTGTTCATCATTCACACTTCATTACACACTGTTAATTATGACTAAACAGCTTTAAAAATTATTATGTAAAATGTGTGATACTACAACTTCATATGGAAAAAGATGTTGACACCAGAACATCGCTCGGCCACACCACTGACGTCCTCGTCGACATTGCTGTCCTAACTACCGTGTAGCCTAACCAGAGTGTAGGGTAGCTAACTATTCAGGAACATCCACTTGCAATCCGCGAGTACGGACACGTGGTCTCAGTGGGTTCCTTAATTGGCGCCTTAAATAGTAGCCTAAACCACAAACACAGGACAAGACCACAATAAGTAGAAGACCAACGCCAGGACCAAAATAGGAAGGAGAAAGGTATGAAGGAAGATAGGACAGTACATAACGTTCTAAATCAGTCCTGTTCAGGTGGGAGAGGAAGGTAAGCTCCTTTAATACATCAGACAGCCTGTTCACATTCAAGGAAGTAACATTGAATGAAGGTAAAAAGGGTCGTAACTGGGATGAGAAGTTCACTGACAAAGCTAGATGATGCTTGCTAGGCAGAACTGCTATCTCTTTACTGTGTAACTCACAAAAATCAGGTGCAACATAATACCCCTTTACTGTAAGGAACTGATTCTGCGTGCACAAGTCACAGTTACGTCCTCTGTCTCAGGAAAGTAAAAGTACTGTTTTGCATGAATATGAGCATGGAAAACTGACTTCAACTGAATGGGTTGGAAGGTGCAAAGTTGCAGAGCAGAGGAAGTATTTGTGTCCAACAAGGCACTCTTACATTCCTCTACCTTTAATGGACGAAGACAAAATGGAAAGCAGGACATACATGGAGATCAAAGAAATGAGGCCTTACACTTCTCAAATTCATCCACAGTCGTTTCTGCTACATATTTCTTGTCATCTGAGACAACTAGCACCTCTGGACCCTCTTCAATAACAACAAGTGTATTATTAGCAGTAGCAAAAGAGAAGGAAATGAACCGCCATGCCTGGTATGTTACAGCATTCCTCATAGGTACCAATATTAGGATGCCTTCATGGGTCAACTGGGCCTCTAACAATGGGTAATAACATTCCAGTTGACTCAGATCAAAGAGTGGCATAAGTCCATGCTTCCACATAGCTATATCAAGTGCATTTGTTAGTATATTAGTAGGCAGCAATAAAGCATTAACCCTGTTCAAACTTGCATCGATTAAGCCGTCCACCATATTGGCTGCATGCTTCTCCAAAGCAGTGGTTGACTCGTCGAGAGCATGTAAGCACTCAGCGAATAACACCAAGTTAGCTAGGGTTGGTAGGTTAATTTGGATGTTGTTCACAAGCTCTACTAGATGGTTGGTAGTCCTAATTATCTCGTTAGCTTTGTTAGTGAACTCATCTAACTGTTCATACACATGCATGATTAATCTATTATTGGCTTTAGCGGCCAGTGTCAAGTCATGCATCTGTCTACCCAATTGCACTACATCCTTATCTAATGCCGTGCCAAAGAGTTGTTGAGACAGGATTCCTAGAAAATCCACAAGTCCTCTCTTAGTACGTGCATGGACATGCTTGGAAAGATCAGAGTGTACGTTAGGTAAAGCAACATGCAAGTTAGTGAGCCTGTCGGTGAGCCTGTCTATATGCCTAGTCTGAAGCTCAACAATTCCATGCAAGGTTCGTTCCAAAGCTTCAGTGTCAGAGTTCGTCAATCGTGGGTTTCGATTAAACATCTTTCCCACTTCCAACAGTTGCTGTCTGAGATTCGACAAGCCTTTGGAGACCTCCTTGACAATATCTGGCTTTTGGAGATAGCCTTCCATTGGATAGTAGACGCATACTGCATCTTCCACTACCACGACTTCTCCAAGTGGGCTCTTCAGTGCTCCTGGCATTAACGCAGTCGTGTCCATGTCCGACGTCTTTCCATAGGTCCACCCCAAGCAACGCACGAGGAGTATGAGCCACAGCCACATTTTTCTGCAAGAGAAGATACTCCCTTAATCACTCTTGTTGTGGGATCGTAGCTTGCTGCGATACTCTTGGTCAGGGACAGGTACAGACAACGACATAGACTGTGACGAAGACAGAGGGGACAACACTTCAGACGCAGGGTTAGTTAGGCCTAGCTCTTGACTTACTAGTTTGATCCTATCAGCATGTACTACCTCCTGAGTTCCATTAGCTTCATCCTTTATTCTATAAGTATTTCCACGTACTCGTTCCACAACGGTATATGGTCCGCGGAACTTAGGTCTGAGCTTGGAAATTCTCTCAGGGTTGTGGATCATGACCTTCTGGCCTGCCTGTAACGTCTTTTCTTGACTACCCTTGCGTTGTTTCGTCATCATCTCCGCTCTTGAGGCTTTTAATCTTTTCCGTACTTCACTGTGTATATGTTGGAATTTCAACAACTGTACCTTTGCGTAGTCTTCTTCGTTGTATACTGGAGTAGGAGGTCCAGCCAACAAATCGTAGGGTAACACTTTCTCTTCTCCATAAAGGATATAATGAGGGGACTTCCCAGTTGATGAATTTTCTGAGGAGTTGATGGTCGCCGCTACATGTGGTAACCAGTCCTCCCAGTTATCATCTTGATTTGAGGTTATTACTGGTCTCAGGACTTCCAGTATCTTCCTGTTTGTCCTCTCCACCAGGCCATTGCTCTTAGGACTGTAAGGCGTTACAAAAACTTGCTTTACTCCATACATACGACAGATTTCTTGTAACACCTGGTTACGAAATTCACTGCCATTATCGCTGAGCAATACCTTGGGTGTAGAGTATGGACAAATCACTGAAGTCACAAAAGCGTGCGCCACCTCCTCTGAAGTTTTCGTCTGTAAAGGTGCTAAAACAGTGAATCGTGAGAAATGGTCCACTGCCACCAGTACATAACTTGAACCTTGACGACTTCTCGGCAACGCTAAGAGATCAATGGAGACTGTATCCCAGGGTTTTTCCGGTAGAGGATACTCTAAGATGGGAGTCGGAAATCCCGTCGTTCCTCGTATTTCCGCGCATTTGACACATTGACTGACGTGGGCTTCTATGTCCTTCCTCATGGTCGGCCAATAGTATTTCTTTCTCGCCTCACATATGCATCTATCGCGACCGGGATGACCCGCTTGAGGTACGTCATGAACTAACTGTAGCACGGCTTGCTGTAAGGTAGCAGGAACAACCAACTGATATGCAATGTCCTTCACTGGGGGTTGCTTATACAAAAGATCCTGTTGAAGATGGAAGTGAGTCATTGGTACTGGGAGTTCAGGTAGACAAGTCTCGTCGCCAGACTCCAAGGCATAGATGACTTGAGACCACATCGCATCATTATGTTGTTCCGCTTTTACCGTGTCTGAGGAACACTCAGCAAGAGCAACATCCTCGGCTATGGTAGCAGCAATGTTTCTACTCAATGCGTCGGCTACGACATTTTGACGGCCTGGTAAATATCTGACCTCTGGATCAAACTTCATTACCTTGCCAAATCAACGCGCAACCTTACCGTGCAAGTTTTTTCCTTTAAACAAGTCGCGTATGGGTGCATGGTCAGTTAAAACAATTATCCGGTAGCCAAAGATAATATCCCGGAAATGTCCTAACGCCCACAGGACTGCTAATGTCTCCAAATGTGTCGTCGAATAGTTCTTCTCTGGGGGTCTTAGTGCCCTACTAGCATACGCTATGGTATGTGTCTTACCTTGCTCATCCTTCTGCTGTAACACCACTCCCAGACCCAGACCTGAGGCGTCCGTGCACAGATAGAAAGGTTGAGTATAATCAGGAAACGCTAATACGGGTGCTTCTGACATGGCTTGTTTGAGCTCGTTGAAGCTTTTCTCTTCCAAGGGTCCCCATTTCCATGCAGCGTCCTTCTTAATTAGCGTCGTTAAAGGTGATGCTATGATGGCATACCTGTGGACAAAACTCCTATAAAAGCCAGTGAGGCCTAGGAACGATCTTATCTGATCCTTGTTCTGTGGTGTAGGAAAATTCAACATTGGCCTTACCTTGTCTGGCACAGTCTTGATGCCATTACCATCAACTAGGTGTCCTAAAAATCTAATACTGGATTTCAGAAATTCACACTTTGACAGCTTAATTTTCAGATCTGCGGATCTCAAGGTTTCCATCACTCGTTTTAACTTGTTAAAATGACTGTTAACATTGTTACTCACGATGATTAGGTCATCTAGATACGCTAAGACGTCTTGCCCTAACATCTCGCCAAACAATTGGTTTATCATCCGCTGAAAGGTTAAAGGAGCATTACTCAGTCCAAAAGGCATCCTGAGAAATTCAAAGTGCCCACGGTGAGTGCTAAAAGCAGTAATGGGACGCGACTCTTCGGTCAGCTCCACCTGCCAATACCCTGAAGCTAGATCCAGACAAGTAAGCACAGTATTTCCCTTACCTAATGATTGAAGTAAGTCTCGCAGATGCGGAATCGGGTAACGATCCGGTACTGTTACCTTGTTCACTTGCCGAAAATCCACAACAGGTCTAACACCACCGTCCTTCTTAGGCACTAGAAAGAGTGGTGCATTCCAAGGCGAGGAGGAAGGCTGGATAACTTCATCACGAAGCATCCTTTCAACTTCCTCATCCACTGCTTCCCTTTGGCTGTGCGGTAGATGGTATGCGGGCACATAAACTGGATTTGTACCAGGGCACAAACCAATATGATGCTTCACCCTATCCGTCCTACCCAGCGCTTCTCCTGGAAGTGCTACTACGTCGGAAAATTCTCTAAGGAGGGCTAGGAGTCGTGTTTTATGGTCTACATTATCCGTGACCTTCACATATTGCTCCAGCTGTTTTTCCTTAGCCAGACGTACGGGTTCCGACTAAGTCGTTGCTTGAGATGTAACTACAGGAGAGATCACCAGCACGTCGTCGACTTCCTTTATGGGGGCACCATAGCACATCAAGTCGCCTATATAACAACCATCTCTGAGCTTAACTGCGCCACCACTCATATTTGCGATGAAGAGGGGCGTCTTCTGGTCTTGGCCAACGGTAGTCAGAGTCGATTCCAGCGACAATGCCTTATGTTTTACAGTCTCAGTTAAGCATGCTACATCAGTTCCCACCGACACGTCAGGTACTCGGACAGGAATTTTACAGACAGTTTGACTGGGTAAGTGGTGATTACCACTCACTATAGCCCTGACTTTCTTCCAGTACATACCCTCCGCTTCGTGTGCATCCGGGGACTCCCTTGACTCTTCACTTGTCGGGGTCACAACTGGTTGGACGGCTCCTGATTGGATGCCAGTTCCAGTTCGTGTCGCTGAGGGATTAAGGCCTACAAACTCTTTCCCATTAAAGGAAATGGAATGTCTTTGAGGGTGTATTACTATATCATACTCCTCCATGGTTTCAAAGCCTAACAGCCCATCAGCTGGCAGAGGAAAATCCTCAACCACATAAAACGTAGCACGTAACACAGGCGATCGTTTATCTGCCCTCAATGTCAACGGCACCTGGCTTACAATCTTCATTCTACTCCCTGTCACACCTGTCAACATTACATCAGGTGCTGCTAATGTCCAGTTTGTTAGAAGCATTTCACTTTTAAGTCTTTCCAACGCTTTACTAGAAATAATGTTTGTACATGCCCCTGTATCTACGATCAGGGACACTTGACCTTTCCCTATGATCCAAGGAATAGATAATAAGTCCACCTTAGTAATAGCTGCCACACACGCATCGGTGGATTGTACTATTTTAATTACTTTTGCGTGTGGCCCTGAGCTTCCCCCGAACTAGCTTGGTTTCCTAGTTTCTTCCTCTTTTCAATGACAAAGGGGCAGTAGTCTGTTTCATGAGGACAATGCCCATGTATGGCGCACCACCTTGTCCCCTTTGACTTCATAGCCTTGGTCGGGTTTTGTTGTGGAGAACTAGTACTGGGTTGTTTGTTACTCACCTGCTTCCCAGAACCAGACTCAGACGTGGCAGTCGAGTTGGCCTTGGTTGCATAGCGTGCCGCCTTTTTAGCATGCCACCATTTTTTGTCTGTATGTCCAGCCTTTTTACACACTGTACAATACTTCCCAGGAGGTTTCTCTGTGTGAATGGCTAGGACACTACTACCCTCTCCTTCAGCCTTTGCCATTGGCTTAAAGCTCATATCAGGCAAGGATATTTCGGGAGGTCTTTTCGGCTGCCTAAGTACATGAGCTCGAGTAGCAGAGTTCAAACAAGCTAGAAACTGTAAATATTCAAGCAACCGCGCGACTTTCAAAAGTCATTCCCGAAGTCCAGTCTCTCCAGCCCGATTTCGGTAAGGCTTTGCTAGCCTCTACATAACACGTGCCTGCCTTCGCCAATGCTTGATTCACAGAACAGTTAGGGTACTGCTGAGCCCTGTTTACATACCTGAACGCCCAAGCATCTGGCACATAGCAATCACTTGCAAAAATGTGGTTAAGAGCTTCCTTAAACTTTTCATAATTCTGAGCAGTAGGCCCAGAGTAAAACAAGGATGCCTCCATCATTTCAGAAGCATGAGAATTTGATTTGATATTTGCTTTCACATGCCAAATCTTCTCCGCATCACTAGCAAGCTGTAGCCTATGTATTTGGGCTTCACAGTCCCTCAAAAACTTGTGAACGTCATAATTGTCTTCCCCAGTAAACTGTAAACTTGGTTGTGCTGTGGGAAGTAGTTTGATGCAGTCTGTGTTTGAAGGTGCCTGAGTAACAATAGGCCCTTGAGACTGTCGGACCGGCGCAACAGGAGGTAAAGTCTGTGGGATACTAGCAGTAGTCAAGTTAGTGGGTGCCATATTAGGTACAGGTATCTGCCACAAAGGAGGAGGGTTAGTCTGACCTTGCACGCCCATATTGTTAGTCATGCCCCAGGTATTTGGATAAGGGCCCTGGGTTTGCATGCCAATATTAGTATTCATGCCCCATTGATTAGGATTCTGGGTTCGCATGCCAATACCATCTGTGTTTATACCCCATGCATTTGAATAAGGAACAGAAAATAAATTCTGTCCAAAACCTTGTGGTGTACTGAAAACATCTGAAGTATACACAGGTATGTGAGTGGTTGTAGTACTGTCAGTAATGACTGGATTTTGCATATCCTGAGTGACCAAAGGTACTGTTCTAGTCTCAACTTCCACAGTCTCCTCACTAGGATTACCCTCATTAGCAAGACTAGTGGCCATTTTGGATCTAACTGATTGCTCTGGGACTGTTGAATAAGTATGACCAGAACGCAAATGCAAAACGTTCAAATCCTCATCCTGTCTGTAATGCTAAGTGAAATTAGGCTCGACTTCTCGTTCCTAATTCACCTAACGTGGAGCGGGGTCCTCTTTCGAGACCGGAGCTAGTGCAATAAAGAGAGGCAGGACACAAAAACTCTAGGCAACAACCTTTACACGTATATTACCATAGTCAGACACAGGACAAATCAGCAGATATTACAGCACAATATATAGCAATATAAAACCTTATCTAGGATGTGTGTATCTCGCAGGGTACTTGCTTCTCTGATACTAAGGACAACACAACAATCCTAGTGTATCATGAGTCCAGTAAATATAGGCGCGCGCGCGGGGGCGAGGGAGGGGGGGGAGTTGAGACTCACTAGGAGGAGATAGGGGAGGTGCGGGGAGTGACTTGGGACGGCTAGGAGAAAGTTATGGTAATACTGGAAGGCGGCAGATATTAGCCGTGAAATTTATATGGTTTCCACTAGCCAAAATACTTTGGTAAATGAATCTTATCCTTGATTTACACTTATTTGAGATTTGGGAGTGAGAGCGAGTGGTAAACAAGATTTTATGGGTAGCGTGGGGGAAGGAGAGAATACTATTATTACTTCCTTTCACAATATTCCTTCACAGTAATGGGGGTATGTCTTTATAGGCACAGGCTTATTAATTATATGACAGAGATGTCACTCACACGTATAGTCAAACAGATCTCGTTCCACAGCGTAGGGGGAAAATAGAATACTGTTAATACTTCCTTTCACAATATTCCTTCACAGTAATGGGGGTATGTCTTTATAGGCATAGGCTTATTAATTATGTAACAGGGATGTCACTCGCACGTATAGTCAGTCAGATCTTGGTCCACATTCTCGTCCTTTAACTTCTCACTGTGATCTGATTTACCCCGATATTCACTATATGAAATCACTGCACAATACTTACACTAGGGGAGAATCACACTTAACCTAAATCACTCATGTTACAATATCACACATATTCATCAGGGGGATAGGCAGGAACGTGTCATCGGTGATCCTGCTGGGCTAGGGGCACCGTCAATGCGGGGCGTGCCGAGAGGGCACGGGACGGCTCGCAAGGGCGTCCTCTCGTGTCCTGGACTCCCCGTGGCTTCCGGACTTGGCTCCGGCGTGTGGCCCTCGGGACTGGGGCCGAATAGCTCCAGGAACCTCTGTGACAGGTCCCGGCGTCGTGGGGGCATGGAGAGATCGCGCCCAGGTGTCCTGGGGAGAACCGAGAGAGACTGTGGGCTGCGGACTCCAGCGTCTAGGGGCGCCGACAGGGGAGGACTGCGGCAGCGGCTTCCACTGGGGTCCATCAGGTGCGTCTGCTCTAGAGCCAGGCGTAGAGAACAGAGACCAGGGGAGGCTGGGAGTCCTGTCTGGGTCACTCTGGGACAGGAAGCCTGGGCTTCAGTCTCCTGCCGTGGGGACGTCCCTCTACTCTGCACGCCCTCGGAGCGACCATAGATCGTCTCACGAGGGAGGGAGCGACAATAGGTCATCTCTACCACGACACTCAGAGCGACCATAGATCGTCTCACGAGGACGGGAGCGACCATAGATTGTCTCTACCGGAGCACCTTGGGAGCGACCATAGATCGTCTCTACTGGAACACCTTGGGAGCGACCATAGATCGTCTCTACCGGAACACCTTGGGAGCGACCATAGATCGTCTCTACCGGAGCACCTTGGGAGCGACCATAGATCGTCTCTACCTGAACACCTTGGGAACGACCATTGATCGTCTCTACCTGAACACCTTGGGAGCGAACATTGATCATCTCTACCTGAACACCTTGGGAGCGACCATTGATTGTCTCTACCTGAACACCTTGGGAGCGACCATTGATCATCTCTACCTGAACACCTTGGGAGCGACCATTGATCGTCTCTACCTGAACACCTTGGGAGCGACCATTGATCGTCTCTACCTGAACACCTTGGGAGCGACCATAGATCGTCTCTACCGAAACACTTTGGGAATGACCATAGATCGTCTCTACCAGAGGGGCGCCGTCTGGAGTTTGATTTCTAACTCCACCCCTAGCTAGCTCAGCAATTCCACTACGCGAAGGTAGTATCCTTCTCCTACGGTGGTGGCGGCGTGGTGGCTGCATGTCACAGGGGCGCACGGCCCGGGCTGGCATGCGTCGCTGTTGCCCGGAGTGGTGGTGGCTGGTGGCAGCTACCCCGTGGGGTCCGTGTGGGGGTGTCAGCATATTTGCGGGCATACTACGCGGTTCTTGGCTTGCCCTGTCGTCAGGGATACTATGGTATTCTTCGGGGGCACTGTTCAAGCCACGCATTTTACTGTCCTTCAGAAATATCCTCATCACCTTGATCCTCAATATGTCCTTCACTCATTTTATATGTCTGAGCACTTTTATTTGATGTTTCAACCCACTCATAAAATTCTGAGTCTAGTGGGGTTGGCTGATCTCTATTTCCCTTAATTCTACGTCCCCACTTTTTCACAGTATCCATCCAACCTTGTCAGTAATATTCCCCTCCCATATACAGGAAGATAAACTGACATTAAAAAAAAAAGATAGTTACGGTAAGTGACAGAGAACGGGACACATATAAAATACACAGAAAGTATATTTATTTCAAGGGAATTCTGAGAAACCTTTATTTCCACACATTAACTAACTAACGTGTGTTGATTCAAGTGTGTGTGTCTGTGTGTGGATTACTAATGCATGGACACTACCTAGATATGAAAGTCCAGGATGATGTTCCACATTCCACATTCCACACTCCACCAGACTCCTCCAACCATACATGGCAGCCCGCTCGCTGTGGGAGTTAGCAAGCGACTGGTTCGCCCTGCATCACGCCAGGCAGGATGCCACAGACGCACCACACACAATCGTGGCACCTCACTCGCCAGCGCTCGGTCTCCCTCGACTCGCTTCGGCCGTCTGCGCCTCTGGAGTTGCTAGAAGTCGCTAGTTGACCCACTCCTCACCGCACTGGCTTGAACTCTCCTTATCTCGCCTCTCACACACGAGAGCGAGATTCTTGCCAATTTGAGTTTGAAGATGGAGATATCTCGCACACCACAGGGCGAGATAACTGCCAGTTTGTGCTTAAGATAGGAATCTCGCACTGGCAGAATAATGGGAGGAATTAATATTCACCACTCCAGTTTATCTCCTCCACTTAACTCACTGGTAATTAGTCCCCTTACAACAGTTGAGTAAGATTTTCTGTTTCATCTTCAGGAACGAGCGATTGCAAGGGTTACTGGTTCACAGCATAAATCCCTTTAGCACTTGTATCGTATCCCAGCACTGAGCACCAATTTAATGTAGCCGTTATAGAGTAGCAGTTGACTACATATTATGTGTTCTGCTGTTATAGTATAACTAGACCACCGTGTTGCAGATCGACGACACTGTCTGTAGTACACGTCAGCTACTCGCCGTCACTGCCCGACACTTCCCACCAAAGGTCCTCTGCCACTAGAAGGTGGAAGCTGGTCTGTTATTAAGTGGTAGCATAAGGTGACAGAAATGAGCAGATTAAATCTCTCTTTATTGGGTACAGAATAATATAACTGCGACCCGAGAGATATGTAAGAGCGATACCACCTCCCTTGATAACTATAAAACGTCTTCTGACGCTGTACGCTCACCGTGCCGACTAGGGCGCGGTGCTGAGGTCAGCTAAAAGTGAGGTGCCAAGCATTTACATATACTCTGGGCTTATGCAAAAAGTAGAGATAAATGACAACTCTACTAGCACATTATACACCTCTATAAAATGGCATTAAGTACATTCACATATACCAACATAATAAATGGTTCCCCAGGACTTTACACTTACGCACTATTCAGATATCTTTTCACTTCTCCTAGCCTTCATTTTATAATTGAAACAGGGTGGTACTTATGGTCTGCCATCCACCTTCTTTCTATATCACAGCTAACAGCGAAATGAAATTTTATTTGTTCATCATTCACACTTCATTACACACTGTTAATTATGACTAAACAGCTTTAAAAATTATTATGTAAAATGTGTGATACTACAACTTTATATGGAAAAAGATGTTAACACCAGAACAGCAGGGGGGCGGGGGAGTGGGAGAGGGGGCACAGGGCTCGGCTTCTTCCATCTCTCCGATTATGAGCCCTTTTGGGAGGGTGAGGGGTGAAGGGATGAGGTTCGTGATTCGGACTGCTGTGCGATGCGAGGGGAGGAAAGTTGGAGACAAAATGCAGGCCGAGAGGGCTCCTGGCAGCAGGAGGGGGGAGAATAAGACAAAAGGGCCGATTGAGGGGCACCCAGGCCTCGTGATGAGGGGGAATGGTAACGGTGGCAGAAACGGTGGCGGGGAAAGAGGGAGGAGGGGTAGTAGGGAGGTACAGGAAGGGGGAGGGAGGGGGGAGGGGAAGGAGGAGGGGGCGAGTCTTCTGATCGGGGCCGTGGCGTACAGATGCAGACGGCCCGGGGAGGGTCAGGTGGGGCACAGAACTGGAGCTGTCTGTAGCGGCAATCTATGGTGGCCCCTAGCTTCTGTAACAGGTCCAGTCCTAAGTACCCATCGTAATTCCAGCAGGAAGAGTCAAAAATTACAAACTGGTGCTGGGTTGACACCGGCTGGTGGGTGTCGACCCTTAAGGCCCGTGTCTTCCCATGGATGGGCAGGGGGCCATCCCCCGCGTCCACAATTGAGTGGCTGTGGGGTGGAGTGGGCCAAAGGTCGATCTGTGGCGAGAGAAGTAATGGCTGTAAAGGCAGGATCTGGCCGCTCCCGTATCGACCAGAAGTCTGGCTTTCATCCCGTTCAATTTCATCTTGTGGTACACGGGGGGGGGGGGACGATACTTTGGGGTAATGGCCTCTGTCACCGTGGGATGGTGCGGGGGCGGGCCTAAAAATTCAGCTGTCTGGGGCCTCCTTCTTCCTGCTCCACCTGCTGTTCCCCAGGATCGGTCTCCTCTACAGGTGCCAGTTCATCTTCTGTGGCCTCGTCCTCCAGAGAGGAAACTTTGCACGAGCCTGGGGTAGTATTCTTGCAGCGTGCAGCCTTCAACTGGTCCCGAATATCATGCAGTGGGCACCTGGAGCTGCAGGCCGTGAATTCCCAGGGATTCATTAAGATCAGGTTAGGGTGTTCCCTGTGGGCAGGGAGCCGGCGTGTGGGGTGTGCCCTGGATGGGCCTGGCACTGGGGCGGGGCTGGTGTGAGGCATGGGTGGACGTGGCTTGACTGGGGGAGCCGGAATTTTAGTGAGAAACTTTTTCACCACAATGATCTGCTGGGGTGTAGGGCGGGACGTCAGGAGGCGCCGTATTAGCTGGATGTCTCTATCCATGTCTCCAGTCGGGTCATGGATCGTGAAGTGTTCTTTTACAACACTGGGGAGCACTCTTAGGACAGTGTTAAAAGTATGTTGTTCCCGGGTTTCCTCATCTGCCTCTGGGTAGGTGTCACGAATCAAATTCGCGACATTACCCTTTTGTGAGAAGCCATGAACTATTAGTGGAAAACTCACTGTTTATCGTTCAGTTAACCGCTCATTCGGACGGAAGCTTTGTCAAATCAATTTTTCATTGTCATACGTGATCGTCTCTGTGTGAGACATTAGCGCTTCCACTGAGCGATTTGTTTTGGGCGCGTTTCGCTCACTCGACCGTTAGAAAAATGCGGCCTAGTGCTCTGCTTTTCTTTCCACGACTTATTTAGTCCAGTGTTTGCTTTGACGGAGGAAGGATCTGTGCTCCAGAAGTGCGAGAGAAGAGGTCGCTAGCACCCAGACTCTACTGAGTATAGTTTCTCCAAGCTCCCACCCCCTTGGTGATACAAAGCATTCATCGACTAGTATTTCCTTCTTGTATTTTCCTAGTCTTAAGAGTTTAATTAAGGTGTTTTTTTCCTAGGCGTAAGAATTTAGCTCGAGTGAGTGAGTGAGTGCGATCTCATTAATTTGATTTTGAAATGTAACGTTAAATTTATTTTTGTAATCAATAAATTTAACAGTTCTTTTTCTTGAGCTTAATGTAATGTAAACTCTTGTTTCATTTCTCCATAATTAAGCTTATTCCCATATAGCTCCTAGCTTGCATAAACGTTTTGCTATTCATAACTGGTACTTAGACCAGTCTTGTTGTATTAACTTAAAATCCGTTGTGCCACCTAGGAGTTAAGCATCAGCAAGAACCTGATATTATTATTAGTATTAGTTATTGTCAGGGGTGAAGTAACTTTCTCCAGAGGCTACAGTACTAATGAACAGCAATTGAGTGATTAGTCTCTGCTGTGTACTGTCGAGAAAGTTTATAAATTCTCGCTCTTAGAGAATCGTTGCTTGATTTAGCAAGACAATCATTGTCCCTGCTCTTTAATATTATTGAATATTATTATCAATTTAAATAATAATAAGCATTTATTTTAAAAACTTCGTGATATTTTAAAAACCCCGTGACAATTGGCGACCTCATTCCAGGATATTAACTCCTAGCTCTAAAGCTATTCACGAGATAGTACTCACTCGTTCATATTTAGGTATTTATAATTAAAGTTTATAGGCACAAGTTTACTGGTGTTTACCGTTAATTTAGGAAGTGAATTTTTGCTTTATTAATCGATAGAGTACTTAACTCTAGTTTATGCTTGGTAACGCCAGACGATTTTATTCGCTCGTGGGTAGCCGCCATACCCATCGCGTTAATTATTGAGTGTTCTCAGTTATTTGCATATTTGCTTTAATCTTTGCCAGTTAACTAGATAAGACTGGTCACCACTAGCTTGTGTCTGTATTCTTTACTTGTGTTTATTAGTATTCGTTTGCGAAGCAGTCAGTACTCAGTTTCGGTTTCCTTAATAAATTAGCGCCATGGCTACCGCTGTATTTTTACAGGAAGCCAAAGATATGGGTCTTACAGACCCAACTGAAATTAAAGAATACATACTCTCACGGCATAATCAGGAGCAGCAGCGCGAGAATGATGCCCGTGAAGAGCGTAAGATTCAGCGCGAATACGAGCGAGAACAGCGTGAGGAACGCGAAAAAGAACGGGAATACGAGCGGGAACAACGTGAATATGAACGTGCCGAACGTGAGGCACGAGAAAAACATGAACTTGAAGTGCTGAAGCTCAAGCGAGATTCCTTGGCTTCAGACACGTCTGGTGCAGTTGGTCCAAGCTCAACGAGCGTTCCCCCTGCACATGTCCTGGCGACCCCACGCATCAAGCTTCCTTCATACAAGGAAAGCGAGCGAATCAAGCCGTACATAGCTCGTTTTGAGGACATGGCAGACATGTATCAACTGGATGAGGCAGCTAAGCGGCTTCAGTTTCTTAGCCTATTTGAGGGCCCTGCCCTCGATATTCTCCACAGAATTCGTGGAGACAATCTCACATATGAGATGATGAAAGCTGCACTCATTAAGGCGTATGGTCTCACAGTAGACGACGCCAAAGTTCAGTTCATGCGAGCTCGTCTCCAAGACAAGGAGACAGCTGTTCAGTTCCTCGATCGTCTCACAGCTTACTTAAATGAGTGGATGGAGAAAGATGAAACTCCTTCCACGCGTGAGGGGATAATTGACCTTATGCTGCGTACACAGCTAGAGAGGTCGTGGCCTGCTGAGCTCATAGCACAGCTTAAGATCTGCCAGGTGAAAGATGCCAGCCAAATGGCAGAAAAGGCTGACGCATTCTTTACTGCATACAGGTATCAAACTCGCAAGCAGCAAAACACCTGGAACAGAAAACCTGATAAGTCTGGGAAGCCGTCTCAGACTGAACCCCAGCAACAAGGCCATTCTCAGAATAATGGCCAAGGTCCAAAACCGCAGTGGAAGGACCAGGGGCAAAACACTCAGAAACCTGAGTGGAAGAGGTACAACAAGTACCCTAACCAGCAGCAGTATCAGCCACGCAACCGACCGTCGGGACAAACTTTTTCACCACCAGCTCAAAAGAGGCAGGAAGCGAATGCAGCCTTCATTCCTCAGCAGCAGCACGGTGGTCACGTCCCTACCAGTATGGGTACTTCCCCACAGTTCACTAGTCCCATAGTGACAGTGAACCCCCCTCCACAGATGGCCAATGTTCCATCTTCCCAATATAACCCTCAAGGCACAATGTTTGCCACATCAATTCAGCAGCCTCATGAGTGGCTAGCTGCTTCCTCCACAGGCCCTCCCACAGGTGACAGTACCTTCCTTGTTCAGCCAGGGTTTGTGGGAGACATTCCTGTGAAGGTCCTGAGAGATAATGGTTCCTCAGGTTCCTCTGTCAAGCAGAGTCTAGTTCGGCCTGAGCAGTATACAGGTCGACAGATCCATGCAAACCTTATTGATGGATCAGTGAGATTGTTCCCTGAGGCATGTATCCAGGTGGCATCTCCATTTTATACTGGTACGACACTTGCAGTTGTCATGCCAGAACCTTTATTTGACCTCATAGTAGGAAACATTCAGGGAGTCAAGGATAGTTGCTCCGATGATGACGCTACTCAGACTTCGGCTGCTGCGGTAACACGAGCCATGGTTGAGGCTCCAGACTGTGTCACCCCAGTGATCATTGAATCGCTGCAAAGATCTGATTTGTAGTCAACTTGTTGTGCAAGAACAACATTCTGACCCAACACTTGCTGCCGTGTGGAACAAACAAAAGGGTCAAGTGATTAAGTATTCATGGGGAGGTCGAGCCAAGTTCCTTCGCAAACAAGGACGGCTCTACCGTGAGTCACGAACACCCGAGGGCGAGGTTCGACTGCAGTTTGTCGTTCCTGCCAAGTACCGCCTAGCAGTGTTACAATGGGGTCATTGCTCAGCCTCAGGAGGTCACATGGGCAAAAGGAAGACCCAGGGCCATATCCGAGCTGACTTTTTCTGGCCAGGGATGGGACGAGACATAGATAGTTTTGTCTGTTCCTGTAGTGTGTGTCAAAGTAACACCACTAATCAGGGACATGTCCTTCCTGTGCCATTTGTAACCACACCTGTAATCTCTGAGTCAGTTGAAAGACAGGGTAGTGGTGAAGTGGGTGCAGACCTGACCTCTCGCCCATTGGCCCCACAGGACACATTATGTCCAGGGTCTGTACATACATATTATGTACTGTAGGTTAAGGGGGGAAGTGAGAACTCTGCAGAGACGACTCGAGGCTATGGAAGACCCGAGTTTGCACAAGGATTCTCAGCTCCCCGATATTAATATAAGTACAGTAGGTTAAGGGGGAAGTTCGAGAGAGAACTCCGCAGAGGCGACTCGAGGCTATGGAAGACCCGAGTTTGCACAAGGATTCTCAGCTCCCCGATACTAATATAAGTACTGTAGGTTAAGGGGGAAGTTCGAGAGAGAACTCCACAGAGGCGACTCGAGGCTATGGAAGACCCGAGTTTGCACAAGGATTCTCAGCTTTCCGATATTAATATAAGTACTGTAGGTTAAGGCACAGGTTGAGGACCCGTGTGCAGTTCGAGGCTATGGAAGACCCGAGTTTGCACAAAGATTCTCAACTTGCTGACAGTAATCGTGTGCTATAATTAATGGCGACCTCGAATGTACGAAGCTTAGGCTGTCACTCGTATTTTTCAGCCAGAGCGTACTTTTCGTAGCATGTACTGATTGCTAGGCAGAGAGAGTAATTGTAACGTAATAAGAATTTTGTCTCATTGACACTTTTGATGCTCCACCTTAATTGGTTTTGCAGGTCCAGCAATGGGTGTAGCAGTTTTGCTGTGCAGACCAGCTGATCGTCTGCCGCACGCTGCCGCCTCTTCTCCTCTGCCTTCGTTGTCGCCATGTTATTATTTACTATGTCATTTTACACGTAGGTACAGTTACACTACAACTGTCACACCTACACCGTGCATTACATACACCACGCTACACAACAATTAGTTGTCAGTGTAAATGTAGCGACTTTTCGCTCAGTTTGACCTGAGTACAGGATTTTCACCGTCGTCACGGAGTTTTTCCCTCAAGCTTGCTTCTATTAACGTAAATACGAGGTTTTTTCGCTCACTGGCGACTGCGACTTTCTCCTGTAGCAGGATAGCACACACACCACAGTGTGAATCTTGTGTGACTGAGTTAGGATGTGTACATATATATATATATCCACAAAATTTTTTCCCATAAGGAAAAAATTTAATTTTGTAGGGGCATAATGTCACGAATCAAATTTGCAACATTACCCTTTTGTGAGAAGCCACGAACTATTAGTGGAAAACTCACTGTTTATCGTTCAGTTAACCGCTCTTTCAGACGGAAGCTTTGTCAAATCAATTTTTCATTGTCATACGTGATCGTCTCTGTGTGAGACATTAGCGCTTCCACTGAGCGATTTGTTTTGGGCACGTTTTGCTCACTCGACCGTTAGAAAAATGCGGCCTAGTGCTCTGCTTTTCTTTCCACGACTTATTTAGTCCAGTGTTTGCTTTGATGGAGGAAGGATCTGTGCTCCAGAAGTGCGAGAGAAGAGGTCGCTAGCACCCAGACTCCACTGAGTATAGTTTCTCCAAGCTCCCACCCCCTTGGTGATACAAAGCATTCATCGACTAGTATTTCCTTCTTGTATTTTCCTAGTCTTAAGAGTTTAATTAAAGTGTTTTTTTCCTAGGCGTAAGAATTTAGCTCGAGTGAGTGAGTGAGTGCGATCTCATTAATTTGATTTTGAAATGTAACGTTAAATTTATTTTTGTAATCAATAAATTTAACAGTTCTTTTTCTTGAGCTTAATGTAATGTAAACTCTTGTTTCATTTCTCCATAAGTAAGCTTATTCCCATATAGCTCCTAGCTTGCATAAACGTTTTGCTATTCATAACTGGTACTTAGACCAGTCTTGTTGTATTAACTTAAAATCTGTTGTGCCACCTAGGAGTTAAGCATCAGCAAGAACCTGATATTATTATTAGTATTAGTTATTGTCAGGGGTGAAGTAACTTTCTCCAGAGGCTACAGTACTAATGAACAGCAATTGAGTGATTAGTCTCTGCTGTGTACTGTCGAGAAAGTTTATAAATTCTCGTTCTTAGAGAATCGTTGCTTGATTTAGCAAGACAATCATTGTCCCTGCTCTTTAATATTATTGAATATTATTATCAATTTAAATGATAATAAGCATTTATTTTAAAAACTTTGTGATATTTTAAAAACCCCGTGACAGTAGGCAGCAGTGACCAGGCGTCTTGCCTGAATTAGGGTATCATCTAGATTCCCGTCAAACATCAAACTATCCAGTTAGGATAGTGCCACCACTTTCCCTAGTGATGGGGTGATGGCCTGTATCACGAAGTTTGTGAAATTCTGCCAGGTGAGCTCTGGAACGACTTTCGGTGCTATATTAGCCGCCGCTTTGCCCAGCAGTGGGAGCGTGACTGCGATTTTTTGTTGATCATTTTCATAACCAATATCTAGTAAAGGTTTGATGATCGCCAGATATGTGTATATATCATACTGTTCAGGGTCGAATTTGGGCAGTTGCATGTGTGGTTTCATTGCCATTTTTCCGGTATTTCCTGACTACCTCTCTCGTATGCCCGAGTCAAGAACCACCACTGTCCATCAATGTAATGCTAGGTGTTTTAGGTTCGGCTTCCCATTCCTTAGACACCTAACGTGTAACGGGGTTCTCTTTCGAGACCGGGGCTTAGAACAAATAAGAGAGAGACAGGACACAAAAACTATAGGCAATAACCTTACACGTGTATTACTCAGTTAGACAAGGGAAACAGCAGCTATTACAAACACAATAATTATTCTGGTCGATTATAAGCACATATATCTAGATAACGTAATTAGTATCTCGCAGGATACTATCAGAGCAGACAGTGAAATAACACTCAAGGCGGAGTCTGCAGGATTAGTACAGTCCAAGGTTTCTAAGCGCGTGGAGAGGTTAGAGATGATGCTCACTAGGGGAGGGTGTAAGGCACTGGGGTCTAATTGTAATTATGGTAGTATGAGGCGGAGTTTACTGGTAGCGTGTTCACATTGTTATTTTCTAGTGGCAAGGGACTTTTGGTTAATTATTATTACAAAGTCCACGGCTTAGGTATTTCTCTTATTGCTTTATGATGGTTACACTGTGTCGGTCTTTCTCACTAGCACTTAGGTTCGTGATTAACAAATCACTGTTCCGCCTCGTCCCTATTAGACCATTATTATTCCAATTCTGCTTAAAAACACTTGGGTCTATTACTATTAATTCACTGTTCCGCCTCGTCACTGTTTCACAACAATATCGTCACTGTCATGTGGGTCACTGGGTGGCGGGTGCGGCGGAGAGACAACCCAGCATTACTTATGCCGGGGCTGGAGCACCGCCAGGAAAGGCCGTACCTACAGGGCACGGGATCATGCGCAGGGGTGTCTTCTCTCGTCCGGGGCTGCATGTGGTGAAGGGGCCCGTACTCTCCAGGCTGAGGACAGGTGTGTGGCCCTCAGGACTAGGGCCGAACAACTGCCTGAATCTCTTGTCCATGCTCCTGACGGAGGTGGAGGTCCTTCACCTACGAGGCGTAGGGAGCTCCCACCTGGGCGTTCTGGGGAGGGCCTGGGGTTCCCGAGGGCTGTGGCCCCCAGAACTGAGCGGCGCTGACAGGGAGGGACTGCAGCACCAGTCTGCGTCAGGGTCCATCAGGTGGGTCTCCTCCAGGGCCAGTTGTAGGGAGCAGAGGCCTGGGGAAGCTATAGGGCCTCTCCAGTACTCCTCTACACCCTCTGCGTCAGGGGTCGGGAAACTCGTCTCACGCTGGGGCGGCGGGGTGGCTCTCTGTCACTTCTGGCCGTGGGGCTTGGCTACTGGCCATGGCTTCTCAGGGGCACGACTGCAAGGCACCAAGGCCCAGCTACTGGCCGTGGCCTGAGAGGGTGAGTAACTGCCAGCAAACCCAGGGACACCTTCGGAGCGGCCACCGGCCTTCTGACGAAGGCGGGAGCAGCTACAGGCTGTCTCTTTCAGGAAGGGTGGAGAGTGGCTGCAGGCTGACTCAGGGGCAACAACTTCGGAGCGGCTACCGGCCATCTGATGAAGGCAGGAGCAGCTACAGGCTGACTCCTGCAGGAGGGGTGTGGAGCGGCTACAGGCCGACTCAGGGGAAACACCTCTGGAGTGGCTACCGGCCGTCTGACGAAGGCGGGAGCGGCTACAGGCTGACTCCTTCAGGAGGCGTGGAGAGCAGCTGCAGGCCAACTCAGGGGCAACACCTCAGGAGCGGCTACCGGGCATCTGACGAAGGCGGGAGTGGCTACAGGCCAACTCCTGCAGGAGGGGTGTGGAGCGGCTACAGGGCGACTCAGGGGAAACACCTTCAGAGCAGCTACCGGCTGTCTGACGAAGGCGGGAGCAGCTACAGGCCGACTCCTTCAGGAGGGGTGGAGAGCGGCTACAGGCCGACACAGGGGCAACACCTTTGGAGCGGCTACCAGCCGTCTGATGAAGGCGGGAGTGGCTACAGGCTGACTCCTTCAGGAGAGGTGGAGAGCGGCTACAGGCCGACTCAGGGGCAACACCTTCAGAGTGGGTACCGGCCGTCTGACGAAGGCAAGAGCGGCTACAGGCCGACTCCTGCAGGAGGGGTGTGGAGCAACTACAGGCCAACTCAGGGGAAACACCTTCAGAGCAGCTACCGGCTGTCTGACGAAGGCGGGAGCGGCTACAGGCCGACTCCTTCAGGAGGGGTGGAGAGCGGCTACAGGCCGACACAGGGGAACACCTTTGGAGCGGCTACCAGCCGTCTGATGAAGGCGGGAGTGGCTACAGGCTGACTCCTTCAGGAGAGGTGGAGAGCGGCTACAGGCCGACTCAGGGGCAACACCTTCGGAGTGGGTACCGGCCGTCTGACGAAGGCAAGAGCGGCTACAGGCCGACTCCTGCAGGAGGGGTGTGGAGCAGCTACAGGCCAACTCAGGGGAAACACCTTCGGAGCGGCTACCGCCATCTGATGAAGGCAGGAGTGGCTACAGGCCGACTCCATCAGGAGGGGGTTTGAAGTGGCTACCGGCTGTCTCTGGAAGGACACCTTCTGATGAAGGCGGGAGAGGCTACCGGCCTTTTCCTGGTTACCCTCAGGTCGGCTACTGGGCGATTCCTTAGCAAGGGACGAGTGGCTACTGACCGTCTCAGGAAAGAAGACACCTTCTTGGCGAAGGCAGGAGCGGCTACCGGCCGTCTCCTTAAGGGTGCTGGCAGGAGTTGGACAGACAGCTCCACCCCAAAGCTGGTTGGTGGAGGCTTGCCCGGAAGGTAGTGCAGGATTCCTGTTATGGTGACGGCGGGTGGGCTCCGAGTCATAGAGGCGTACGGCCCGGGCTGACTTGGGCTGTTGTCACACCGAGTCTCAGTGCGCTGCTGCTGCACCTCCATAGGGTCCTTGTGGGGATGTCTGGGAGTTCACGGGGGCACTATGCTGAATTCCTGGTGGAGGTGGTTGGACATTCCAAGGGACACTATGCTGTATTTCACTTACACTGTTCTCTCCATCTGCTCACTTATTCTTCCTTCTCCACTAGTAATCTAGCTGCCATTTTTATCTTTCTCTCCCCAGCTAGCTTCTTTGGCACCCTATGAACATTTTCTTCCATTCCCTCCACTTTACACTCAAATTCCTTCCAAATTCCTCATCCACTCTCTTCTTACTCTCTCTAACTAATCTTTTCGCATCTCTCTTCCTCTGTACATATAACTCTCTCTTCCATTTTTCAACTTCTTCCACGCCCCTGTTTCTCATCCACTCACTATATGCTATCTTCTTTTGTGCCACAGCCTCTCTCACCTCTTCATTCCACCATGCTGTTCCCTGCATCCCCTTTCGTCTTTTTACCCCACACACCACTTCACATGCTGCACAAATTTCTTCTGTGAATATCTTGCACACACTTTCCACATCCCCCATCTGCTGAAATGCATATTTACCCAAACGTTCCTCCGCTTCCCTCTTATATTTAGCCTTTTTTTCCATCCTCTTGTAACCTTTCTAACGTTTCTAATTCTCATGATCAAGCCCTTCGGAAGCATGAAAGGTTCATTTGAAACGCTGGTGATCCTGATGGCATTGAGGTGGAGGGAAACTATCGCCAGGGAGATGACGCAGCTGGTTGCAAAGGGTTGCTCCACCTGCTGGGAGAACAGAAGTGAGTGTTGGGCTAGGGTTCCCAGTGGCATCCAGGCTTGGTGGTGGAGGTGAATGGTGATTTTTTTTTTTTTTTTTTTTTTGTGTGTGTGTGTGTGACCTTTGCACGACGGTGTGCAGGCCAGCAGTGGGGTTGTGGGCCCTGAAACGGAGGCGTCATTGCTGGCAGTGAATTGTAGCTCCCAGCTTTTGTAGCAAGTCCAACCTGAGATAACCTGAAGTCGAACACAATGGATGGGTGGTTGATGTAGACTGAGCTCCGGGGTGGTCACCGAGGGGGGATCGGTTTCTCCCTTCAGGGCGAGGGGACCACATCCACACCACAACATTCCTTCACTTCCTCATTTGTCAGTGTCTCTCCATGTGATTCCACATGCTCCTTTCAAATAACTCATTTCCACTTCACTTCTGTTCCTCCAACAAGGTCCAAGCTTCACTTCCATGCGTTAGAGTTGGTATCACAATACTGTCATATAGCAACTTTTTTACTTCCATGCTCACTTCCCTGTTTCTTATCACTGCTTTCAAGGAACCAGCAACCTTTCTTCCTTGTTGTACCCTTTCAAGCACTTCACCCTCTAAACTTCCATCCTTACTCATCACACTACCCAAGTACTTAAACATACTCACATTTTCCATTTCCTCCTCATCCAACCTCACTGTACATGTGGGTGTTGTGGTGGTATGTAAAGTAAGATGGTGGTAATGCCCGTAGGGAGAGACTATGACTGGCTCTGAAGGGGAGGAACCCAAGGTCTGGTTCTCTTCACGGACCTTGGGGAGGACCGACGTAAGTGTGCTTTGTTCCCAGAATGGGCATCCGGGGAAGCTAGAAGAGACCCGGGTGTCGTATGCACGGAGTGACTTATGCTGCAAGTTACCGTTCCGCTCAATGCGCATGCGCCGAGTGTCCGTTTATCTTCTGTTTTGAAAGTATCTGCGTGTTATTTCAAATATTGTGCCATTTATCAACAACATTGTATGAAATACATGTATCAGGAAGGTTTTGATTAATTTATTACACCCGAAGGTGGCAGACATAAAGTACAATTAGTTAACAATGATAGTACATGGGACTCGTGCCACGTAGGACACGCTATGTACTGTAGTCATCATGAAATCAAAATCCACCAAAGTGAGGATGACACATAAGAATAACATCTAGCAAGTCATTATCTGTTAACAGCAGTTTACAAGTGTCAATCAATGTGAGTCTTTGTGGTAATAAGTTAACAACATGTGGACAGTGCAGGCAATAATGGTCCAGGGTGTTGGCATTGGGTGCGTCACACAGCCTACAGGAGGTGAAGTGAGGTGCGTCTTCCTGCCCTGCCACCTGCCAAACTGGTCGCCAGCCCAGTCGGAGACGTGCACATACCACATTACAGCGGCGAACCATAAGACCACTGCGACGATACCTGTGTGGATGAGTGAGAAAGTGATCATAATGCTGTATTGATACACTCGTGGCCCTCTCAGCATTGCTACGATGGCGGGTGGGGGAGCGGGCAGCCTGCTGTACCATCTTCTTGCAGCACAGAAGGGATGCAGTGGAAGTAGCAGCATCTGGCAGATGTAGATCGCAAGCAGCCTTCGTAAGTCGGTCAGCAGTGTCATTGGCCAGGAGATGGATGTGAGAGGGAATCCATAAAAAGTGCACCATTAGTGAGCTGGCATCAGCCATGGCTAGTAGCCAAAGGATTTGTGTGACTAGACGTTGATATGCTGGCTTGTGAGACGTGAGGGCCCAGAGAGCTGGCTGTGAGTCACAAATGATCAAGCCGTTATTCCTGGTCTGTGTAAGCAAAG
Organism: Coenobita brevimanus; assembly: GCF_032717465.1. NCBI lineage: Eukaryota > Metazoa > Arthropoda > Malacostraca > Decapoda > Coenobitidae > Coenobita > Coenobita brevimanus. The sequence goes on from NC_136976.1 coordinate 38,536,099, forward strand.
TGACAGCATCCAGAAGTCCACGTAGTTCACAATATGTAGAACTTGATGAATTTGGGAGGCGGCGACCCGACCAGCCCTCTTGCGGGGGCTCTAAGCTGGGGGAGAAAACAGCACATCCTGCCCTGCCATCTCTCTGCAGGGAGCCGTCAGTATAGAGATGGTGGGCCAAACTGAGGGATGATGATAGGCTGGCGATGGTTTCCAGTGCACGTTGTTGTTGAAGCTGAGGCAGATCAGTCTTAGAGGCTGGGGTGTAGGAGACTGCTGGCACAGGAATCCTCCAGGGTGCAAGGCCATTGTCCACGTCCTCTTCTACGATGTCAACATTAAGACTCTGAATATTGGAACTTATGGTACTGACCAGATTGCGTCCACCTTGGCGTAGCAGAGGTCGAGGCGCTGCTGGATCCAGAGAAGTCCTAATAGTATGAGAGTAATGGGGAGAAAGATGAGGAGAGTACAGACATTTAATGCTAAAATAGGTGACATTGGAATATATTCTATCAACGAGTGGTGGGAGATTGAGCTCGTGCTGCATATTGACAATTCTGGTGGAGTCAGGGCAGCCCAGGATGAGTCTCATTGCTTGATTCTGGAAGATTTCAAGAGGTCTTAAAGCTGTTCTGGAGAGCTGACATAATGCTGGGGAAAGATAATCTACCACCGAGCGGAGGAATGCAATGTATATGGTCCTGGCGACTGGGATAGATACTCCAATAGAATAATTGGTCAGCCACTTTAAAGGAGTCAGGCGCCGCTGCAGTCGGACCAACAGATCTTGAACAACGGGATGCACCCGCTGTCGTGCTGGGATGGAAGGTGTAATCCGCACTGGTGCTCCCAAATAGAGATACTGCGTGCAGAGAGGTATGACATCATTCCCCATAGTGAATTCTGGCAGATTCCATGCAGGACGGGAGGAGAAGATTCTACTCTTATCCGAGGAGATGATGAGGCCACACGAGGAAGCTGAAACATGAAAGGAGTGAAGAAAGCGTTGCAAATGGTCCGGAGAACGTGAGTGAATACATATATCATCTGCGTAGCAAGTGATAGTGGTGTCACCGACAGCTGGCAGTAAGGACAGAAGGCGATGAATGAGAATATTGAATAAAAAGGGACTAAGGACACCACCTTGTGGAGTACCAAGTTCAAAGTCTTGGGCAGTGCTCAATGCTCCTTTAAACAAAACTCGAGAAGTTCTGTTTCGTAGGTAGCCACGTATCCATTTAAGAAGGTTTCCTTTTATGCCAAAGTCAACAAGCTGATCAAGAATGATGTCTCTATTGGCTACGTCGAACGCACTCTTCAAGTCAATGAAGGCCACAACACTATCTGAGGAGAGACGAGTGTAGAGCTCCATGAGGCAGTGGTGTGTTCCTCGTTGGGGCAGGAAGCCGAAAAGTCTGGACGAAAGTTTGTCACGCAGCCGGAACATGAGGCGTGAGAGAAGAATGCGTTCAAACACCTTACAGAAACAGGAAGTGAGGGAGATGGGCCGGAATTTGTCGGTGCCAGGCTTGGGGATGGGCACAATCGTACTTTGGGTCCAGGCTTGTGGCACGTAACCCAGACTAAAACCGAGGTTGCAGAGACGGAGGAGAGGGTTGCCAGGCACTGTTACGAGTACACAAAGGACTGCATGGGTGATGCCATCATCACCAGGAGATGAATTTCTGCCCCTAGCGAGGGCACGGTGCAGCTCGCTCTCAGATATGGCTACATCATCATCATCATCAACACTCAGTAAGGCGGCAGCGAGACGAAGTGCACGATAGTTTTCCTGGGTGGAGAGAGCATCTCGTATATGAACTGGAAGGGTGGCGGTTCGTGACTGTGCTGACCACTCATTGATGAGGTCCTGTGCGTACTGAACAGGGTTGTGGTGGAGGACACTTGGAGGCTTCTTTCTTACAACCTTATTGATGAGGTGCCACATGGTACTCACGCTTGTTTGATGATTAATACCATCAGTGAATCTGTGCCAGGAATCAGATTGAACACAGAGCTGGAGAGCAACAAGATCATCTCTTGATAGTTGATACTGGTGAAGAGTCTCAGGATTTGGTTGCCTCATAAAGGCACGGCCAGCCTCCATTGCCTGTCTCTCTGCTTGAACGATTCTACTATCCAGTGTAAAGCTATGGGCACCAACACGATGCCTGATGTGTGGCTTGCTGACATAACGGGTATAGAAGGCATGTGTGGCTTTGACAAGTGAGGAGTATAACTGTTCAGGACAGTGGAAGTTAAATGTGGGAAGAAAGTTAGTCATGTATGAGATGTATGTGGGACGGTACTTGGGAGGGATTGCAATGCGAGTGCGGGTGTGTACTGGCGAGGGAGCAGAGGGAAGGGAATAATGAATGCTGAGACCAATGTGATCTGAGAAGAGTGTCGGAACAGATGCACACTTTACTTGGGAGGGTACAAGTCCACACGTAAGTACATGATCCAGAGTACCACCTCAAGCATGTGTAGCACCAGCAGTATCCCAGCGTGTAAGCTGATTTCGGAGAATGTACTTTAAAAGTCGATTCCCATTACAATTCACAGTGCCAGAAGGATCTCCCAAAGCAGGATGACGGGCATTGAAATCCCCCATGTAAACCATTCCACAAATGGTGGGAGCTGGAAGAGTGGCGGGATCTATCCTGTTCGGTGCAGCGTATACGTTGCAAAGCCGTATGGTGCCAGCACCAACAGTAATGTCAAAGAGCTGAAAGGTGGTATTCTCATTCACAGAAAATGGAAGGAGGCGATGCTGAATGGAAGAGTGAATGTAGGTTATGAGGCCATGTCTTACCTGATGGACATAAGACACGTAGCCACTGAGGGATGGGGCATCCACCCCGGGCAAAGCATTACCAACAAATACCTCCTGGATGAGAACGATGTCCGGGTGGTGACTAAATACATAACCCTTGAGTGCAGTCAGTTTGGCCCTATTTGTTATACCACAGGCATTCCAAGAGACAACATGCAGCTTAGCTAGATTATTGAACAGGACCTTTAGGATGACGACGGCCGGACGAGGAGGCAGTGATGATGCGGGCATCAACACGTGATGCACCATGTTGTGGGGACTGTGTAGGGAGGGCAGTCAGGGTCTCAAGGCGAGAGGCAATGGTCTGGAGCTGCTCTGTAAGACTGGTAAGGGAATTAATGACAACTTTTTGAGTTTCAGCCAAGGAATTTAAGGTAGCTTCAAAGGCAACCTGTTTGCTTACCAAACTACCTAGGTGCTCATCGATTGTATCGAAGCGCGCTGTGAGTGAAGCAACACGAGTCCTGAGAGCGGCGACAGCGTCCTGGAGTTCATTTACTTGATGTGAGCTTGAGGTGGAAGTTGAAACATCAGGGATGGCACTTTGGGGTGGAGGTGGTGGTGGCGGCAAGTTCGATGCGTGAGCAGCCACCTGTGTGGCGGGCGATATGGTGGTAGCCCGGCGGCGTGGGCAGCCAGGATGCCAAACATTAACCCCAGGTTGGTGACATCGGGGACATTTCCAGAGCGAGGTGTCGGGAGTGGAGGGCGGTGGCTGCATCAAGGCTGAGGGAGAGGCAGGAGCAGGCGGTGGGGAAGTGCGGTGAGGGCAAGACCGTGAGTCATGTGACTCGGAGCAAAATGCACAACGCTCAGGTGCTGAACAGTACCGAGAAATGTGACCAAAGTTCCAGCATCTATAACACCACGGCTGCTCATCCCTCATCCTGCGAAACTCACAGGAAGGCAGGCAAGGGAGGAAGCTGAAGGCAATACTCGGTGGCGGTGGCTGAGGGAGGCTCCAGGTGATCACAAGGCGGTTAATAGGTGTGCCGTTCTGGTAGAAGCGACGGGCAGTGTGGATGCCAGGCAGCTCCTTGGCCAGTGTTGGATCAGTGCAGACAGGGTAACGGGTAAGGAGAAATGTAGGAAATTTGCGAGGCCGTTCTGGTGAGTCTTGAATTTCGAGGGAAAGAGACAGAAAATCTCCACGCATTACACTGTCAACAATGTCTGAGCGACGGCGGGAGATATAAACAAAGCGGGAGGAAATCGCTGCCATTTTAACCTCAGCCAGGTCTCGATCGAGATGAAAGTGGCGGTTGACCTCAGATAACCAGCGAAGCTTGGTGTCCACAGATGTGTTGTCCTTGAACAGCAGCTTAATGTAGTCAGCCCTAGGAGCAAACGCTGGAGAAGGAGGGGCGCTTAATGACATAGCCTCAAGTCGGGGAACTACGGGCTGCACAGGGTGGGAAACGTAGCCTTCATTATCATGTGCACGTTGCAGGGCACCACTAGACTCCCTCCGTCGGGTGGACTTAGCAGCCGGGGATGAAGGTTCACTGTTGCTGTCTGAGGTATAAACCATGGGGCGCTTAGTGGTGCCAGGGTGTTGTGAGGCAGGTGTTGGTAACACTGACGAACCCTCAGCTCCCGTGACAGGCGCATCACGGAGCTCAGGAGTTGGTAACTGTGGCCAGTGTTGGTCAGCAATATCTGAAATATCATCATCACTGAGCGCCAGGTCAGCCTCAATATCTGCAATAGAGACAGGGCCTGAAGGCTCCATAACGCTCTCCTACAGAAGCAGGAAGTGGGCACGGTGGGGTAGAGACGTCAAGAGAGTCGAGACGTTGCCATGACGACATAACAGGGCTACTGCGCATGCGCAGAAATCGGGAAAACTGACCAGAGGGGCTGGGCCAGGTGAGTCAAATTTCCCTTAATTATTACAGGCTAAGTCCAACACGAGGTAAACTCAAATAAAACGAGTGCAAAGACGAACCTTCGTGTAGCTCCCTGCAACAGCTGTAAGGCAGTGGTAGCAGAAATCCACGTAAAACGCCAGAGATAATAGGAGAGCAGAACACAGATTTGTTTACACAGGCCCTCTGGTGGCGAGTCTCCTATCAGGAAGGTAGTTGGATGTGTTATCGACCTGTAGATAACTATACTGTAGGTCGATATATGGATATATATAAAGATATATATGTATGTTACAGGCAGATTGTGAAATTAGTCATGTCGTGAATTAAGATTAGGTTGATCTAGGATAAGGTTAGGTTAAGGGTAGGTTAGGTTAATTTAGGCTTACGAGTAGTAGAGAAAGGAACGGTAACTTCCAGCATAAAGTCACTCCGTGCATTTGACACCGGGAAAGCTGGGACAGCTAAGTCATCTAATGTTATCCCTGGGGTCTCCTTTCCAGGTGTACAGGGAAAGGAACTGAGGAGAGATGAAGGAGGGAGTACGGGAGGGGGATCCACTCTGAGGGCAGTAGTATCTGATGGCAGTTGATCCTAGCCCGGGGCATGTCGTGGCTCCTCCGGGACTGAACTGCCACTGGCAAGGTCAGTGGTCGGTGAGGGGCATCGGGACTCCTGCGTAGCTGGACCACGTCTAGCAAGTCCAGAGACCGAACCATGTCTAGCAAGTTCAGCGGCCTCAGGGGGAGGCTGGTACTCCTGCATAGCTGGACCACATCTAGCAAGTCCAGAGGCCGAAGAGGGACGTCAGTGCTCCTGCATTGCTGGGCTGCATCTAGCAAGTCCAGGGGGTATGTCGCTTCTAACAAACGAACAAGGGTAGCCTCTAGCAAACCCGGTAGCAGAGAAGCATTTAGCTTCCATTGCAATGTCGCCTCTAGCAAGCACTGGATTGGAGAGCTCCAGTCGCCGGCAGTACGTGGGGCTCGGCTTGCTGAGATAGTAGTTGACAGAAATGAAGTGTTAACATTGATGAGGGTTGAATCCTCCGAGCTAGAACCAATGGACCATAATGTAGCTCTGCTAAGCAAGGAGAGATGATGAAATTAAATATGAGAATGGCAGTTGGGCCAGATGGCATTACTGGATGGATGTTAAAAGAATGTACAGATCAACAGGTACAACCAATTTATGTTGTTATTAAAACGTTCACTGAACACAGTTGCCATTGCACTGGAAACTGACAAACAGTGTAAATTTATAAAGGTGATAGAAAAGACCCACTAAATTGTAGACGAATATCCCTCACCAGCACTGTTTGTAAACAGTGAGAAAATTATCAGAAAAAGGTGGATTAAGTTCCTAGAAGAAAATGAGGTAATAACAGCAAAACCGTTTGAATTCGAGGAAAATCATTATTGTGTCACAAACCTGCTGAGTTTTTGCAGAAGAGTAGTGGATATCATACAAGAAAGAGAAGGCTTGGTAGATTGTGTCTACCTGGATTTGAAGAAGGCATTTGATAGGATGCTGCACAAAAGATTACTGTGGAAATTAAAAATTATTGGAATGAATGGGGAAATTGCTAAAATGAATGGAAAATAATTTAGTGGGAAGGCAGATGAGAACAGTTATAAGAGACACTTATTCTTAGTGGAAGAATATGACTAGTGGAGTGCCACAAGGTTCAGTTTTGGCTTCTATTGTGTGAAGATGAAAGGGATGGGGGAGTCTATGTTTGGAAGTGTGAATGGAAGATTGGCAGGTGTTGATCGAGGAAGGGCAAGAGAAGGTGTGGCCTTGTTGGTGAGTCCGGAAGTACAGCAGTGTGTGATTGAATGGAAGGAGGTGTCATCGTGACAGATGTGGGTGAAAGCGAAATTTGAATGTGAGTTGTGGGTGTTTGTGAGTGCATATGGGCCTGGTAGTGAAAGGGATGAAGAAGAGAGGGAGTCTTTCTGGAATAATGTTGATGAGTGTCTGCAGAGTTTTGGAGCGAATGTGAATGTAGTAATGATGGGAGATCTGAATGCTAGAGTGGGAAATGTAGCAGCTGAAGGTGTAGTTGGTATGCATGGTGTGCCTGGAAGAAATGAGAATGGGGAACGAATGATAGGGATGTGTGTTGAGTGAGAGATAGTGATTGGAAATACGCTGTTCGAGAGGAAAGATATTTATAAGTATACATGGGTGAGACAGGAGGGTGGAATGATTGTGGATAAAGCATTGATGGACGATGTGGTTGTGTCAAGGAATGTAATAGGAAGATTGTTGGATGTGAGAGTTCTGAGAGGGGAGGGTGGAGGTATGTCTGACCACTACCTGGTGGAGGGAAAGTTAAGAGTAGGTAAGAGATGGGTAAGAGCTTGGAGGGTTAGGTGTGGCAGGGAGATTTTGAAAGTGAGTGAGTTGGATAAAAGAGAGAAAATGATAGAATATCAGGAGAAATTGAAAGATGAGTGGAACGCAGTGAAAGATTAGGAAAATGGCGGTGTGGAGGAGGAATGGCAGTTTATATAAGAGTGCTGTGGTGGGGCATGCAGAAGAGGTGTGTGATGTGAGACGTGTGGCTGGTGGTGTAAGAAAAGGAAGTGAATGGTGGTGCGAGGAAGTAAGTATGGCTGTGGCTGAGAAGAGACGTGCATACGAAGTGTGGCTGCAGAGGAAGGATGAGGTGTCATATGAGAGATATAAGGAAAAAGAGGAATAGGGCGAGAAGGGCTGTGCATGATACTAAAGTGGCAGCAGATGAGAGGTGGGGTAGGTGGCTGACTGAGAATTTTCAACAGAATAAGAAAATGTTCTGGAAGGAGGTTAAAAGGGTGCGAAAGGGAGAGTCTGGGAAGGAAGAGCGAGTAAAAGCAGAGGATGGAAGGATGTTAATTGAGATGGATGCAGTAAGGAAGAGATGGGTAGAGTATTTCGAAAGATTGTTGAATGTAGAGGAGGAAAGAGTGGCTGAGATTGTGGCGGATGGAAGGGTGCAATGAATAAATGTGTTGGGAGATTTGAATGATTCTTTGATCACGAAGGAGGAAGTGGAGAGGGCAGTAAAGGAGATGAAAACAGGGAAAGCTGCAGGTATGGATGGGTGTGCTGTGGAATGCCTGAAAGGTGGTGAAGTGACTATTGTTGACTGGTTAGTAAGATTGTTGAATGTGTGCTTTGTGAAAGGTATAATGCCAGTTGACTGGGCAAGTGCTTGTGTGGTCCCGTTGTACAAAGGCAAGGGTGATAAGTATGAATGTACTAGCTTTAGGGCTATAAGTCTGTTGAGTGTTGTAGGTAAGGTGTATGGTAGAGTGTTAATTATGAGAGTTAGAGAGGGTACAGAGGAAGTGATTGTTGATGATCAGTGTGGCTTTAGGAGAGGGAGGGGATGCGTGGATCAGGTGTTCGCTGTGAGACAAGTATGTGAAAAGTATTTAGCGAAAGGCAAGGATGTGTTTTGGGCATTCATGGATTTAGAGAAAGTGTATGATTGAATTGATAGGGAGGCTTTATGGACTGTTTTAAGATTGTATGGACTTGATGGTAGGTTACTAAAAGGGGTGAAAAGTTTTTATGTAAATGGTAGAGCGTGTGGAAGAGTGGGAAATGCAGTGAGTGATTGGTTTCCCATGAGAGTGGGGCTGCGACAGGGATGTGCGATGTCGCCTTGGTTGTTTAATATTTATATGGATGGTGTTGTTTTAGGTGGAGGTCTGAGTCTGGTGAATGTTGATAATGGAGAATGGAATCTGAAGCAGCTGCTGTTTGCAGATGATACTGCACTGGTGGCTGATTCAGAGGAGAGATTGAGACAGTTGGTAGAGGAGTTTGGAAGGGTGTGTGAAAAAAGGAAATTGAAAGTAAATGAGAATAAGAGTAAAATGATGAAGTGTATGAGGTTGGTAGATGGTAGAGGGATGAATATAGTTTTGAATGGTGAGTTGCTTGAGGAGGTTGAGTGTTTTAAATATTTAGGATCACATGTTGCTGTGGATGGAAGAATAGATGCTGAAGTGAAGTTTAGAATAAATGAAGTAGGTAAGGTGCTGGGAGGAATGAAAAAAGTGTTTAGATGTCGTTCACTTAGAATGGATGTAAAGAGAAGGCTGTATGAGGGTGTTGTGGTACCGACTGCATTATATGGGGCTGAAACATGGAGTATGGGTGTAGCAGGGAGGAAAAGTTTGAATGTAATGGAGATGAGGTGTCTGAGAAGTATGTGTGGAGTGACGTGTATGGATAAAGTGCGAAATGATGAAGTGCGAAGGAGAACTGGAGTTGTTCAAGAGATGGCTGGTAGAGTTGAGCAAAGGGTGTTGTGATGGTTTGGGCATATGGAGAGAATGGATAATGAGCGATTGGTAAAAAAGATAACTAGAGCTGATGTGAGAGGTGTAAGGCTGAGAGGAAGACCACAAATAGAATGGATGGACAGTGTGAAGAGAGCGCTGGATGCGAGAGGGATGTCTGTTGAGCAAGGAAGAGTGGCTGTGCATGACAGAAATAAATGGAGAGAAATTGTGAATGAGTAAATGATGACACAGCCCTGAGGAGATATTCTCCCGCATTTGGTCTGATCAGCTAGTCAGGTCAGGTACGGATAAGGGGATGGATCTAATCTGATGTGGCAGGGGTAAACCAGCTCTGCAGTCGGGCCCTGCTGTGGATGTCACTGATTGCACTGTGCAGTTGACCCTTGTGCGGTGTGGTGCGGTGAGGATCTGTCTGTTCTCCCCTTTGGGGCTAAGATGCAAATGAATGTGTTTGAATGGATGAGTAAATGGGGAGTGTGTCATCCTGTCTCAGCTACCTCCCTTTCCTTGGGGGAAGCAGCCTAGGTATATATATATATATATATATATATATATATATATATATATATATATACGGAGCCTCTGTGGTACAGTGGTAGAGTGTGCGTTTCGTACACGGGTGAACCAGGGTTCGTGCCCTGCCAGGGTAATAAACTTTGGGAGTGTTCACCTGGCCACGTACTGCATTGACGGACACAAGGGGTGCTGTGGTTGAACCAGTGTCGCTTACTATAAAGTATGCTTGCACCCAGTCAGCTTGCACAGGCCGATTACACTTGGTTCACAGACTACACACACATCCAAAGCCACTCCAACACTATAGTTACACTTACAAGCACTTTTCACCCTACATACAATCTCTACCAGACAGCCTAAGCCACTTGGTAGAGATACATTGCTGTATCGTCCCGACTTCGGTCGGTATAGGCCGGTCTTGCAGTGGATACTCAAACGGCTGATGATGATATATATATATATATACAATATACCTCCTGAGGGTAGGGGGGGTTTTCAAGAATACTCCCCCAGTATCCTTGCTTGTCGTAAAAGGCGACTAAAAGGGTTGGCGGAGGGTTAGTGCCCCTCCCTGGAAAACAACTAACTAAAAAAACAAACAATCAGCCTCGGACAAGGACTGACCAAACGATGACGACCCAGGACCAGACAAAGGACTTGGTAATGGCTACATGGAATGTGAGAGGAGCGAATGATGAGGTGAAAGAGAGAGAGATTGTCCAGGTGCTTGAGGGTGCAAAAGTGGATGTATGTGGAATGCCTGAAACAAAATGGAGAGGAGAAAGTGTGAGAGAATGGGAGAATGGATGGGGCATATGTGCAGGAGTAGGTGAGAATGAGAGGGCAAAGGAAGGAGTATGTATAGTTGTGAGTAAAAGATGGAAGAAGAGCATAAGACAGTATGGATCAGTTGGGTCAAGGATTGTGTGGGTAAAGCTGAAAGTTGGAATACAAATGTGGGCGATTGTGTGTGTGTATGCGCCAACACAAGATCGTGCTAGCAGAGTGAGAGAAGAGTTCTGGACAAATGTGGAAGTGTGCATGGAAAAGTTTGGAAGGAATGAGAGAGTGTTTTTGATTGGTGATATGAATGGTAAAGTAGGGAATGTGAAGGTGGATGGAATAGTTGGTGAGTGGGGTGTGCCTGCTGCGATAGATGAGAATGGGAGTGCGTTAGTGGACATTTGTGCTGGGAGGGGGTTGGTGATAGCCAATACCCTCTTCAGGCATAAAATGATCCACAGGTATACATGGCGAGTGATGAGAAGGGTGGGTGGTGAACTGAATGAAAGGAAGGCAATGATTGATTATGTGTGTGTAGATGAAAGGATGCGAAGATGTGTAATGGATGCAAGAGCATATAGAGGTTCGGGAAGTGGACTTTCTGACCACTACTTGATGGTGGCCAGAATTAGGATACAAGTAAGATGGAGGAATAGAAGAAGGGAAAGACGAGAGGAAGGAGTAGTTGCAAGGAGAGTGGAAAGGTTACAAGAGGATGAGAAAAAGGCAGAGTATAAGAGAGAAGTGGAGGAACGATTGGGCAAATATGAATTGGAGCAGATGGGGGACGTGGAAGGTGTGTGCAGGATATTTACAGAATGTGCAGCATGTCATGTGGTGTGTGGAAGGAAGAGAAGACGGAGGGGGGTGCAAGGAACAGCGTGGTGGACTGAAGAGGTGAGACAGGCCATGGCACAAAAGAAGAAAGCATACAATGAATGGATGAGAAATAGGGGCGTGGAAGAAGTTGAGAGGCGGAAGAGAGAGTTATATGCTGAAAGAAAGAGAGAGGTGAAAAGAAAAGATTAGTAAGAGAGAGTAAGAAGAGAGTGGATGAGGAATTTGGAAGGAATTTGAGTATAAAGTGGAAGGACTGTAAGAAGATGTTCTGGAAAGAGGTGAAAAGAGTAAGACAGGGTGGAAGGGAAGTTAGCAGGGGAGTGAAAGATAAAAATGGTAGATTACTAGTGGAGACGGGAGAAAAAGTGAGCAGATGGAGAGAACACTTTAAGGAATTGTTGACCATACAGGATGGAAGTAATGCGAGTATAAGTGGCTGGGGAATGGCTGGGAGAAGGAGGGAGGTGAGAAGACAGGAAGAAATCAGTAGGACAGAAGTTGTGGAAGCAATGAAGAAAGTCAAAATGGGGAAAGCCCCAGGAATTGATGGAGTATGTGGTGAAATGCTGAAGCATGGGGGAGAGATAGTAGTAGAATGGATGTGGAAGATGTGCAGATTGGCCTGGGAGGAAGGTAGAGTTCCGGAGATTAGAAGTCAGATATAATTATTCCCTTGTACAAAGGAAAAGGGGAAAAAGAAGTGTGTGGTAATCATAGGGGGATTTGTCTTCTCAGTATAATAGGAAAAGTGTATGGTAGGATACTTATTGACAGGGTCAGCGAAAGAACAGAGGAATTAGTTGGAGAAGAACAGGGAGGCTTTAGGAAGGGAAGAGGTCGTGTAGATCAGATATTCATTCTTAGATCTTTAGTGGAAAAGCTTCTAGAGAAGGGAAAGAAGTTGAATGCAGCTTTCATGGATTTGGAGAAAGCATATGACAGAGTGGATAGACAAGGATTGTGGAAAGTATTAAGAATATATGGAGAAGATGGAAAGTTGTTGAATCCTGTGAAGAGTATGTATGATGGTGCTAAGGCTGCAGTGCGTGTGAATGGTGAACTAAGTGAATTTTTCTCTTTGGAGGTTGGGTTGAAACAGGGATGTGTCATGTCTCCATGGTTGTTCAATCTGTTCATGGATGGGATAATAAAACAGGTACAAGGTAGGGTAGTGGATGTTGGAGTGGCCCTGGTGAGAGAGGATAGTGTTTGGAAACTCCCTGTACTGTTGTTTACAGATGATACTGTGTTCTTGAGTGAAGACGAAGGGGAGCTGCAAGGCTTGGTGAGTTTGGGAAAGTGTGGAAGAAACGGAATCTAAAGGTGAATGTAGGGAAGAGTAAAGTGATGGTCTTTGAGAGAGGTGAAGTCAGTGAATGTACATCGAGGTTGGATGGTGAGGAATTGGAAAATGTGAGTACGTTTAAGTACTTGGGTAGTGTGATCAGTAAGGATGGAGGTTTGGAGGGTGTAGTGCTTGAAAGGGTACAGCAGGGAAGAAAGGTTGCTGGTTCTTTGAAAGCATTGATAAGAAACAGGGAAGTGAGCATGGAAGTGAAAAAGTTACTACATGACAGTATTGTGATACCATTTCTAACGTATGGAAGTAAAGCTTGGACGTTGTTGGAAGGACACAAGTCAAGAGTGAGAGCAGTGGAAATGAGTTATTTAAGAGGAGCCTGTGGAGTCACATGGAGAGACAGGCTGACGAATGAGGATATAAAGGAGCGTTGTGGTGTGGATGTGAATGTGATAGGAAGTGTTATGAGGAACACACGAGGTGGTTTGGCCATGTGGAGAGGACGGAGGGTGAAAGACTGACGAAGAGAGTGTATGTGAGTGAGGTGGAGGGGAGAAGAGGGAGGGGGAGGCCGAGGATGAGATGGAGGGATGGGGCGATGAGGTATATGAGAGAGGGGTATGTGAGTTGGGAGCAGGGCAGTGAAATGGCGGGGGACAGGACGACGTGGAGGCGATTTGTTTGTGGCCACCCCAAACGGGATTGAGGTGTCTGGCAATAAATATATATATATATATATATATATATATATATATATATATATATATATATATATATATATATATATATATATATATATTTTAACCATCTGTGGATATATATATATATATATATATATATATATATATATATATATATATATATATATATATATATATTTTAACCATCTGTGGCAACTGGCAACACAACAACACCCCAAGGAGGTGACTATGGAGGGGTTTCGAGGGCGTTTGCACCACCCTTGCAGTATGGGCATATGTCCCAAACTGCTGTGCGCCCTGATTCCACAGAGCGTGCCCGGCACAAACACTGCAGTCCGGGTACATTACCCTCCTGCTGAGCCAGCCCTTGTCAGGATCGGGGTGGAGCTGAAAAATCAAGTTCCTGGCAACACCCCTGTGATGGCCTGTAGCTGCACACTAAAAGAGACGGCCTGTAGCTGCTCAGATACAGTGACAGCCTGTAGCCGCGCCAAGACCACAACGGCCTGTAGCCGCGCCAAATTGGAGACAGCCTGTAGTTGCTCTGGTGCTGCCCCCCCCCCCTCCTGCTGAACCAGCGATGGCCTGCAGCCGCACTCGGGGAAAGAAAGGTACACCCCCTCTCCTCCTGCATTTGCCTCATGGAGCACGACACCGGTGACGGCCTGTAGCCACGAGACCTCGGCGACAGCCTGTAGCCACGCCAGGGGGAGACACCTAAATTCTCACCCTCTGTGACTTAACCTGAGAGCCACCCTTCCAGCTCTCCCAACAGAGGTAACCCCCAGAAGAAGAGCCTCTGCCTAGAGGACTTGTGGAAAGGCCTTGTGTTGTCCCCGGGAGTTCACGCCATCCAACCAGCACCCAAGGGGGACAAGAACCTGATGGACTCCTGCCGGAAGCGTTGCTGCGGTACTACCCTGACGGCGACCCAACGGGAGAGAGGCCACGGACGATGGACCCTCGACGGCACCCCCAGATCCCTGAAGCACGACCTCTCCAGTCCCAGGCAACAGCAACTTCCTCCCTAAGGCAGGCGCCGACAGGAGCGCCTACTTGAGTTGTTTGGCCCCAGCCCAAAGGGCCAGACTCCCCTGCCCAGCCCCACCAGTGAGGGGCCCTTCACCACGCCCAACCGCAGTCCATGACGGGCGACGATGCCCCTGCGGATAGTCCCGTGGCCCTTGAAGGAAGGGACACCTGACGGAATTCCACTGACACCTGAGAGTCCCCTGGGCCTACTCTGCCCGACCAGAGCACTCGCCCTTCTCCCACAAAACAGTGGCTGCTCCAACGAGTGTTAATATAGTGCCCATACAGACTAGACAGCGAGTGATGAAGGCAATGTTCTAGTAGTGACACCTGAAACAGTGCATACCTGCCAATATACCGTGTCAAAATTAGTGCTCTACTACTACTCAGTGTACAGCAGGACACTAGTACCATTATTGTGAGATACGCAGCCCTAGACTAAAACTGTGTAAAAATCCAACTCATCTATCACGCAGTGTCTGTCTTACATCCTCGTGACTGGAAGTATCCTGTGAGATACATATACCATACCCGCCAGTCCGAATCCTGTTTAACACCCCCCTGATATTGTATAGTTTATTGTGTACTTCTGTTTGTATTGTTCTGGAGAATATAGTAATATACGTGTAAGGTCGTTGCCCGGAGTTTTTATGCCCTGTTCCTCTCGTGGTGTATCCTAGCTCCAGTCCAGACAAAGGACCCAGCTATACCATAGGTGTTTCTAGGACGGGAGGCCAGCCTAAAAACACCTAGCATAACACTGGTGGCTAGTGGTGGTTCTTGACCTGGGCAGAATACAGGGAGAAGCAAGACAGGGACAACAGCAAAATGGCAACAAAACCTCATGTATAATTACCTAAATTCGACCAGGAACAATATGACATCCACACATACCTATCCATAGTCAAACTGCTGTTAGACATAGGATTCAAGGATGACAGACAAAAAATAGCAGGCACCCTACCACTCTTGGGCAAAGCAGTGGCCAGCATCGCACCTAAGGTCGTCCCTTAGCTGACATGGGCAAATTTTACCAAGACAGTGATACAAGCCATCACACCTTCCTTGGGAAGAGTTGTAGCACTCTCACAACTCGATAGCTTAACCTACGACTGAAACCTGGATGACACTGTCATCCAGGCCAGGCGACTCGTCACCGTCACATACCCGGAGACTTATGCAGCAACCCGGGAAAAGCTTATGTTTAACACACTCCTCCGGATCCTCCCCAGTTTCATCAAAGAACATTTTATAATACATGACCCAACGAGAGACCTACATAAAGATATCCAACTACTGAGACACCACCTAACCACCCACCCCACCCCACAACACATCGGCCTAGTCAATAAATTCCCCACACGGAGGACGACGCCCCACACCCATGCAAATTTTTATTATATCATCTCCATTAACCCGTGGGAATTTTCTGCCTGCAGCCACAGATGCCCCATCCACGACATCCATGAGCAGCTAAAAGCTGCCCAACGCAGGACAATGACCCAAGGGCACCTACAAGTCTCCTCACCACATGATGAAGGCGCTGAGGACGATGCCTCATGCGCCGATTACTCCGAGCCTGAGGGAAGCAGAGCTCGACAAAGAAGTGCACAGGAGGCAGAGCTCAATGGAGAAGGCGCCCCACACTGCCCCCGCACCTCCCTGAATTGGCGGGGGCCACCTCACAAAAACATCACCCCTCAGTCTACAACGGAGTGAAATTGAACGCCTCGTTTTACTCTCTTCCCATTATATCTTCTGCTTTACCCTCTCCTATCTCTAACCTTCCCGCTCCTCCACACACCACTTTCCCCGCTACCATTGCCTCTGCTCGTCCTGCTCTCCCTCAGCACAAAGCCTGCCTCTGCCTCAACAGGCCCACAAGAACCCATACCTTATCCGTCCCTAACCTACCTCCTGAAACCATCTCCTCCTGTCTACTGTCTCTCACCTATCATCCCTCACCACCCACCTCACACGCTGCCTCCTGGCCACGCCACACCCTCTCTCCCACCAAGCACACTTCACAACCACTCACCTTCCCTGCCAACACGACTAACCCATACACATGCTCCATCACACCCTCCTCCTCCTTACTCTCACCCACCTCTCTTTCCTCGCTCACCTCCCCCATCCCACCCTCAGCCTCACCATCCCCACAGACCCCCAACCCATCCCCAATGACCTCACCGGACCCCTCACAACCCACCACCACGTCACCACCGCAGGCCCAGCCACACAACCAAGAGATTTCCCACCCAACCACAGCCACTGCACCACACCTCCGACGCCACACACCACCCGCCACACCCCGTACCTCAGCTCCCGCCACTCCACCGCCACCGCCAATACAGTCACCAGACTTGGAGGCCCCAAATCCACCCCCAGCCACTCCACCACGTTTCCATCACCACACACCACCTGCCACCACCCCCATACCCACACCATCCCCTTGCCCCACGCCCACTGCCCACCCCACACCACGAGCACAGCCCCCTGCCACCACCTACGCCACCCCAACACCAAACATCCGGACGACACAACAAGACCGCATTTCCCCCTCACCACCGGCTCCTTCACCGTCCACACCTCATGCCACCTCACCTCCCTTTTTACTAGAACGACGGGGGAGGACCACGGGCTGGTGAAGGGAGAGATAACACCTGCCTCTTCCATTTCACGCACCTGGCGGTCCTCCTCTTCTCTCTGTCGGGGGTTCTTGCGTCGGGAAGGTTGTCGAAAAGGTGGGCCTGTCGTATGGATTTCGTGCGACAGGTACGTGGTATGCCCTATATCTACTGGTCCTGTCGCAAACAAATCCTGGAAATCCAGGAGGAGGCGGCGTAAGGTGTCTGACTGCTGGTTGGAGAGATGGTCAGGGATGGGGGGTAGAGGGGTGGGGAGGTGGGAGGAGGATGGGGCACAGGGCTCGGCTTCCTCCATCTCTCCGATGATAAGCCCTTTGGGGAGGGTGAGAGGGGACAGGGCGAGATTGGCGATGCGGATGGCGGCGTGGTGGGGAGGGAGGAAGGTGGGTCACACAAGGCAGGCAGAAAGGGGTCCGGAGGGGAGGAGGGGGGAGAACAAAACGGCTGGACCTGAGGGCCTGTTAAGGGGCACCCATGCCTCATGGTGGGAGGGAATGGTAATGGCGGCGGAGATGGTGGCAGGGAAAGAGGGGGCAGGAGTGGGGTGGAAAGGCACGGGAGAGGGAGGAGAGGGGGGTGGAAAAAAGGGGGAAGAAGGGGGGCACTGGTGGGAGGAAGAGGGGGAATCCTCCGGCCGGGGTCGCGGCGTGCATGTGCAAACGGCTGGGGTGGAACGGGGTCGGGGGCGGAACTGGAGTTGTCGGTGGCGATAGTCGATCGTGGCTCCGAGTTTTTGGAGCAAGTCTAGTCCTAAATACCCGTCATAACTCTGGCAGGAGGAATCAAAAATGATGAATGGGTGTTGGGCAGACACTGGCTGGTGGGTGTCGACCCGTAGGGCCCGAGTTTCCCCACGGACGGGCAGGGGGCCATCCCCCGCATCCACAAGGTGAGTGGTAGTAGGGCGGAGTGGGCCAAACCGCGATTTGTAGCGGGAGAAATAGTGGCAGTAAAGGCAGGACCTGGCCGCTCCCGTATCGACTAGCAGTCTGGCCTTCACGCCATTTATTTTCATCTTGTGGTATACTGGAGGGCGATACTTAGGGGTAATGGCCCCCGCCACCGTGGGTCGGTGCAGGGGCGGGCCTAAAAATCCAGCTGGCTAAGGCTTTCGTTCTCCTGTTCCTGCTCCAATTCTCCTGAATGGGGCTCGTCCACGGGCGTCAGCTCGTCCCCTGGGGCCTCGCCTTCTAAGGCGGACACTTTACGCGAACCCGGGGCTGTGATTCTGCGGCGAGCAGCTTTAAGCTGGTCCCGTATGTCATGAAGGGGGCAGAGGGAGTTGCAGGCTGTGAATTCCCACGGGTTGATCAGAATTAGGTTCGGGTTTTCCCGCAGGGCGGGGCGCCGACGGGAGGGGTGTGCCCTGGGCGGGCTAGGCGTTGGGGTCGGGCTGGTGTGAGGCAGAGGTGGACGCGGTGTGGCTGGGGGAGCCGGGGGTCGGGTGGGGAATTTCTTAACAACATTAATTTGTTGTGGAGAAGGGCAGGCGGTCAGGAGGCGCCGCATCAGCTGTATATCTCTATCCATGTCTCCTGTTGGGTCGTGGATAGTGAAGTGTTGTTTCACAACACATGGGAGTATTCTGAGCAGAGTATTAAATGTATGCTGATCCCGGGTTTCATCATCTGCCTCCGGGTAGGCAGCACTAACCAGGCGTCTTGCCTGTATCAGGGTATTATCTAAATCCCCGTCGAATGAAAAACTATCCAATTTGGATAGAGCCACTACTTTCCCTAATGATGGGGTGATGGCTTGTACAGTGAACTTTGTAAGTTCTGCCAGGTGAGTTCTGGGACGATTTTCGGAGCTACGTTCGCCGCCGCTTTACCCAGTAGTGGTAGTGTGACTGCAATTTTTTGTTGGTCATTTTCAAAGCCAATATCCAGTAAGGGTTTAATTATTGCCAGATATGTGTGTATATAATACTGGTCGGGGTCAAACTTGGGTAACTGAACGTGCGGTTTAGTTGCCATTTTGCCAAATATTTCCTGATTACCTCTCTTTTACGCCCGGGTCTAGAACCACCGCTGGCCACCAGTGTAATGCTAGGTGAAATTAGGCTCGACTTCTCGTTCCTATTTCACCTAACGTGGAGCGGGGTCCTCTTTCGAGACCGGAGCTTAGTGCAATAAAGAGAGGCAGGACACAAAAACTCTAGGCAACAACCTTTACACGTATATTACCACAATCAGACACAGGACAAATCAGCAGATATTACTGCACAATACATAGCAATATAAAACCTTATCTAGGATATGTGTATCTCGCAGGATATTTGCTTCTCTGATAATAATGACAACAATAGCAACCCTAGTGTATCAGGAGTGCAATGAATAAAGGCACGCACGAGGGCGCGGGAGAGGTGTTGAATACTTGAATCTCACGAGGAGGAGATAGGGGAGGTGCGGGGAGTGACTTGTGACGGCTAGGGGAAAGTTATGGTAATACTGGAGAACGACAGATATTAGCCGTGAAGTTTATATGGTTTCCACTAGCCAAGAGACTTTGGTAATTGATTTTATTCTTAATTCACCCTTACTCGGGATATTGGAGTGAGAGAGGGTGATAAACAAGATTTATGGGTAGCGTGGGGGAGGGAGAGAATACCATTAATACTTCCTTTCACAATATTCCTTCACAGTAATGGGGGTATGTCTTTATAGGGGAATCTCCAGGCGGCACAGGCTTATTAATTGTATAACAGGGATGTCACTCATAAGTATAGTCAATCAGATCCTGTTCCGCACTTTCGTCCTTTAACTTCTCACTGTGATCTTATTTACCCCGATATTCACTATATGAAATCACTGCACAATACTTACATTAGGGGAAATCACACTTAACCTAAATCACTCGTGCTACAATATCGCACGTATTCATCAGGGGGATAGGCAGGAACATGTCGTCGGCGATCCTGCCGGGCTAGGGGCACCGCCAATGCGAGGCGTGCTGAGAGGGCACGAGATAACTCGTAAGGGCGTCCTCTTGCGTCCTGGGCTTCCCGTGGCTTCCGGGCTTGGCTCAGGCGTGTGGCCCTCGGGACTGGGGCCGAATACTCCAGGAACCTCTGTGATAAGTCCCGGCCTGTCGTGAGGGCCTTACGGCGTCGTGGGGACGTAGGGAGATCACGCCCGGTTGTCCTGGGAAGAACCGAGAGAGACTGTGGGCTGCGGTCTCCAGCGTCTAGGGGCGCCGACAGGGGAGGGCTGCGGCAGTGACTTCCACTGGGGTCTGTCAGGTGCGTCTGCTCTAGAGCCAGGCGTAGGGAACAGAGACCAGGGGAGGCTGTGAGGCCTGTCTGGGTCACTCTGGGACAGGAAGCCTGGGCTCTAGTCTCCTGCCGTAGGGACGTCTCTCTCCTTACCTCTCTCTGCACACCCTCGGAGCGACAATAGATCGTCTCACGAGGATGGGAGCGACCATAGATCGTCTCTACTGGAGCACTTTCGGAGCGACCATAGATCGTCTCATGAGGATGGGAGCGACCATAGATCGTCTCTACTGGAGCACTTTCGGAGCGACCATAGATCGTCTCACGAGGATGGGAGGGACCATAGATCGTCTCTACCGGAGCACTTTCGGAGCGACCATAGATCGTCTCACGAGGATGGGAGCGACCATAGATCGTCTCTACCGGAGCACTTTCGGAGCGACCATGGATCGTCTCATGAGGATGGGAGCGACCATAGATCGTCTCTACCGGAACACTTTCGGAGCGACTATAGATCGTCTCACGAGGATGGGAGCGACCATAGATCGTCTCTACCGGAACACTTTCGGAGCGACCATAGATCGTCTCACGAGGATGGGAGCGACCATAGATCGTCTCACGAGGATGGGAGCGACCATAGATCGTCTCACGAGGATGGGAGCGACCATAGATCGTCTCACGAGGATGGGAGCGACCATAGATCGTCTCTACCAGAGGGGCGCCGTCTGGAGTCTTTTTCAACTCCACCCCTAGCTGACTCAACAATTCCACTCCGTGAAGGTAGTGTCCTTCTCCTACGGCGGCGACGGCGTGGTGGCTGCATGACACAGGGGAGCACGGCCCGGGCTGACATATGTCGCTGTTGCCGGGAGTGGTGGTGACTGGTGGCGGCTACCCCGTGGGGTCCGTGTGGGGGTGTCGGCGCATCCTTGGGCATACTGAGCTGTGTTTGGCTTGCCCTGTCGTCGGGGGCACTATGGTATATTTTGGGGGCACTGTTCTTTAAGCCACGCATTTTAGTGGGGTTGGTGAGTTGTCAGGTGAGGTGTGAGGCGGCGTGACGGGAGGGGAGGTGGAGGCGGCGGGGAAGGGAGAGGTAGAGAGAGGTGGCGGGGGGGAGATGTAGCAATCATACGAGTCAGGGGAAGGATTGGCAGCGGTGGTTGGCGGTGGGGAAGGCGGAGTTGGGATTGGGGAGGGGGTGGTGTGTCTTGCGGGCGGGGGGGGGGGAAGGGGGCCAGAGCGGGTGAGGGCAGGTTTTAGGGTGGGAGTGGGTGGTGGGGTGAGTGAGCGGCCCTTTGGTGTTGTGGCAGCGTGTGGCGTGGCGGTGGAAGTGGTGCACCAGGGCGGGGTAGTTTCGGACGGCGCTCCAATGGTGGGCGTGGGCAAGGCGGTGGGGCTTGAGGTGGGTGGTGTGTGGGGGGTGTAAGGGTGATGTAGGTGGTGAGGACGGAGTGCGGTCTTGTGGCGCCATCCCAGTGTTTGGTGGTGGGGTGGTTTGGGCGGTAGCAGGGTTCTGTGCTCGCGGTGTGGGGTGGCCGGTGGGTGCGAAGCCAGGGAATGGTGCGGGTGTGGGGGTGGTGGCGGGTGGTGTGCGGTGGCTTGGTTGGAGTTGGTTGTATTGGCGGCGGTGGTGGGGTGGCAGGGGCAGAGGAATGGGGTGTGGCGGGTGGTGTGTGTCGTCGAAGGCGAGGAAAGGTGGAGTGAGGTGTGGGGGGAGAAGGAGCCGGTGGTGGTGGGGAGGTGCGGCCTCGCGGTGTTGTCTGGATGTTCAGTGATGGGGCGGTGCAGGTGGTAGCGGGGGGCTGAGCTTGTGAAAGAGTGGTGGGTGGTGAGGTGCGGGGTGTGGTGGATGGTGAGGCATCTGGTAAGGTTACTGGGGACAAGCTGGGGGTCCGTGGGGATGGTGAGGTTGAGGGTGGGGTAGGGAGGGTGAACGAAAAAGATGAGGTGGGTGAGGATGGATCAAAGAAAGAGGGGGGTAAAAGAGAAGAGATAGAAGGAGGAGAATAAAAGGAAACGTGCCGTTTCCCCCTGTCGTAGACTGGGGGGGGGAGGATGTGAGGTGGCCCCCTGCAAGGATAGGGGGGTGTGGGGACGGTGGTGCGCGCCTTCTGTGCTTTTTGTTCCGTTTTTTCCTGTTTCCCCTAAGCTCGGGGCAATTGGCGTGTGGTGGAATGTTCTAAATTAGTATAGGCCAGGGTCTTTACGCGAGTGGAGATGCTAGGGCTATTTCTCACAAGGGGGATGTATGTAAGGCACTGGGGTCTAATTGTGATTATGGTAATATGAGGCAGAGCCTATTGGTAGCGTGTTTACTTTGTTATTTTCTGCTTGAGGGTCACTTTTGGTCAATTACTGTCACTTACTCCACGCCCCTGGTGTTTACCTTATCACTGTATAGTCTTTCACTGTCTCTCTCTCTTTCCAACACTTTGGTCTATTGCTGTCAGTTCACTATTCCGCCTCGTCACTACTTGATCACTATTGTTACACAGTCACAGTCACTATGGTTCATCCGGCGTCAAGGGTGCGGCTGAGGGCCCACGCAGCTCCATTACTGACGGGGCTGGGCACCACCAATAGTCTCCGTGCTCAGGGGGCACGGAATCACGCGCAGGGGCGTCTGCTCTCGCCTGGGGCTATTGGCAGCGAAGGGGGCCGTACTCTCAGGGCTGGGGACATGAGTGCGGCCCTTAGGACTGGGGCCGAACAATTACCTGGACCGGTCGTTCAGGCTCCTGACGGAGGGGAAGGTCTTCTGCCGTTGAGGTGTAGGGAGTTCCCGCCCGGGCGTTCTGGGGAGGGTCTGGGGTTCCCGAGGACTGCGGTCCCCAGGGCTGGGCAGCGCCGACAGGAGGGGGCTGCAGCACCGGTCTGCGTCAGGGTCTGTCAGGTGGGTCTCCTCCAGAGCCAGTCGTAGGGAGCAGAGGCCAGGGGAGACTACAGGGCTTCTCCAATACTCCTCTGTGCTGGGAGTCAGGGAACAGGCATCAAGCTTAGGCAGCAGGGAGGTTCTCGGCCACTTCCTGCCGTAGGGCCCGGCTACTGGCCGTGGCTTCCTAGGGGCGCAGCTACTAGCCGCCAAGGCCCGGCTGCTGGCCATGGCCTGAGAGGGTGAATGTCTGCCAGCAAACCCAGGTATACCTTTGGAGCGGCTACAGGCCGACTCCTGCAGGAGGGGTGTAGAGCGGCTACAGGCCGACACAGAGGGAACACCTTCAGAGCGGCTACAGGCCATCTGATGAAGGCAGGAGCAGCTACAGACCGTCTCTTCATTACCCTCAGAGTGGCTACAGGCCGTCTCCTTAGCAAGGGGCAAGCGGCTACAGGCCGTCTCTGGGGGAATGCCTTCGGAGCGGCTACAAGCTGACTCCTTCACAAGGGGTTTGGAGTGGCTACAGGCTGTCTCAGGAGGAATGCCTTCGGAGCAGCTACAGGCTGCCTGACAAAAGTGGGAACGGCTACAGGCTGACTCTTGCAGGAGACGTTTGGAGTGGCTACCGGCCGTCTCCGGAAGAACACCTTCACAGCGACCACAGGTCGTCTCTTGGCGAAGGCGGGAGCTGCTACTGGCTGTCTCCTTATTACCCTCAGGACAGCTACTAGCCGCTTCCTTAGAGAGGGGTGAGCGGCTACAGGCCGTCTCAAACAGGAAGACACCTTAAGAGCGGCTACAGGCCGTCTCCTTTGGGATGCTGAAAGGAGCTGGCTAGGCAGCTCCACCCCTTAGCTTGTTTGTGAAGGCTCGCATGGAAGGTAGTGGAGTATTCCTGCTATGGCGACGGCGGGCGGGCTCCGGGTCATAGGGGCACGCAGCCCGGGCTGACTTAGGCCGTTGTTGCACAGAGTCCCGGAGCGCTGCTGCTGCTCCTCCGTGGGCTCCTTGTGGGGGTGTCCACAAGTTCATGGGGGCACTATACTGTATTCCTTATGGGGGTGGCTAGGTGTTCCAGGGGGCACTATGCTGCATTTTACTTCACATATTCATTTACAGTGCCACAACCATCAGAAACCTCCAACCAAACAGCCTTTTCAAAACACTGCCAGATAGCCATTTTTCAACCTATACCCCGAGACATAAGTGCACCTAGTCATACTAAGATGCAGCCATCACCTTTGTTGCAATATCAACACAAAATACAACTTGCACATATTCCACTATGCCCCACACTGCACTGCAACCCATCACACAGCACAATTACCTCATGTACCACACAGTAACAAGAGATAATCTTTCAATATAACCTTACCAACAGATCTCCGGGAGAGACCAGCTTTACGCATTCCAATGGGTTCACATCTAGTTGAGCATGCAGTTGTAAAAATAGGCAGCATATTTAACAGCAAAAAATATTCTAAAGCATTTGCTATGACAGTTAGAAATGGTTTCATTATGTCTGGCAGTTCAACAACTCCCTGGGAATTTAGTGGAGCCAATTCACTCTCAGCATCCCTTCAATACAGTCCATCCATCATCCAATCCTACGTTGCCCCATGAGGAGCGTAGGAGCCCGGGGCTAGGCAGTTGGTCCCGACATTAAGATGAGAGTGACCAGCCTCACTCATCCCTGAGTGGCATTATGTGAGTAATAAACCCCAACCACCCCTTGGATATAAACCTTCACCGGTTCAATCCAACTGGAATGCAATAATTACCTACTAAACCACCAGGCACCAAAATTTGGTTATATGGTTACCACCCAGCATAGTAAATGGTTTCCTGGTGTACAGGAAACCATTTGGCTTGTCACTCAGTGTAGAGTCACCCACAGGCAGAAGGAAGAGGAAAGAATGAAGGAAAGACAGAAGAGGGTGTGTAAAGTCACTCGTAGGCAGGACAAGGAAAGACTGAAGGAAAGAAGAGGATGGAAGGAAAGAAATATGGAGGAGAGGAAAGGACAGACACCCAAGAGCAGCACTACATCAAGTGAGTGGATGGTGAGTGCCCCCACCTACAACAACAATGGGTATTTTTTATTCAAATGGACTGAATGGAAATGGATGAATGGAATCTACAGAGAGATGCTTATGAAATGGCATTCACCTTAAAAACCTGTTTTAAAATAGTTTGCTACTACCTCATGGCTGTTCCACTGTGACAAATTTATTTTGAAGGTTTTTGCATGTGGTAACAAAATTTCAAATGCTTGTGCAGCAGTGACATTCACTGTATACTATATTGATATGTTCTCAATTTGCATTTTCCTTCTTTCCCGATTATACCTACCCAATTATTATTGCATGCGAGGAAAAGAAAGCACTGTAGGTCCACAACTATCCTATCAGAGGACACAAGGATAAATACCATAGCTCTAAGTGTGATGTTTATTTAAAACCAAAACTCACTTCCAAGCATGAAAGGACATAAACATTTACTACAAACTAATGGTGGTTAGATTTTGTGTGTGTGTATATGTGCATGTATGTATGTGTTGATATATCTATATCTATACACATATAAATATATGTAAATATATATGAATACATATATAAATATATATAATAAACACATACATAGCTATACACCGGTATATACTGTATAGTACTTTTGTTAAAAACTAAACTTATCTAAAAAGGATAACGGACATCCAGTTGCCTCTGATCATAAGAAGTTGAGAGTTAACATCAATTTGTAAATCAAAATCACCAGTAATATCTTTGAAGTCTACTTTTTAAGATCCAGCAGTACATGAAGGTTGCAATGAAAAATAAAAATCCTAACTAACATCCAGCCGACGGCTTTCACAATTATTAGGATCTAAACATTCCACAACAAACTTCATTTCCCACTTTATGAATACTATACTAATGATGCAGCATGGGGCCAAAGCAACACCTTGCCTTTTTTATTTATTTAAAAAAAAAAAAAAAAAAAAAAAAAAAAAAAAAAAAGACATGGTTCTACCGCAACCTTACTGCCATCTTGTTGTACTGTACTTTCAGTGAGCGCTTTGCTTCTTACTTTTTCTTGAATGCATCAGCTGATATTACACCTTTAGCAATGAATACCTCCCTCATTAACTTTTTTAAATAACCAAGCTCTTGTTTCAAACTTGCATACTTAGTCTTAAGCTCTTCTTGCCTCTTCTCTTCTGATTTAATTCTTGATACCAGGTCATCTTCCTCCTGCTTTTTCTTCTGCCTATATCGCAGTGCTGCCTGCTTATTCTGCTCCTTCTTACGCTCTTTACGATTTTCTGGGTAAGGTAATCTGCGAGCTGATGACTTGCTGTGGAGCTTTCTTTTCAAAGGAGATCGAGAGTAGGAATGAGCTCCTAGATTGTCATTATAATCTTCACTTACTGAGGGTGACACAGGGGAAGCAAACAAAGATTCTGATGATGCTTGATAAGGAGAAAGATGGCCAACAGAGGGAACTGGGGAGGGCAGAGATACTGGTGATCCAGGCTCAGAGTCCCATGATGAATTATCTGATTCTTCAAGCAGGGAATCTGTGGACTCCAGTTGGGAAAGTAGGTCTTCCATGTTAGACGCGACCAGTTCTGAACTGAAGTTCATGTTATGAGTGCTGTCATAGTTAGCATCACCAGAACCCTTTCCAATCATCTGGAACATATCATCAATCCACTCATCACCATCAAACTTCCCAAGATTTCCTTCACTGGATACAGAGATCTCATACCCCTCAATTGACCCACTGTTGGAATCTGGTTCCAAGTGTAAGCTTTGTGCAGCACTACTTGTATCTGAACAGACTTGAGGGTTATGTGCATTATCATGTTTAATCTCAAAAAGCTTGCCATGTTTGTTTTTAACGATCTTCTTGCATATTATAACCTTGGGTATGGACTCTATGGTTTTGAGGGCAGGGGTGGCAGCTGCTTGTGGAGCTGATTGTGGCTGCAACTCTGATAGTGGAACAAGCATATCTTCTGGTCTGATGGGTGGAATAGGATCCTCATTCTCATGGGTTTCTTTGAAATCTGAGGGTATATGGTCTGCACCCTTAAAGAGCTCATCATTTTCTAATCCCAAGATTTCCCTGCATTCCATCCATTCTGGGAGTTCTGAAAAGGAAGATGGGAAAAAGTTTAATATGATCATATAAAGATATACAGTAACACCACCACCATCACTGCAATTCTCACTTATGAGGGTTAAGGCAGGATCCAGAAATGAAACAATACAAAAAGCAGACCTATTAAACAGCACTTCCTAGCAAATCAGGCCACAATTATTTACATATCATTCAAGCCTTTGAATTCAAACCCTTGGCTCCACCTCACCAACAAACCATCCGCACTTTCCCCTCCCCCCTTTACAAATTCACTTTGAATACACCTATCAAATAGTGATTCCATCAACTATTGCATAATGATAAAAGACCATCAACAATCCCAAGGTATGCAGGATGGTCTCCACCACATACTCAAGCACCCAGACTTCCTCACAAAACTTGGTAAACTCAACAGATTCAAGCTGGCACATTTCAGGATGTGTGTGATAGTATGGTCTGAGGTATTTACCCATGAATAAAGCATGCTGGATGTGAAAGCTCATACTAAAGAAGAAGGAGGAGGAGGAGACGACGATGACAATGATGACAAAGATCAAGTGTTGAGTACTTGTTCATTTCAGTGAAATTCTCGCTCATGGGAGGTATGTCGCAGCTTTCCAAGACACCTCCTTATGAGGTATGTCGCAGTACACGGATTATGAATATATTTTTTCACGTTGTACCATAGCTTCTGCTGGCAAGGCACTGAAATACACAATGATTCCTTGGTTGTTATGCCTAATTGGTACACAGCTTAGAACATGATAACGAAAGCACAGAACCTATGGGATTTATCCCAAATGGTACCAGGCATGTGGAGAATGGAGAGCAAGAGACTAATAAGGAGAGTGTATGTCAGCGATGTGGAGGGGGGGAGAGGGAAGGGGAGGCCGAGGATGAACTGGTGGGATGGAGAGGAGAAGCATATGAGAGAGGAGGGTATGAGCTGGGAGAAGGGCAGTGAAATGGCAGGGGACAGGGAGACATGGAGGAGATTTGTCTGTGCCCACCCCCGAAGGGACCGAGGCAACTGGCAATGGATAGACAGAATAGGTACCAGGCATCCCACTTGTAAACCTGTAAACCAAAATTTTCTCTCTTACAAGAAGTTATACCCACTAAATAAATGATAAGTATCAGGCACACACACATACTGGCATAGTTAACAAAGGGACACAAAGGGGCACAATATGGAAGGAACACACCACAGAGACCTAAGCTGGGCTTGAGGTAAGGGGTTTTGAGGCCAGGGGGTAAAGAATAAGTGGTCTCCACAAACTGGGATTAACTCCTTGAGAAGGGCTTCATCTATGAATCCCTGAGTCATAAGCCATCAGCATTCTCGAAAGAATCCAATTCAGGAGCGCGATAATGTTTTTTTGCCAAAAAATGTGTGATAATGGCAGAGGTGCAGATGTTTATCTAGCAGTGATAATGAGAACTGCTTTAAATAAGTGCGTGATAACCAAGGGATCACTGTATACTGCTGAATATTTAAGGATACTCCTGCAAAAGAATTTGGTGGGTCAAAAGATGTAAGAATTGAGCCTCTGATGACTTAAAAGTAAGGTTTCTTTTACCCTACCAAGAAATGTGAGCCAAGTAAGAAAGTAAGTGTGTCAAAGAAACATCACATGATTACTGAATTACCTACTGTAATGGACACTATAAAAAGTAGATGGAGAGGTGAAGGACAGGATCATCAGTAAATGAGTAGACAGGGTTAGATGCACAGCTCAGATCACTGATGAAAAGAAGAAAGACAACTGGTGACAGGATAGAACCCTGAGGAACACCACTAACAATATCTTGAGAAAAACGATGACAGTCTACAACAACAGCTGTAGAGTAACCAGAAAAGAAGGTATAGAAACCCTAAGAGGACAGGCTGAAAATTAAATAATTCATGCCAGACTTCACTGAAAGCCTTAGAAATGTCAATCACAACAGCAAAACATTCGCCAAAGTCCCAAAAGGAGGATGGCCATGAGTCAGAATGCAAGGTGAGGTCAATAGTGAAGTGTCCATGGTGGAATCCATACTGACAATTAGAAAGAAGGGTAGTACAGGATAGGTTTTAAAAATTCTTGTTACAAATAGACTCAGAAACTTTAGAAATACAGGTTATGATTAAAGCAACTGGGCAATGGTTAGAGGGCTGGAAACATCACCCTACTCTGGACAGGCTGGATGGGGGCAAATAAGAAAGGTAATTTCGAGTCTACAGACATAAGTGGAAGAGTCTACCTAAGCAGGTTGTCAGCACAGATGTACAGTTCTTGAGATGAACAGGAGGCACCTCATCAGCCCCATGTCTTATTAGGACTTGAGGCCAGCAAGGGAGTACATCACTAATTTTAATGTCAGTCATGAAGATGTCAAGAGGGAGGAGATGAGATGGAAGAAAAGCACCAGAATCATCCTAACTGGAATTGGAGAAAGCTGGGCAAAGAGTTCTGTCTGGTAAGTAGAAGAAAAGGCTTGAGTCATCAGAGTGGAAATGAAGAGGAATGGAGATAAGTCAAGGAAAAAATTTTCTAGCAATGTGCCAGGAGTGGAAATGTTTTTGAGTCAAGAATTCAGAGCATTTACTATGAATGAAATTATTCTTGGCAGAGCAAAGAGCAGACAGCAAATTTCCATGCAGAAATATAAAAAAGGGGATTCAGGAGTGGGCTGACACTGGTAACTTTTATAGGCCTCCTCACTGCTGTAAACAGCATTAGAACAAGCCTGTTTTTTCATCAGTCTGATAAGAGAAAAGCTATGCGTGCTTCCAAGCCCAAGAATAGCCACCTCAACGAGCAAGGCACATCCAGATGGTTCTCAGCCAAAAAGGCAATAATCATTGCATGGAAAAATTACAGTACCATTTCCTGAGGGCCTCCCAATCTGAAGCTCAGAAGTGCCAAAGCTGCTGCTTCTTGAGATGGTCCACATGCCTTACTGGAGTGATATGACAGGTTAAAGTGATATGGTGATTAGAGGAGCCCAACGGAGAGAAAAGGTTGACAGAATAAGTTGAAGGATTAGTTGTATGGAAACATTTAACAATGTTGGAGTTCTCTCCAAGGCAGTCAGGGAAATGGGTAGGGTGCTTTACAATCTGCTCTACATTACTAACGATAGAAAAGATGTATGCTTGTTCACAAGGTTGATCAGCGAATGAAGAGGTGAGTCACAGTTGGTAGTGAACACTGCAATCATCATGGGTAAAGATTTCAGATAAAGGTGAAATGTAAAGAAACTGTTCCTTCTAAAACAAAAGAGAAATGTAAAGAACCTGTTCCATTTTAAAAGTAAGAGTCAAAGTACTTTGTAAAGTCAGTACAATTAGAGGATAAGCAAACTGCACAGACATTTAGAGAATGACAGGATAATTGATGCCACAGTGTAGACAATTCAGAGGATCCAGGTTCAGGAAAATAAGAGCCTGTACACACACACACAACAACCATCTGTGCCTCTGAAATTAGTCAAGTGTAAGTTTACTTCAAAGAATACTGAAACTGGATAAGAAAGTATCACAGTAAGTACATGAGTGGATCAGAACCTCCTCCTCTTAGGAGTATGAGCAACAAAGCCAACACTGTTTACTCATTCTTGTGTCAGCAATGGTCCATACTGCATTCAATGCAACTTCAATTACATGATGGAGAGCGCAAACTATAAATTTCACTACAAGGTGTATAATAATGTTTGTTCCGATATCACTACAGTTTATAATAAACAATTTACCCCAAGTTTTTAATAATCACTTTTACAGGGTATCTACAACAATCTCACAAAAGACATTTTCATTCATCTCATATGGTACTTTGAAACTTCTCTAACTTCAAGTTAATATGGGTTCTTCTGTACTTAAATGAGCTATGCCATCTTACCAAATTTGACATTCTGAGAGGCAATATCCAATTCTGTGGCAGAAGGAAGGAAAGGTGTTGCCTTGGCCCCAAATGGAAAATCCTCCTCATTTTCCAGGACCCATGAGGGCAGATCGTAATCCTGGAAGTTCTCCATGGCTGCTGCTGATCTTAACTCTTCTAGATGTCAAAGGTGTTGGTGGGATCACCAAAGATAATGAAGTAAACCTGAAAGGAAAAGCACAAAACAAAAAATAAATAAATAAAATAAAAAATAAGAATTACATTTAACCAATCACACAAACACTTGTCAGAAACAACAGAAATTCCAATTCTGAACACATAAATAAAGTATCCATCCATCATCCAATCCTATGTTGCCCCATAAGGGGCATAGGTGCACGGGGCTAGGCAAGTTGGTCCTGACATTTAAGATGAAAGTGACCAGCCTCACTCATCCCTGAATGGCATTACGTGAACAATAAACCCCCACCATTCCATGGATATAAACCAGCATCAGCTTAATGCGACTGGAGCGCTTTAATTACTCACTAAACCACCAGGTGCCATAATCTGGTTATATGGTTACCACCTAGCACAGTAAATGGTTTCCTGGTGTACAAGAAACCACTTCGCTTCTCACTCAATGTAGAGTCACCCGTAGGCAGAGGAAGAGGAAAGAAAGACAGAGGAGGTAGGAGAGAAGAGAGGACAGGGCAGACACCCAAAGCAGCACTACATCGAGTGAGTGGATGGTGAGCAGAAAAAAAAAAAAAAAAAAAATCAGCTTTCTAATTAACCAATTTTTCAATATTTTACTAAACATTTACTGTATTTCCTATATGATAATGCACTACAAGTGCTAAGATGCACCCTATAATACACTAGGTACTTGGGGAAGGGGGGGGGGGAATATTTGAGGATTTAACCCAAGGCGTCCCGTCAACGTATGGGTACGTTGCAACATTATGAAACTGCCAGTCCCGTTGACGTACTGGTACGTCGCGCAATTGCAAGGTTCATAATTTGCACAATTTTCAATTTTCGCGCGTGAATTTTGGTTCGTATACACGGGACACCTTCCTCTATTCCTCTACAAGATGCCAGGCAGGGACAATGCCTTACACCACATAACCTCCCCCCCCCCCTGCACGCCATTGTCTTGGCAATTCACCTGTTACCAGAGACCTGGCGAATAAAGACATTCAGGGCCAGAGTGATTCCCCAATTGATGACAATGTGGAGGACAAAGTTTACACAGCATTAGAGGAAGACACAGTCAGAAATGATGATCAGATAATGTCGCCAAAAAAGGTCAGGTATGTTGATGAGTTAGTGAGTGAAACAATGCTTATAATGCCTCTATTACTGTCCCAATAGGCTCTCGTACTACACATAAATTCGTACCAAATAAATAAATAAATAAACACCGTTTATGAGTGGTGTGGAATAGTTACCCTCCCAAAGAACTCGTTTTCTTTGGAGCCAGCCTGATAGAAAACCCACTAGGGTAAGGAGGTACTGCTACCTGTATTGAGTATTTTAAACCTCAGGTGAGCGATTTCTCTATGAATTTTCAATGTTTCTCACCAAAAGTGGAGGTTTTAGCCAAATTTTTTTTTTTCCAAAATAGCTCGGGATTGGGGGGTATCGGAGGTGTGAAATCGGTCAGGACATGAGGGGTTAAAAGCTTACTGTACTAGCAAGTCTAAGGTGCCGACTCTTCGGTGTCATTTTTCTATCTGTCATAGCAAGTTATCACATACTGGACCTACTATCAAATACTTGTGGTTATTATTAATTAGAGGTACCTAGTTAAGCACAATTTTATACCTACTCTCATCAGCAACAATTCGTAGTTGCCATTACAAGGCAGGTAAAAACTCTTGTGATGGTGTATTTACATCCACCTCCTATCAGCTGATGTTTATATGTTAAGTAGTAACCCACACCTCAAACAGAATTCACTGAATTAAGCCAACAAAGTCATTATCGAAATACTGCTTTATTACACAATACCAATATATCAGTACTGTACTGCATATATTGCCCGTTTCCATTTTATATTACCATGCCTGTCTTCTCTGCTTTGTTGCCATTCTGTTCATTTGTAGAGGGGTGTCGTGTGCTGAGTGACTGGGCAGACAAGACTGGTGATGTCGTCTGCTTTGATGACTGTAGTGGGTGTTTTGTATCTCGTGACTGGGGTTCATTAATGCTTGCATCTTGTGACTGGAGTTTGTGAGTGCTTGTATCTTGTAACTGGGGTGCATAAGTGCTTGTATATCGTAACTGGGGTTCGTGAGGGTTGGCAAACTCCTTTCTACAACTTGATCTTTGAGTGCTAGGACATGGGGCGATTTTTTACCTTTCCTGGACAGAGTCCAGCAAGGTGTTGTTTTTGGTCGAGTTGTTTGTTGGTCATTTTGTTTGTTAACAGCATCACAGAAAAATGGCAGAATGAAATTAAACGCAACTTCCAGGATAAGTGGGCACTAATGCCAAAAGAGATTAAATTCAGAAGTAATCAAGTGACCTTGAAAGGTCAAAATCAAGGTCACAAAATTTCAAAGCTATCAAGGTCACAAAATTTCAAAGCTATATCTTGAAAACAGTTGAAGATCTGTTTACTATTATCAACATATATGAACCTGTAATATGGACTTTCATTTGGCACCAAGACCTTTGACCTCGGGTGACCCTGAAAGGTCAAACTCAAGGTCACGGATATTCAGGGGGGTTATAACTCGAAACTGGTTGAAGAGAAAGATATTTATCATCATCAACATATAGGAAGCACCTAACAGGTTTTTATTGGTACCATAACCTTTGACCGTAAGTGACCTCTAATGGTCAAGTTCAAGGCCACGAATATTCAGGGGGCTATGACTCAAAACTCGTTGAAGACAGATACAGTACTTATTATTATCATGATATAGGAAATCTCATATGGGGTTTTACTGGTACCACAACCTTTGACTCAGAGTGACCTTGAAAGGTCAAACCCAAGATCACGGATTTTCAAAGGGCATAACTTGAAAATATCTGCGCCATTACCTTAGACTTTGTGTAGACTGACACTAAATGGCAGTCCTGTTTCAGTATTTACAGCAATAAAACACCTGCTGTTAGGCAAGGTTTGCTGTGCCTGGCACTGGCACCACTTGTTTAGCACATTTTTCTGGGGAAAATATGCATCTTATCATATGGGAAATACGGTAGGTGGTGACGTTTTGTTGAGACGTCTACAAAATACCATTAAAACATAGCCAAGTCATGTTATTTCATCACAAATACAAATGAAGGTGTAGTGGCAAGGTTAAAGCAGTATATAGTAATAAAAGTTTCCAAGCATTTTTTTTTCCTATGTAAGTCAGTCCAGTCATGTTACTGTGCAAGCCATTACTGTAATTCCTCTTGGACATCAAGTGATAGAAGATAAAGCATATCAACAAAAATATATATTGAATAAACAGCTATATATATATACATATATATATATATATATATATATATATATATATATATATATTATATATATAAATAATCCCTCCAATATCCGACGTAATAGAGCCAAAGGCATGTCCGGAAAGTGGTCCTGTCTGGATAGTGGGTCCCAGCCTCCTGGACTTGTACTTATGGACCCTAACTCAGAAAAACACCTATACAACTCCCTGTGGACATGCATAGCATCTATTTAAGACTCAAATCACACCAATAAGGGACACAAAAGACTGAAATAAATGCAAAAGAACCATAAAATGAGGTTTTAGAGGTGAGTTTATACAATAATAAACATTCTGGGTACTTACGACAAGTCCCTGGCTCCTGGACTGGTACTTATGGACCCTAACCCAGCCTAATTTTGAAAGCCACCTAAATAGCTCCCTATTGGACATGCATAGCACATATTTAAACCTATTTAAGATCCTATTCACACCAATAATGGACATAGAACTTGAAATAAATGAAAAGGAACCAAAGAATGAGGAATTAGAAGTGACTGTACCTCATCCAGGGTAATTATAGCAAGTTTGTGGCTACCTTTTGTAAGGTTTTGGCAGTGGTGAAAATCTCTTGAAGCACGTACGGTAATCCAGTGCTGTGCTGCACTTACAGTAATTCTTTGCACTGTGAGTTATAACTGTGTAACACTGCACATTGTTAATTGCACCATGCCAGTTCCAACTGCCATTTTCACTCCACAGTTAATCCTTTGCAGTCTAAATTCTTAACACTGCACAACATTGTAAATTCCCGTGTGGTCTAGTGGGGAGGTATT
Organism: Coenobita brevimanus; assembly: GCF_032717465.1. Taxonomy (NCBI): domain Eukaryota; kingdom Metazoa; phylum Arthropoda; class Malacostraca; order Decapoda; family Coenobitidae; genus Coenobita; species Coenobita brevimanus. The sequence goes on from NC_136976.1 coordinate 38,571,298, forward strand.
GCAGTTTATTCACAAAAAAATGAGCATGTGTGGCTCCCATTACAACTTGCTACCACTCGCGATCGAAGTTAGGGTGTAACTACTTGGGTGTTGGTGTGTGAGGGGGAAACAGAGATGCCAGATCGCAATGGCCACATTACCAAACTCCTCAATTTTCATTATCAAATTTAACTTTTCATTACCAAATTCGTAATGCTAGCATTTATTCTTCACTAATTATATATATGTGGAAATACGTGTAATCACTCTTTGTATAATCAACAGCATGTTGGTTATTTTCACGCTATGTACGTTAGCAGATTCTTCAGAGAGAGCAAACAATTCACCATCTCCATCCTGTGTATCCTCATACATGTAAAAAATCCGTTTGGTAATGCATTACTCTGATTCATCACCAAACGAAATTTTCATGACCAAATTGGCCCACATTTGGTAATGAAAAATACCAAATGGCAACCCTGACAGGGGAAGGGGGAGGGGGAAGGAAGGAAAGGGGAGGGGGAAGGAAGGAAGGGGTGAAGGGTCTGTGGTGTAGCAGCTGTTCGGTGCCACGCGGCAATTTCAAATTACGGGTGGGAAAAAATTAGGATATAGGGGGGAATTTTTTCTTTTTTTGGCCATTTTTGGGTTCCAAAGGTCCAGGCCCACAATGTCCGGTAAGTGGGGATGTCCGGAAAGCGGGCGTCCGGATAGTAAGGGGATTACTATATATACTGTATATATATATATATCTAAATCTATACATAAGTATTAATATATATATATATATATATATATACAGTAATCCCTCTAATATCCGGACGCCCAATAACCGAACATCCCCACTAACCGAACCTTATCGTCCTGGGATCAAACATTCCCAAAATGGTCCGAAAATCCAAAAAAATTGGAAAAAAAATCGATTTTTTGCCGTCCGTAATTTGAACTTGCCGCGCGCGCCGCGTGAGAGCATTGTTTTGGTTCGTCATTCCTCCGACGTCCGATAGAGCGCCGCTGCATCCTCCCCACTTCCCGCCTGTCTCTCACCGCGACAAGACCTACGCTCTTCGTCATGGCTGCCCACGTGCTCGCTTTTGTGGTGGTGCCGTACTTGCTGCAAGGCCTCCTGCTGCTCTCTGCCCTACTCTTAGTGTGTGTGATGATGGCCCCGCCTCCTGAGAAAAGGAAGAGAGTGGTGTTGACTCTGGAGAAGAAACGGGAGATATTGGAGAAGGTTGATGCGGGTTGGTCTTCCTCTCGCATTCTCCGCGAGTTCAACCTGGCCCGGTCGACTTTGTTTGATATCAAGCGTTCCCGAGACAAGCTCATGCAGTACACGGCTGACTTCTCGTCGAGAAGCAAACGCAACGTGGAGAGGAAGGTTATGTTTACTCCCAAGTATGCAGAGATCGACCGCTCCACGTTGATTTGGTATCGACAGCAACGTGCAGCTGGTGTGATGGTACGTGGAACGGAGCTGAAGGCTGCTGCTGAGAAGTTTGCAAGGCTTCACGACGCCCTAGACTTCAAGGCATCCGAGGGTTGGCTCTTCGCGTTCAAGTTGCGACATGGCCTTACTAACCGTAAAGCACATGGCGAAGCATTGGACGCTAACGAGGATGGAGTGGACGAGTTTCGGCACAAGGTGAAAGGCTTGATCGACAGGGAGGGCCTCACTCTCGGTCAAGTCTATAACGCTGACGAAACTGGCCTATTCTATCGCTCGGTGCCAACGAACACTCTCGCCGATGAGACGGAGAAGCGTGTACCTGGCCGCAAGCTTTCTAAGGAACGGATATCTGCTTTGTGTTGTGCCAATGCTAACGGCATGCACCGGCTTAAGCCCGTTATTGTTGGCCGTGCAAAGCAGCCTCGGTGCCTTCGTGGGGTGATGGATGTCCTTCCTGTCGTATGGTACCATTCTTTGAAAGCATGGTTCACAGCTGTGATTTTCAAAGACTGGTTTCACCATCACTTCGTCAAGGAGGTCATACATTACCAGACGAAGACACTGGGAATTCCTCGCGACCAGGTAAAGGCTCTCCTTCTCCTCGACAATGCACCTGCCCACCCGTGCGACAAGGACTTGGTTGCTGAGAATGGCCGTATTAGGTGCATGTTTCTGCCACCTAATACGACTGCTCTCATTCAACCAATGGACCAAGGAGTGATCGTGGCAACAAAGCGCCTGTACCGTCGGAAGTTCCTGGACGAGGTGATGGTGGTTCTCGAGGACGAGGACGAGCGCAGGGAAGGACGTGACACTCGAGGCAAGCGGACTTTGGAAAACCTTCGCCGCTACAACATCAAGTCTGCGCTGTACAACTGGGCTAGTGCATGGAAGGAAGTCCCTGTGAAAACTCTTGAAAATGGTTGGTCTCGTCTGCTTCTCGGAACAGATGTGGAGTACGATTTCCTAGGGTTTGACGTGGATGACTTCCATGCACGGCTACGTACGCACGGCGACGATGTTGATGTGGACGATGTTCGTGAGTGGTTGGACGCACGAGGGCGATCCTGGGTATCAGACGTTGTCTGATATCGAGATCGCGTCTTCGGTTGCTGGTGTCAGTCCCGAACTTGAAGATTCCAACGACGAAGGCGATGATGATGCAGACTCCGCCCAGCAGGACACTACTCCAGCCATCCCCAAGCTGAGCGCACTCCGGGAACATCTAGAGTTCGTCCTAGACTACCTGGAACACCCGGACTGCGACAGGGAGATGGGGCCCTTGGGACTCGTGGAGGAAGTGCGTGCTTTCCGGCAGCGCATCATCAATCGCCAGAATCGTCGGTCCTTGCGTCAGTCAACGATTGACAGTTTTTCAGGCCCGTGACCCCCGCTGTGCCAAGCCCTGGCTCCACTCCGTTGCCTCCCCAAGACAGGCCCTCATGCTCCGAGCCACAGCCCAGCACATCAGCTACAGTGGAGTCACCGCTCGACGTGAGTTTGCGGCTGTCTTCAGAGTCTTCTGTAGTCGGTACGCCATCTCCACTACCCACCGATGCACCCCTTGGACGCCTGCCAGTGATACTCTCGGGCTCTGACAGTGAATAAACAGCAAGAACTTCTCCACTAGACCACACGGGAATTTTGAGTGTTGTGCAGTGAAAAAACGGTGTGTTGTGTTAAGGTTTTCAAGTTGGGAGAAAAGACTAAGTAGAAAAGAAATTTAACGTAACTAACCTTCTTTGTTTTGGCTTTGGAAACTTAAAAAACTTGGGAAAAGTTAATGTGCAACACTTAAATTTAATGGAACATTATTTGGACTAAAGTGAACACTGTGAAAAGAACGGACTTCTGTGTGTTAGTGACTAAGTTCAGTGCAAGACTTCAGGAAGAGTGTAGTGCAAGTGCTTCAGGAAATCGTTCTTACTGTCAGAGTCCGAGAGGAGGCGGTTATTCATCGAGGTGGCCAGGGACTTGCTGTAAGTAGCCAAAATGTTTCATGTTGTACTATTTTCCATACTATATTTACCAGAATGTTTCATATTGTATTTTTTCCCATACTATACTTACCAGAAAGTGTCATACTGTACTTCTTTCCATACTAAACTTACCTCATGCATGTGCAGTAGGAATGTGTTTTTCAGAGTTCGGTTAGGTTCGGTTAGGTTAGGTTCGGTTAGAGTCCATAAGTACCAGAATGTTTATTAATGTATGAACATACTTCTAAACCCACATTTTATGTGTCTATTGCATTTATTTCAGTCATTTATGTGCCTTATTGGTGTGATTTGGGTGTTAAATAGGTGCTATGCATGTCCAGAGGGAGTTGTATAGGTGTTTCTCTGTGTTAGGGTCCGTAAGTACAAGTCCATAAGCTGGGGCCCAATATCCGGACAAAACCAATATCCGAACCTACCGATGGCTCTATTGATCCGGATATTGGAGTGATTACTGTATATATATATATGCTATATATATACAATACATATTCTATATATATATATATATATATATATATGTATATATACAGTAATCCCTGTACTTTCCGGACTCCCCACTTGCTGGACATTGTGGGCCTGGACCTTCAGAACCCCTCAAAAAAAAAAAAAAAAAAAAAAAAAAAAAAAATCCCCCCACCCATAATCTGACATTGCCGCGCGGCGCCAAAAAGCTGTTTACACCATGGCCCCTTCATCCCTTCCTTCCTCCCCCTTTCCCCCCTCCCCAGTCACAGTTGCCATTTGGTATTTTTCATTACCAAATGTAGGCCAATTTGGTACTGAACAGTTAGTTTTTTTGTGAATCAGCATGATCCATTACCAAACAGATTTTTCACATGTATAAAGATATAGAGAATGGAGATGGTGGACTGTCTGCTTTCTTTGATTATCTGCTAGCATACACAGAGCAAAAATAAACATGCTGCTGATTATAAGGAGAGTGATTTTTGCCGTTGTACATATAATTAGTGAATAATATATGCTTCCTTTAAGAATTTGGAAATGAAAAGTTAAATTTGGTAACGAAAGTTGAGGAGTTTGGTAATATGGCCAAGTTCAGATCTGGCAACCCTGTCCCTAATTACTGCCTAACCTTCGTTCAGCGAAGACGTCCATCGTAATGGATGCTGCACGTGCTCTTTTTTTTTTTTTACAAATAAACAGTGAATAAACTGCAATATCTCAACACTATACCACATGGGAATTTACTGTGTTGTGCACTGTTAAGAAATTAGAATTTAGAGTGCAAAGGATTAAGTGTGGAGTGCAGAGT